>NC_068920.1:31513931-31825597 GCF_023091745.1 Budorcas taxicolor | reverse complement strand
GTTCTTCTCATGAGGTGGCCAAAGCATTGGAGTTTCAGCTTCAGCATCAGTCCTTCCAATGAATATTCAGGACTGATTTCATTTAGGATGGACTGGTTGGATCTCCTTGCTGTCCAAGGAACTCTCAAGAGTCTTCTCCAACACCACAGTTCAAAAGCATCAATTCTTTGGCACTCAGCTTTCTTCACAGTCCAACTCTCACATCCATACATGACCAATGGAAAAGCCGTAGCTTTGACTAAATGGACCTTTGTTGACAAAGTAATGTCTCTGCTTTTTAATAAGCTGTCGAGTTTGGTCATAACTTTTCTTCCAAGGAGCAAGTGTCTTTTAATTTCATGGGGCAGTCACTATCTGCAGTGATTTTGGAGCCCCCCAAAATAGTCTGTCACTGTTTACCTATCTATTTGCCATGAAGTGATGGGACCAGATGCCATGATCTTAGTTTTCTGAATGTTGAGTTTTAAGCCAACTTTTTCACTCTCCTCTTTCATTTTCATTGAGAAGCTCTTTAGTTCCTCTTCACTTTCTGCCATAGGGTGGTGTCATCTGCATATCTGAGGTTATTTATATTTCTGCTAGCAATCTTGATTCCAGCCTGTGCTTCATCCAGCCCAGTATTTCTCATGATGTACTCTGCATATAAGTTTTAAGCAGGGTGACAATATACAGCCTTGATATACTCCTTTCTCGATTTTGAACCATGCGTTGTTCCATGGCCAGTTCTAACTGTTGCTTCTTAACTTGCATACAGATTTCTCAGGAGGCAGGTCAGGTGGTCTGGTATTCCCATCTCTTTAAGAATTTTCCAGTTTGTTGTGATCCACACAGTCAAAGGCTTTGGCATAGCCAATAAAGCAGATGTTTTTTCCTGGAGCTCTATTGCTTTTTCGATGATCCAGTGGATGTTGGCTACTTGATCTCTGGTTTCTCTGCCTTTTCTAAATCCAGCTTGAACATCTGGAAGATCATAAATTACAATATAAGCCAGTTTGTAAGATAAAAATAAGTGTATGTTTCTCAAGGAACAAAAGAGTGGTAAAGAACAGGCAAGCAGACGAATGAGTTTTTTAGGTAAAGAAAGCAGCGTATAAAGTACTTGTATGTACTGAAGAAAATGCATTCCTATATTTGCAGAGTACATTGTGACAAACGCTGGGCTGGAAGAAGCACAGGCTGGAATCAAGTTTGCCGGGAGAAATATCAATAACCTCAGATATGCAGATGACACCACCCTTATGGCAGAAAGTGAAGAGGAACTAAAAAGCCTCTTGATGAAAGTGAAAGAGGAGAATGAAAAAGTTGGCTTAAAGCTCAACATTCAGAAAACGAAGATCATGGCATCTAGTCCCATCGTTTCATGGAAAATAGATGGGGAAACAGTGGAAACAGTGTCAGACTATTTTTTTAGGCTCCAAAATCACTGCAGATGGTGATTGCAGCCATGAAATTAAAAGCTGCTTATTCCTTGAAAGGAAAGTTATGACCAAAAGATAGCATATGCAAAAACAGAGACATTACTTTGCCAACAACGGTCTGTCTAGTCAAGGCTATGGTTTTTCCAGTAGTCATGTATGGATGTGAGAGTTGGACTGTGAAGAAAGCTGAGTGCCAAAGAATTGATGCTTTTGAACTGTGGTGTTGGAGAAGACTCTTGAGAGTCCCTTGGACTGCAAGGAGATCCAACCAGTCCATTCTGAAGGAGATCAGTCCTGGGATTTCTTTGGAAGGACTGATGCTAAAGCTGAAACTCCAATACTGTGGCCACCTCATGGGAAGAGTTGACTCATTGGAAAAGAGTCTGATGCTGGGAGGGATTGGGGGCAGGAGAAGGGGACAGCAGAGGATGAGACGGCTGGGTGGCATCACTGCCTTGATGGACATGACTTTTAGTAAACTCCAGGTGTTGGTGATGGACAGCAAGGCCTGGCGTGCTGCGATTCATGGGGTCGCAAAGAATCGGACACGATTGAGCTACTGAACTGAACTGAAGGAGAGTTCCAGATGATGACTGACAGGTAGGTGTGGTTTTGAGGCCCTGTAAACTTTGCAAGAAACTTGGAGATTATCCAGTCAGTGAAAGGCTTAAAATAGGACAGAGACATAAACAGATTTTACCAGATTTCAGGAGTGGGGCACTAGAGTCAATTACCAGAAATGTTCAAACACACAGTGGAGGAAACTAACTTGCCCATCTGTCTAAGTTGCCATGGACAGTATATCAGTTCAGTTCAGTTCCATTCAGTCGCTCAGTTGTGTCCAACTCTTTGTGACCCATTGGACTGCAGCAAGCCAGGCTTCCATGTCCATCAACTCCTGAAGCTTGCTCAAACTCATGAGAGCTCCCAAAATATAAAGGGCCACACAACTGTAAGATAATCATGACTGTCATCATCTAGTCACTACTTAAACCAAAGAATGCAGGAATACTAATTCCCAGGCTGAAATTTGAATATGCTGATTGTGCCTGGACTAAGTATTTGTTTGCCTTTAAAGTTTTCGGCTCAAACTGAAAAAAGTAAGCTATGACTCAGCATGTAGAATAAAGCCCATTAAAATAAAAAATCATTGTGGATTGGGATTCCTGTTGATTTTTTTTTCTACTTTTCTATATATGAATGTTACAGTGTTAAAAATGTGTGTGTGTATTTATGTATATATATATATATCAGTTCAGTTCAGTTCAGTCGCTCAGTCATGTCCAACTCTTTGCGACCCCATGAATTGCAGCATGCCAGGCCTCCCTGTCCATCACCAACTCCTGGAGTTCACTCAGACTCACATCCATCGAGTCAGTGATGCCATCCAGCCATCTCATCCTCTGTCTTCCCCTTCTCCTCCTGCCCCCAATCCCTCCCAGCATCAGACTCTTTTCCAATGAGTCAACTCTTCCCATGAGGTAGCCAAAGTACTGGAGTTTCAGCTTTAGCATCAGTCCTTCCAAAGAAATCCCAGGGCTGATCTCCTTCAGAATGGACTGGTTGGATCTCCTTGCAGTCCAAGGGACTCTCAAGAGTCTTCTCCAACACCACAGTTCAAAAGCATCAATTCTTTGGCACTCAGCTTTCTTCACAGTCTGGCTCTCACATCCATACATGACTACTGGAAAAGCCGTAGCCTTGACTAGACAGACCGTTGTTGGCAAAGTAATGTCTCTGCTTTTGGATATGCTATCTAGGTTGGTCATAACTTTCCTTCCAAGGAGTAAGCGTCTATATATATATATATATATATATATATATATATATATATATATATATATAAAAAACATTATCTCAAGAGCAGTAAAAAAATTTCCAGAGTGTCCACCTGTCTTTGAGTGTAGATTTTATCGTCCAAATTTACATATCAAATGAATCTGATTCCGAGTTTTCTGTTGACGCTCACTATCCAAACTCCCACTTTTTGTTTCCCTAAACTCAGGAACCAAATAAGATTTAGATAATGCAGGAATGCTTATAATTGCCTTTTTATGTTATTAGCCTCATTCTGGCTCCATTTTTTTATCCTTGGTTTTTATCCCCCACTGGCTTTTTCCTTCTGCTGTACCAATTTACATTCCCTTTTTGTCACTGATATATTTGTTGAGAGAACAAATATATCTCTCTAAGCTAATATAAATTTCTTTTGGAACAAGATAGATTATAAATAACATACATATGTCTGGCTCTTATAGAAAAATATAACTTTAATAAGGAAGCTCAATGAGGGTAGGAGTACTCTGGGGACAATGATAATCCACACACGACGATCTGCTTTTCCTCCGTGAGCAGAGCACTGTAATCGGGAGATGGACAAAGGACCTAAGAACCCAATATCCTCCAGCTTCCAAGTAAGAAAAGGATTGTTGAGTCGCTCAGAAAAAAAATCAAGAATCTTCCTTTTCTTGGAACCTACAGAGAAAGAAAAGACTTGTTATATTTGACCAGAGGAAGAGGTACTAGCAGTGTAAGATGAAAGAAGTAATTGAGGAAGGACTTTCATTTATGACCATAGAGGACTAGCTCCCCTAAACAACCCTATGCAAATTCAAGACAATTAAAAATGCTGGGATTGAAACTGTATCTTGCAAATTATGAATTATGTCAAGATTTCATAGGAAAACAAAGAGCACTAGCCATAAAAGAAAAAAGGATAAACTAGACCTCATAAACATGAAAAACTTATGGTCATTAAAAAAAAAAAAGTTATGAAAAAATTTTAATTTTCTTAAATTAGTTGTTTAAATTAAATTAAACAGTTTCTCAGCCTGACTGAGAAATACTCCCCAAAGGCATTTCTAACTATAAATATTTTTAATCCATTGATGAGAAGGCAAGAAAGTAAAGGCAATCTTCACAGTGAGTGAAAGTATACAAAACCAGGAATCTAGACAGGTACATTAAAACTGAAGCCCCTGGTACACTGGTGCCCTTGCTATTTTGAGAGCCACATGAGTGAACCAGAGACAAGCCTACAATGTCTGAGAGGAGATACTCAAGAGTAAGTTTGAAACCTCCAAAGGGCTACACCTGTGTATAGAAGTGAACAAAAAAAATAATCCAACTCTGCAGAAGAGGAATTTGACTGTCTCACTAGGTAGAGAGAAGAAAATTTCCCTCTAGAATTTCTAACCAAAAGCTGGCCTTACATTAGATTGGCAGCACAAATCCATACTACCTATTTGCTACAAAACACATGAAGCTGAGAATTTATTTAAAGTCATTCCAGCTTGGTAGTGCTTCAAGGCACCTGAAGAGGAAACACACATGCTAAGAATATAGTTTTCACTCCAGACCTCAGAGAATTCCATAGTCCAAATTCTAAAAAATCTGAGCTTATATTAAAAAATTATACAACAAAAAGAGCACCATGAGAAAGTCTGCAGGAATAACGGCAGCATCAGATCCACAAAAACTGTGGGTATGAGAATTAGGAGACACAATATAAATATCAGGCTTAATATATTTAAATATATGTAAGAATTAAAAATAATTTAGGATTAAAGAATCATGAATTATTAGAAATGATTGAGGAGACTTGAAAAATAAGCAGAACTCAAAAAAAAAATTTTTTTTAAGTAACAATAACTGACATAAACAGAAGACAGAATTAGTAAAGCGGAAGAAAGACCAGAAGAATTTACCCAGAAGCAATATAAAGAGAAAATAGATGGAAAATTATGAAAGGGTGAGAGAAATGGAGTAGTGGGTAAAGTCTAATAAGCAACTAATTAATTAGAACTCCAGAATGTGAGAACATAGGTAAAGGCAATATTCAATGAGATATGGCAGTTTTCCAAGGTTGACGGAAAAGAAAAAAAAAATCAATCTTTACTTTCAGAGGGCCCAGCAAATCCTAAACATGATAATCAAAAGAAAGCCACATCCGGATATACTGTAGTGAAACCACAGAACCCCAAAGACAAAGGGGAGTTCTCAAAACTATTCAGAGAATCATGTTCTTTAAAGCACCCATGACTAATTCTCACCGAAGTAAAAACTACCTTGAGTACAGTGGAAGATGCAACAGTAACACCCAGATCATCAAGCAACATTTGCTTTCTGTATTTTTTTCTTTCCTTTTAAATATCTTAAAAGGTTTAATTCACCGAGTATAAAAAGGATAAGAAAAGTGTAATTTTCTAAAATAAAAAACGACCTCAAGTTTCCCTATTACTTCAACTGTACAGAAGAGAGGGATCGGACCAAAGAACACAACTGTTTATTCAGTACAAAAAGTAAGTCACTGGATTTGTTTAGGTCGCAAACAGATTGAGAAAGGGCAGAGAGGAGGGAAAGGATACGCACTTGCAGTTGGTGCAGGTGTAGAAGACAGTCTGCCCTTCATCAGCTGATCGCATCTGCCTGGTGTGGTATGCCATTCCCTCGTGCCCACATCGAGAGCAGCGCCTGTCAACCTGGAAAACAACTGGTGGCATTAATAATCTCCCTTTCCGGTCACAGACATCAGGCTGTCACACTCCCCAGACTCTGATGTTTTAAAGACCCCTCTTCCCTCTTAAAGGACTTCCCACGTGGCGCAGTGGTAAAGAATCCGCCTGCCAATGCTGGAGACGCGGGTTCCATCCCTGGCTCGGGAAGATCCCGTGGAGGAGGAAATGGCAATCCGCTCCAGTATTCTTACCTGGAAAATTCCATGGACAGAGGAGCCAGGCAGACTACAGTCCACGGGGTCACAAAGAGTCAGACACGACTCAGCACAGCACACACCCTTCCCTTTTGGAATTAGGTACAAAACTCTCCAGATCTGTGCAATCGCCCCTCCATTTCTTTCCCACCCTCCTTTGATGGGGCCAGTCCTCGATGTCATTCACTCACCACAGGTCCCTGGAACTCAGGTCCTTCCTCCATCGACAAAGGCATGGCTGACCCCAGTTTGTTAAACACAACTGAGGTTTTCACAACCTTCCCCTCAAAGTCTGCGCAAACAGTAAGAACTGGTTGTGGAGACAGTAAGGAGGGCTGACACCCATAACTCCCTCTCGGTTAGGACAGGAGGCCTTATATTCTTCCCTTCAGGTTTCGACCCAAGGCCAAAAGTGCCTGATTCCCTGCTTCAGGGTCCCCCTCTTCAATCCAACCGATATTAAGGTCCTCAAGCCACTGACCCTTTCACGCTGGGCCCTCTGCCGGGGTCGCTGCGTACAAGCCCCTTACCTCGCACATTGATGGAGAAGCCACAGCGGGTACAGGCGACCGCATCCTGAGCCCCGGGCAGAGGCAGGACCGAGCCGCAATCTGGACAGAAATCCAGGTCCGACTGAAAGCTGGAGCAGATGCCGGCGAGGTCCATGACCGAGGGTGGTCGAGGGCTGGGAAGGAGAGGAGATTGCTAACAAACGAGAGTAGCTCCGTCCCCATTGAAGAAGGGTCATTCCTATTCTGTCCCTGGACCTAAGCATACAGAACCCGAGTCCTTCTCCCACGTACGCCTGTGCCTCTACGACCAAGGAGCCCACATATCCAGAATTCTAAGCCGGGGTCCGGTACTTCGACTTGGGGGTTTGCTTACCTGGGACAGGCGAGAAGAGGAAGCCAACTCCAAGAGCTAGAACGCCGGCTCTACGCTGCTGCGGAGTAGCGAGAGCAAGGCGGGCTAGAGCGCCCCGTCGTCCGGCCTGTCGATTGGCTATTACGTCATAATTAATCGCAAGCTTGATCCCCGGAGGGAGCGGAACCTTTGAAGGAAGGTTGTAGCGCTACCTTCAGACTGGTTTTGTGAAGTTGAATAAGAAAACAGGTGATTGAAGCCAGCCTCCGGTTGTTTTCCCCTCAGTATCCAGTTCTGGGAACTACAACTTCCCCTGTTCCTGAGTTGGTTCTTTTTAAAAAAACAAAAACCAAACGAAACATTCTGGAAGTTACAGTTCTAGCGCTCCTCGGACCTCGCGATGCAAGCAAGGGCGCTCTGCAGAGCACCGCCTGGCTCGAGTGCTTGGCGACGAAGAATTGATGCTTTTGAACCGTGGTATTGGAGAAGACTCTTGAGAGTCACTTGGACAGCAAGGACATCAAACCAGTCAAGCCTAAAGGAAATCAGTCCTGAATATTCACTGGAAGGACTGATGCTGAAGCTGAAAGTCCAATATTCTGGCCATCTGATGCGAACAACTGACTCATTTGAAAAGACCCTGATGCTGGGAAAGATTGAAGGCAGGAGGAGAAGGGGAGGACAGAGGATGAGATGGTTAGATGGCATCACCCACTCGATGGACGTGAGTTTGAGCAAGCTCCGGGAGTTGGTGATGAACAGGGAGGCCTGGCATGCTGCAGTACATGGGGTCGCAAAGAGTCGGACGCGACTGAACTGAACTGGGCCTTTGGAAGGGGTGAGTCGACCTCTTACCGGGCATGAAGTGGAAACGGTGAAGGCGGAGGAGGAATGCCTAGTCACTAGGAACGAAAGGAAGCAGGGATGAAGTAGGACACTTTAGGAAGGGGCTCAAGACTTTGGAGGTAGTGGAAGAGAAGAGATTGGGACTCCTTCCTCTTTAGATGCCTGTCAGATGAGGGAGGTTAGCATTAGTCAAGGGAGCAGCCTTGTGACGAAGACTGTCGAGGTTTGCTTTCAGTTGCGGACCCCGTTCCACCTTGTCCCCGGCCTCGCATTCAACCAGCTCTACATCATCATTGCATCCATTAGATGGAGAGTTGACATATCCCTGATCTTTTGTAAAACATGAGGACAAGTGTCTTAAAAGTCTTGCTGTTTTAATTCATCTGGAACCTACAATCTAAAGTGTAGAATCTTGTCGTCCTTAAGGGACAGCTTCAAGACGAGTTTCCTAGTTCTCTCCCAGTCCATCCACCCCCTCTCAACCTCATAGCTGTGCTAAGCTGCTTATGTATGAAAGTTCCGGAGCCCTCACTATTTTCTCCTGTTTGAAAGAGAACAAGCTGTGGTCTCTCCTAGAGAGGTTTTGATCCACCACTCTCTGAAATAATGGAAACACACAAATTAGTGAGAGGGTTAAAACTCTGAGCAAGCTACTAGAAAGTGACAAGCCGCATAATAATTTGTCTTACAAGGAGAGGTCTGCTGAGCCCATGATGGTAGGCAAGTTTTTATTCTCTCTTCTCTGTGTGTGTCTCCTTTGAAAATAGAAATTGAGATTAGTCCAACTTTCCCTTTCAGTATCAGTTCAGTCACTCAGTCCTGTCCAATTCTCTGCAACCCCATGAACTGCAGCACACCAGGCCTCTCTGTCCATCACCAACTCCCAGAGTCCACCCAAACTCATGTCCATTGAGTCGGTGATGCCATCCAACCATCTCGTCCTCTGTCGTCCCCTTCTCCTCCTGCTCTCAATCTTTCCCAACATCAGGGTCTTTTCAAATGAGTCAGCTCTTCGAATCAGGTGGCCAAAATATTGGAGTCTCAGCTTCAGCATCGATCCTTCCAATGAACACGCAGGACTGATTTCCTTTAGGATGGACTGGTTGGATCTCCTTGCAGCCCAAGGGACTCTCAAGAGTCTTCTCCAACACCACAGTTCAAAAGCATCAATTCTTCGGCCCTCAGCTTTCTTTATAGTCCATCTCTCACATCCATACATGACTACTGGAAAAACCATAGCCTTGACTAGATGGACCTTTGTTGGCAGAGTAATGTCTCTGCTTTTTAATATGCTATCTAGGTTGGTCATAACTTTCCTTCCAAGGAGCAAGCCTCTTAATTTCATGGCTGCATTGACAAAACTCAGTGAATATACACAATGAGTTGAATACTGTCCTAATGCAGTAAACTAACTAAGCATTATAAGGCATGTCTCTTTCCCAACAAAAGCTCAACAGTCTGTTCCTATTCATATTTATTAAGCACATATGCCAGTCTTTGAGCTGGAGTTGTGGCTGTCAAGCTAAAAACTGTGTCTCTGACCTTAAGGAATACAAATGCATAATTAGAATGCAATGAAAGTACACTTACAGGACAAAATGCGAGAGCCCAGGAAAGGCATATACAACAGATATGCCTGTATACTTCAAGGAGGACTATTTATTAAAAAGTCCTACTTATTAAATAGGACTTTATTAAATAGTTTATAAAAAACTATAAAAAAAGTTTCAATAAAAAGATTCAATATTATGGAGAATGTAAGAGAGGACGATGCTCATATTCTGTGGTGAGGATAATCACCAGTCAACAAATCATTAATTTTGAGAACTTGAGATTACAGACTCTAATGTTAGGGACTATGCTAGGTACTGTGTACACAGAAATAAAAGTAAGGTGGTCATATTTTTAAAAATCTCAAAATAAGTATATGTAGTCAGGCAAGTAAGAATATGCCCAAGAGGTCAGTGAGACCCAGCATTTGATATCAGATCCTTTCTAATATGATAGATTTCTATATTTGTAGATAAAAAAGTTATAGCTCCTACTCCGTGAGTCTGAATTTCAGCATCAAAATGTTAAAAGTGATATATGGATACACATATCACAGTGGAAACCAGGATTGATTTTCAAATGAGTTGTAGAAGTAAAAAATATTATGTTCATAGGGAGGCAAAAATTGCTGTTGCATAGAGAAGACTGGGAAGATTTTATGGTCAAGCCTTGACCTGAGGAGGATGGACAATTGCTATTTATTGAGAACTTAGCATATATAAAGCACTGTGCCAGGATCTTTAATTCTCATTTGTTCTTTATAACTCCAAGGGGCAAATTTTTGTCTTATAGTTCCATTTTACAGATGAGGAAACTGATTTAGAGAGAGACTGAGTTACCTGCCCTGAGTCACACACCTGGGAAATGGTGGAATTAGGATTCAGGCATAGCCCTATAAAGCTTCAAAGCCCATGCTGTGTAAACCATAAATGGTATAAATAAAGGCACAGAGATGAGATGCCAGGCATCCTTGGTGGCTTAAATATGACCTCACAGTAAACTCAGATTAGACCAGAGATGACACACAAAAAGTTGGTAGTCTTCATTTGTGTTGCCATTGGCCTGTCCTATAAATAAACCCAGAGTGACCCCAGATTCTCATCCTTAGTGGAACAGGGAATAGTCTCAATGGATTTAGGTTGAAGAATAACTGGCAGAATAAGGAAGGCAAGCAGACAGTGAACAAATAAGAACAGAATTTCAGAACAAAAGACTATAGGGCAGAGATGCTGTATGTGGTGATAGAGGCAGAGAGGGCCCGGCTCAAGAAACTGTACAAAGAGAATGAATTAATAACACCAAAGTCTAGACTCATCCCAGAAGACAAAAGAGGAAGCCGGGCTGAGCAATATGGTGTAAATGTGCTTGGGCAACGCTTCACCAAGGAGCCCGTCTCTTCCCACGCCCAGTCCCTGGTGCAAGATTCAGAATGGTTCATGTTGAATCCACAGGAGAAGTATGCTTTTAAGTTTATATGAGAGGATTACAGTTGGCCCTCTATATCGGAGGTTTCTCTATCCACAGATTCAATTGTGGATGGAAAATACTCAGGGAAAACAAAAATATGGAAGGGTCCCAAAAGCCGAACTTGAACTTGCTACTTAGTGGCAACTGTTAAGTAGTATTTACATTGTATTAACAGCTATTTACATTGTAGTAGATATTATAAGAAATCGAGAGATAATTTAAGGTATATGGGAGGATGTGCCAAGGTTATATGCAGATATGATATCATTTTATATAAGGGATAGCACATGGATTTTGGTATCTGGAGGAAGCAGGTCCTGGAACCAAGGGACATTGGTGGGGAGGGTGATCCACAAATACTGAGGGATGACTGTATGCTCTTATTTATATGTCCTTATTTTTAAAAGAGTATTCATTATTTGTCACCATAGGAATGTCATGGTTTCTCATCAGAAAATGGCCCTGCTGTAGTCCTACCTATTCCTAGGTGTTTTCTTTCTGAGGGAAATACCTTTGGCCTTAGCCAAAACAATTGGGTTCTTTTGATTCAGTTGATATAAGAGCAAATTTGTTGTGACATCTCCCACCTTCTATTTTATCTTTGCTTTTTTATCTTACAGATTGGCCTGGGCTAAAGTATCAAAAGACCCTAGGATTGCTGCAGGTCTGCAGTCTCCACTGGAGAAAAAAATATTGGTAAATAAATCATCCTAACATCATACTGTTTGAAAAGACTAGAAGAAGGAAAGTTAGGTTTAAAATTCTACTGCCACCCAAGTGACACTTTGCCATAATGTGTCCACACTGGCAAATATTTTCCAGCTGAATCTTTACTTGTAAAACAAAGTATTATTTTGAAAACTACTAACACTATTTAAAAAAACAAACCAACTAGTTATTGATTTTGGTGGTAAGAACATCAACTTTGAGAGCTTGCAGGCTCACCTAGGAGTGATGGAAGTAAAATCCCTGTTACTCCAAAGTTAATGAAAGAACATGGTCCTTTCTTCCCCCACCCCCACCCCCGCCATGGTCCTTTCTTCGTGTCAATAGTGAGAATAGGCTCTGTTTAAATATGTTCAAAGTAAAAAGATGGTCATATTACAAAATTCTGCACCTCACCTTGACAGAATCTAGGTGGCGTACATACTTCAGAAGCAAAACAACTGATAATTCAAAAATATCAAGAAGAGTATGAAATACTCTGTAGGGAGCAAGGGCTTTCCCTTGACTACTGGCTTGCCAAAGCAGAGTCTTATTATAATAAAAGAATAATGGAGACGGTGAAAGAAAAAGAGGAAGGCAGTGAAATCAACAAGAGATTGGAGGGAAAAACAACCCAAAGCACAGAGAGACAAAAACGGTATTATTTGCTCCCTGAGAGAGAAATGAAACACATAGAAAGGCACATACATCGAGGTGGACAGGTCAGAGAGTTTAAGAGTAAAACACTGAAACAATTACCACCTCACTCTAGTGAAATAAAATTTCCCAGAATTGTGCTGGGAGAGCATGGCATTCAGAACACACAGAGAAGAAAGCAGGTAAATGAGAGAGAACAGATGCAGATTAAAGATCACCGGGAACGCATGATTCGAGGGAGAAAACTTGTAGAGCAAAAACTCAAGGAAGGAATCTTGAGGAAAGACCGGAGCCAGCCTCCTCTTCGTGAGAAGTGTGAGAGCATAAAAAGCATAAAGAAAGAGATGAAAGAATATGAAAGTGTTATTGCATACCCACTTTTCCAGCCATGCAATAGCAGTCGGATTAAAGTGAATGTTCTGATGGAAAAGTCTCAGACTAGAGAAGAAAACAACACAATTATCAAGCCACTTCAAAGAAGATTCTTAACTATGCCACCCTTTTTGAGAAGTCAAATAGGAAAAATAAAAGATTTAGTGCTTTCATGATTAGATCATGTCTCTTAAATGAACCTTTATTTTTTAAACAGGAGAAAATCAAACAAAAGTTTAATAACATATATACATGAGAGAGACCCAGGAAAAGTGAGTAACTCCCTGCCCCTGCCCCTGACACACACACTTTTTTTTAATGCTAGTTCTCTTTTGCAGGGTTCAGTGACGTTTCTCATTTTTACAGAAGTGTCAGATAGTTCTGGAGTTTAAAACTAGTTTCGCTATTTTTCATTGCCTTGTGTTTGTTCAAGTTGCTTATCCTTTTTGATGTTCATTCCTAATCTGTAAAGTTGGAAAATAATAGTTCCTAGCATTTATAAGAGGATTTCATTTTTGTGAAACGTTAGCATGTATCAGATATTTCATAAATATTGGGTTTTCCATTTGGAAAGACCTGGGTTGGGCAAAGATGGTGAATAAGGAGTTGTTCCAATCTGCCTCTTCCATTCCTCCTACCCTCAGCCTCAAAGGTTATCTTGAGATTGCTGTAGGTCACCATGCAGTTTTTTTGTTTTCTGTTCATATCTTTATCGGTAACTGCTAACCAGGCTGTAAAAGTCTAGCTTATACCGTGTAATTTATTTGTGTGAGAGACTTAATTTTGAGAACCTCCTATGTGCCAGACATTATCAGTTACTGAGATGAATTAAGAGAAATCCTTGTTCTTGGCTGGTTTACAGCTAATGGCATAGATCACTCTACGAACAGATAATCAAATAGGGTTATGACAGAGGTATGTCTAGGTGTGTACAGAGGAGGGACATCTAACCGAGGTGAGCAGAGTGAGGAAGAAGGTCAGAGTATAAAGTGTAGTAATATCTCATATTTCTGCCAGCTCCATATTTTGTCAGTTTCTATCACCCACTTAAACAAGACCTTAAACATATTTGGATTCACTCAGAGGTAACCCAACTCACCTATCTCAAATAGATGTCCTTCCAAAAGTTGGTAAATTTGGGGTTCAGAATCAGTGAGTAGAGAAGCCGAAAAAGGGAAAGTGGATGGCTTAAGGAATATTACACTTAAGTTATGATCGTCCTGATGCCCACCCTTTTGTATCAGCAGGACACCCTTTACCACAGATATTGCTAGATCAGCACTGTCCAATAGACCTTTCTGTGGTGATGTAACTCTTCTATAGCTTTCCTCTTCAGTACAGTAGTGGTTTCCCACATGTGGCTACTGAGCATTTGAAATGTGGCTAGTGCAACTGAGGGACTGAATTTTTCATTTTATTTCATTTGCATGGATTTAAAATTGCTACATGTGGCAAGTGACCACCATGTTGTACAGCATGGTGCTAGATAAATATAACTCCTGTGTTAGACCTCAATCCCACCGTCCATTTTTTGTCTTTAACAATATTTGCAGGTATAATAGATCACTCCATTAGTATCAGTTTAGTTCCTTTATATTTGAGATGCTCCTTAATCCCACAGAGATTAAAAAATTACTGTAGGCAACTTCTGTGTGGAAATGAGTTGATTGAAGTTGCTTCAACTGGGTTCAGGAACTAGCCCTCCCCTTGCTCCTTTTGGAATGTGACCAGGACACCTACCACCATCTTATTCCTACCACCTGATTTGCCTCATGCAGACTTTTTTGCCCTGTTGTTCTCTGGTCTTCCATCTTCATGTCACAGTTTTAGATTATATACCTTGCAAAAATGTGGATCATCAGTATGCAAGAGAAAAAAGACTTAGAAATCCAAATCACTAGGGTAATGATAAACCCTTTGAGTTGAGTGGGATAGAAAAGTAACTGATACATAACTGTTGGTAATTGTTTACCATGAAGATATTCACTGCTAGACCATCCTTTTGACCTGTAGGTAAGTAAATGTTAGTCGCTCAGTTGTGCCCGACTCTTTGTGAGCCCATGAACTGTACTCAGATTTCTCCCATCTAAATAAGCTTCTATGTGCAGGAATTCCCTGGCATTTCAGTAGTTAAGACTTGGTGCTCTCACTGCTGAGGTCCTGGTCAGGGAACTAAAATCCCAAAAGCTGAGTGGCACCACCAAAAAAAATTTTTAATTAAAAATGTAAAAAAAAACACAAACCATATTTGTTTGCACTCCTTCATAGTGAAGACTCTTAGAAAGTCTATACTGGCTCCCTGCATTCTGGCTTCAGTGCCCATCAGTCCACCAAATCCCTTTCTGCTGAGCCATCAACAAAGTGATCCATGTGGCTATATCCAATGAACAGTTAAGGGTGGAATGAAGAGAAGAAGGTGCCAACAATAGCAGAAGACCCTATAGGCATTTGGCAGCAAGAGGGGTCAAGAATTCAAGGGTAGGAATGCAGTACGTAGAAAACGAGAGACCAGAGAAGAGCAGTCGTCCTGAGAAGCTGGAGATCAGGCAGGGCGCAGTGGAACCTGTTTCAGAAACTGGAGTAAAGTACCAAAGGAAAAGATAAGCAAGCAGTCATAAGACTCAGGATAAAACACTGGAATAGGAATAGAAGCACTGACAGATCCAGGCTGTAAAACTATTGACTTGGTCTCCACTTAGGATCGAACAAGTTCTGAGTCTTAGGCTAAGCTGAGCCAACAGTTGGGGTTTAAGAAAGTCCAAACTAGGTACTTTCCTGGTGGTCCAGTGGCTAAGACTTCTTGCTCCCAGTGCAGGGGGCCTGAGTTCAATTCGTGGTCTGGGAACTAGATTCCACCTGTTGCAACTAAAAGATCAAAGATCCTATATGCCACAACTAAGACCTGATGCAGCTAAATATATATATATATATTTTCTTTTTTAAAAAAAGGAAGTCCAAAATAGAAACAGATTATGAGGACACAGAGCAGGAGACAAAGCAGATAATTACTATAACCCTTATACTGTCACTTAACATGAGATAAGATTTTAACTCATTAAAGCATGCCTGATATTATCTCTAACCATGAAAGCCACAGTGGCTTGAAAACTGAGCCTCAGGATGTAAGATGTACAAGGCTGGTGTATTTTAAATAGAGCTGAAGTTTTACAAATTAGAATAAGTCTGAATCTGTGGCATTTTTAAACACGAATGTGGTAGGAAACATGAAAAATTGACTGATACCTTGACTATCATCCCATTGTCAAGTGGCTTTGCAGTAAAAGGCACATCATGTTGTGTGAGGCCTTCCCAGGTGGCACAGTGGTAAAGAATCCACCTGCCAATTCAAGAGACACAAGAGTTGTGAGTTCAGTCCCTGAGTCAGAAAGATACCCAGGAGTAGGAAATAACAACCTGCTCCAGTATTCTTGTCTGGGAAATTCCATGGATGGAGGAACCTGGTAGGCTACAGTTCAAGGAGTCCCAAAGAGTCAGACACAACTGAGCATGCGCGCGCGCACACACACACACACACACACACACACACACACACACACGCATCTATCTACTTACATGTATGAGAGAAATCAGAATTATACAAATCAAAGTTGTGTTTTCTGGAAAATCAAAACCATGACACATTAGTTTCAATGATATGGATGGAGGAGCCTGGACTAGAATAACAGCGCTGTACCCTAAAGTGTGGGCTTCCCCAGTGTCTTAGTGGGTAAAAAAATATCTGTTTACAATGCTGAGCCATAGGTGATGCAGGTTTAATTCTTAGGTTTGGAAGATCCCCTGGATGAGGACACGGCCACTCACTCCAGTATTCTTGCTTTGAGAATCCCATAGATAGAGGAGCCTGGTGGGCTGCAGTCCCTAGGGTCACACTGAATCAAACACTACTGAAGCAGCTTAGCACACATCACCCTAAAGTGTCAACACTCGGGAGACACCACTAATACCCCTTGAGGGGCTCAAAGAGCCAATGGAGCCCATCTGCCAGGAGCAGGTGTGGACAATGCCCCATGCTGTGTGGCCTCGCTCACAGTAAGACAAGTCAACCTTTGACAGCAGTCACAAGTCCAAATCAGAAACTGGGTCCTGAGACTTCCCTGGTGGTTGAGTGGCTAAGACTCCAGGCTCCCGATTCGGGGGTCCTGGGTTCGATCCCTGGTCAGAGAACTAGAACCCACATGGGGCAGCTAAGAGTTCACATGCTGCAACTAAAGATCCCACGTGTCATGCAACAACAAAGATTGAAGATCCCATGTGCCACAACCAAGCCCCAGGGCAGCCAAGTTAAATAAGTAAATAAATGTTGAAAAAAAATCTGAGTCCTTTACTTTACTAGTTGATGATGGTGAATATCTTGCCATGTCTGGTGTGAAAATGGACTCAGGCAGCAGGGGAGACAGTTCACAAAACATGTTTCCCTCTGCAGCTTGATTATAACCAACCCCATCAGAGACTAGACTCATTCTGTGTGCATTCACCTGAGTGACCCAGATGGTGATAGCTTATGATGGATGATATCAGAGTCGTGATCTCTGAAGAAGATTTAGCTTTGGGATCAGGGACCAGGCTTGATCACTCAAGAACTTTTGTGTTTTGAGTTTTATTAAAATAGAAAGAGGGACAGAGAGAGCTTCTAACATAGACATCAGAAGGGGGACAGAAAGTGCCCCCGCTCACCAGTCTTTGCAAGGGAGCTATATACCTTATTACAGTAAAGGGTCTTACCAGACACACTCCCAAAACAAACCTTCTTAAGATAACAAGATGAATCAGAACGTTCTTGTTAAGAAGAAACATGTCCTAGAGCAAGATACATTGTTATATTGACTAAGACAAAGCTATGTAGGAAAAAAGTTTGTCCTTCTCTCCTTGAGAGCCTCAGACCCCTTTCTCTTTCTCGAAGGCCCTGGATTCCCTCCTCCTCAAGGGCCCTGGACTCCTTATCAACCTACCTAAGGATGAACTTTCTCAGTGGTTAGATAAGCATTTATGATTTATTTCCACAGTTTCCAGCTCGAAAGAGAGGTGCCTAACCAGTCTAGTTTTCACGCGGCAGACCAAATAGGTTGGCAACAGCCCAAGAGGCAGTAAAACTACAGGAAGGTTGATCAAAGGGATTATTGGTGAGAGCCATGAAATGGCCTTGAGTTCTGCCCGCCAAGAGGACTGACAACAGCCATTTTTGGCTCTGCATCACTGGCAATGAGACTGAATGGCTGAATCAGCCTGGGAGAGAGTTGAATTTAGCGGAACCACAGTGAACCAGGGCCAGACATTTAGGGAAATCTCTGTGAACTGAGAGCCACATGGAACCAGCAGCTCTGCTTCAGTGGGCAGAGTAGGGGGAAAGTTTCCCCAGAGGGATATCTGCCACTTTTTCATGTAAAGTAGAGATGCTGAGGCCAGGACAGCCGCATCCTTAAATATACCATTTCCAAGTGGGGATTATTAAATCCTTCCCACTTTGTCAGAAGTTGAGTCCAAGCTGTAGCATGTCTGACTCTTTTCAACCCCAGGGACAGTAGCCCACCAGGCTGCTCTGACCATGGGATTCTTCAGGCAAGAATACTGGAGTGGGTTGCCATATCCTACTCCAGGAGGTCTTGAGTCCAAGTTGACCTACCCTCAAATGTGAATATTAAGCAAGAGTGTCCGAAGGCCTCCATGTGTTGGGTGCTTAGTTTCAATAGGAGCCCAGTAGCAAGCTGATGTGGCTTTTCAAAAAAAGAAAAGTGTACCCAGTAACCATGTTAGGAAGGTGGCAGGCCCAGAACCCTAGGGGCGCCACTGAACACAGGCTGCCTCCACCACCATCTCCACCTGCCTGCTATTTCCACCTGACTCTGTGGGCGTCTCCTCAGCCTGCCCACATGCATCATCTGTCTGCAAAGGCAGATCACTGGTTCAGGTACCTTGGGGAACACTCAGATTTAAAACCTATCTCTAGGGACTTCCCTGGTGGTCCAGTGGCTAAGACTCTGTACTCTCAAAGCAGGGGCACTGGGTCTGATCCCTGATCTGGGAACTAGATCCCACATGCTGCAATATTAATAATAAAGATGATGAGTGCTGCAACTAAAAGACCTGGTGCAGCCGAAACATAAATCAGTTCAGTTTAGTTTAGTCGCTCAGTCGTGTCCGACTCTTTGTGACCCCATGAACCGCCGCACGCCAGGCCTCCTTGCCCATCACCAACTCCCGGAGTCCAACCAAACCCACGTCCATTGAGTTGGTGATGCCATCCAACCATCTCATCCTCTGTCGTCCCCTTCTCCTCCTGCCCTCAATCCCTCCCAGCATCAGAGTCTTTTCCAATGAGTCAACTCTCCGCATGAGGTGGCCAAAGTACTGGAGTTTCAGCTTCAACATCAGTCCTTCCAATGAACACCCAGGACTGATCTCCTTTAGAATGGACTGGTTGGATCTCCGTGCAGTCCAAGAGACTCTCAAGAGTCTTCTCCAACACCACAGTTCAAAAGCATCAATTCTTCGGCCCTCAGCTTTCTTTATAGTCCAACTCTCACATCCATACATGACCACTGGAAAAACCATAGCCTTGACTAGAGGGACCTTTGTTGGCAAAGTAATGTCCCTGCTTTTTAATATGTTATCTAGGTTGGTCATAACTTTTCTTCCAAGAAGTAAGCATCTTTGAATTTCATGGCTGCAATCACCATCTGCAGTGATTTTGGAGCCCAAAAATATAAAGTCAGCCACTGTTTCCACTGTTTCCCCCCTTTTTGCCATGAAGTGATGGGACCGGATGCCATGATCTTCGTTTTCTTAATGTTGAGCTTTAAGCCAACTTTTTCACTCTCCACTTTCACTTTCATCAAGAGGCTCCTTAGTTCTTCACTTTCTGCCATAAGGGTGGTGTCATCTGCATATCTGAGGTTATTGATATTTCTCCTGGCAATCTTGATTCCAGCTTGTGCTTCCTCCAGCCCAGTGTTTCTCATGATGTACTCTGCATAGAAGTTAAATAAGCAGGGTGACAATATACAGCCTTGACGTACTCCTTTTCCTATTTGGAACCAGTCTGTTGTTCCATGTCCAGTTCTAAGTGTTGCTTCCTGACCTGCATACAGGTTTCTCAAGAGGCAGGTCAAGTGGTCTCGTATTCCCATCTCTTTCAGAATTTTCCACAGTTTATTGTGATTCACATAGTCAAAGGCTTTGGCATAGTCAATAAAGCAGAAATAGATGTTTTTCTGGAACTCTCTAGCTTTTTCCATGATCCAGCAGATGTTGGCAATTTGATCTCTGGTTCCTCTGCCTTTTCTAAAACCAGCTTGAACATCTGGAAGTTCACAGTTCACGTATTGCTGAAGCCTGGCTTGGAGAATTTTGAGCATTACTTTACTAGCATGTGAGATGAGTGCAATTGTGCGGTAGTTTGCGCATTCTTTGGCACTGCCTTTCTTTGGGATTGGAATGAAAACTGACCTTTTCCAGTCCTGTGGCCACTGCTGAGTTTTCCAAATTTGCTGGCATATTGAGTGCAGCACTTTCACAGAATCATCTTTCATGATTTGAAATAGCTCAACTGGAATTCCATCACCTCCACTAGCTTTGTTCATAGTGATGCTTAAGGCCCATTTGACTTCACATTCCAGGATGTCTGGCTCTAGGTGAGTGATCACACCATTGTGATTATCTTGGTCATGAAGATCTTTTTTGTACAGTTCTTCTGTGTATTCTTGCCACCTCTTCTTAATATCTTCTGGTCCATGCCATTTTTGTCCTTTATTGAGCCCATCTTTGCATGAAATGTTCCCTCGGTATCTCTAATTCTTGAAGAGATCTCTAGTCTTTCCCATTCTCTTGTTTTCCTCTATTTCTTTGCATTGATTGCTGAGGAAGGCTTTCTTATCTCTCCTTGTTATTCTTTGGAACTCTGCATTCAAATGGGTATATCTTTCCTTTTCTCCTTTGCTCTTTGCTTCTCTTCTTTTCACAGCTATTTGTAAGGCCTCCTCATACAGGCCTTTTCCTTTTTCTTGGGGATGGTCTTGATCCCTGTCTCCTGTACAATGTCACGAACCTCCACCCATAGTTCATCAGGGACTCTGTCTATCAGATCTAGTCCCTTAAATCTATTTCTCACTTCCACTGTATAGTCATAAGGGATTTGATTTAGGTCATACCTGAATGGTCTAGTGGTTTTCTCCACTTTCTTCAATTTCAGTCTGAACTTGGCAATAAGGAGTTCATGATCTGAGCCACAGTCAGCTCCTGGTCTTGTTTTTGCTGACTGTGTAGAGCTTCTCTATCTTTGGCTGCAAAGAATATAATCAGTCTAATTTTAGTGTCGACCATCTGGAGATGTCCATGTGTAGAGTCTTCTCTTGTGTTGTTGGAAGAGGGTGTTTGCTATGACCAGTGCGTTCTGGTGGCAGAACTCTGTTAGCTTGTCCTTTTCCAAGGCAAACCATAATTCCAAGGCAAACTTGGATTCACAGTAATCCAAGTCTATGCTCCGACCAGTAACAGTGAAGAAGCTGAAGTTGAATAGTTCTATGAAGACCTACAAGACCTTCTAGAACTAAAATATATCCTTTTCATTGTAGGGGACTGGAATGCAAAAGTAGGAAGTCAAGAAAAACCATAAATAAATATTAAAAAAATAAAATAAGCAAGCCCCCTTCCCCACCCATTTGCTAACCATCCAGTACTAACCAAGGAGTCAAGACGCCAATGTGCAGACTTCAAAGCAGAGTCTGGTTTCCTGTCCCGTGAAGCCAGATGTGGGCTTTGGCAAGGCTCAATATCTCTGAGTCTGTTTACCAGTAAAGACAGAGTAACAATTCCAACCTCTCACAAGATGTTTATGAGGATTTAATGGAGGCTATGTTTTCAAGTTTTTTTTTTTTTGAAAATTGTAAAACCCCATGCCAGTGTGACATGTCAAACATGATCATGATACAAAATGGTTTGTGATAAGTGCTAATTAAGCGGAAAGAATAAATGTAATTTCTGTTGAGCGGATTAAAAAAAAAAAAAGACATTGCTGAGAAACCAGATAAGCAGCTAAGGTTAAGTAGAACTTTACCTGGGTATGGTCCTCTCTGCGCCACATGCATGCTGTTATCATCTAAGTCACAGTGTGTATTCTCCCTCTTTGTCTTTGCTTTTCTAAGGTGCTATGTGCCTCCAGGTCTTCTTCTGGGGGCCCATGAAGATCTCATTTTTCCCCTTTGGGCTCTAGGTGATGGTGGTTGGTGATTGTGTGTTTTTGTTGTTGTTTGGTTGCTAAGTCTTGTTAGACTCTTAAGTGACCCCATGGACTGCAGCCAGGCTCCTCCATCCATGAGATTTTCCGGGTGAGAATACTGGAGTTGGTTGCCATTTCCTTGTCTAGGGGATCTTAAACCCAGGGATCAAATCCAGGTCTTCTGCGTTGCAGGCAGATTCTTTACCATCTCAGCTACAGTGGTGAAGAACCCGCCTGCGAGTTCAGGAGAGGTGGGTTTGATCCTTGGGTCAGGAAGATCCCCTGGAGAAAGGAATGGTAACCATTCTTTTCCATTCTCCAGTATTCTTGCCTGGAGAGTTCCATGGACAGAGAAGCCTGGTGGGCTAGAGTCCAAGGGGTCACAAAGAGTC
Organism: Budorcas taxicolor; assembly: GCF_023091745.1. Lineage (NCBI taxonomy): Eukaryota > Metazoa > Chordata > Mammalia > Artiodactyla > Bovidae > Budorcas > Budorcas taxicolor. The sequence goes on along the minus strand of NC_068920.1, from coordinate 31,803,382 downwards.
GGACACGACCGAGCTACAAACATATTCTTTACCACTGAGCCACTTGGGTAGCCCAATTGTGTGTTTTTATCAGAAATAATTCAACCCCTTTTCTCCCAAGAGTGAATTGAGACTGGGAATGGGATCCTAGCCCTGGGTGGGACCAGCAGCTACAATTGGTAGGAGGGATGGGCTAGTGGGATGGGCGGTTCCTTTTTCTTTTAAGCTTCCTAGATTGTTTTGAACTCTTGACTTGGGCGGTCCCACAAGCAAAGCCAGGCAGGGTACGCGGTGTGCCTGCGGAAACCGGCGAGGAGAGCGGGGCCGGGCCGGGGCCCTGGCAGGGCCGGGGCGGGGTCGCGGGCTCCCGGTACACTTGCGCTGGGTTGGAGCGGCTAGCCGCTGGCCCAGCGGAAGTCCTACGTGCTGGAGCCCGGGTCCTCGGCAGCGGCGGGTGAGTAAGGACAGCGGGGAGTTGAGCTCGCGGTGGTGGAGGCTAGTGAAAGGTTTGTCCCGCGATCTTCCGCCCCCGACCTCGGCAGGCGAGGGGAGCGTCGCGCCCCTAGTCCCGGAGGAGTTTCCCCAAGCCCTGGGGAAACCTGGACTGGTCAGGGTGTGGTCCGGAGCGGCGACCACTCTTTCCCCGGGGATTCGGCCAAGAGCACGGGCTGCTAGCACGTGTTGAAAAAGTCGGGGTCCCAGCAACGAGGTTTCGGGGCAGTGCAGTTCCCGTCAGCGGGACAGGTTCAGTGGGTATTGAGGAGCGGGCCACGCAATCGTGAGCGAAACTCTCCGTCTCTGCCCGCGGGAGCCTCCGAGGCTGGGGTCCGAGGTCCAGCGCGCAGTGGCCAGAGGTGAGCGCCGCGGGCCCGCGATCTGACCGGGCAGAGCTAGGACCGAGCAGAGACCCGAAGACCGGATGAGAAGGGCGAAGGCCCGAGGGTCGTTCTGCTTGGCCGGAGGGTAGAAAACTCCAGTGGCTGAAGCAGCGGCGAGCGGGGCGGGGAGGGCGGACCCCCGAAGCCTGGAGGGTGTTTTGGGGATTTCAGTGGTTCTCAGAATCGCTACTGGAAACACTGGACGGGTTTGAGATTAGAGATCGAGTGGACTCAGCACTGGAAAATGGCGACACATTCCCTCGAGGGGCTTACGTTCTTGGAAGGGCGGGGACGGGCCCTGAACTGATAAACAGGTCTGCGCCTAGAGTCATAAGTTATCCCAGCCGCCTTGCACTAGCCGGCCAACCGGTTTGAGCTCTGGGGCGAGTGGATGTAGAAAGTACTCTCTAGGTCAACGTGGCAGGGGCAGGCGGCAGCGGCCAGAAGTTCAGACTCCATAGTCATGCTCTTTCCCCAAACCAGATAACCAGCCTAGAATCTGGACCGAGCGCCCCGGGCCACCACCCCCAGCAAATGCTTTTGAGAAAGACTTACAAGGGTGGATCTTTCCTGAGGAAAAACAATAGAGCCAGAACTTTGAGGATACGATTATAGAGACTTCTGAAGTGTTACTTTTGCTGTGTTCCACGGGCTAGTAGGAGAATAATCCAGACCTGCCCCATCTCACTGCTTGATTGTGGATGGGCTTGAAGCGAAGGGAGGGAGGGACCAACTTCACCTCCTAGGAAACGCACCTTTCCTGTCAGCTTTCTTTTTAGCACTTCCCTGGTGGTTCAGACGGTAAAGCATCTATCTATGATGCGGGAGACCCTGGTTCGAGCCCTGGGTTGGGAAGATCCCTTGGAGAAGGAAATGGCAACCCACTCCAGTACTATTGCCTGGAAAATCCCATGGACAGAGGAGCCTGGTAAGCTACAGTCTATGGGGTCGCAAAGAGTTGGACACGATTGAGCGACTTCACTTTCCTTTTCTTTTTAGTGATCCTATTAACTTCATTGTTGAGCGCCCCTTTCCTTTCTGGCGTTTTCAGTTCTACCACCTTTCAAAAAAGTGAAAGGAAGAACATCAACAGGTTTTTAAGTCTTCATTCTTTTCATTCCATTCATTCCATCTGGAGGGAGGCCTGGCGGGGTTGAGTGGCCTTCCGCAGGAGGAGGTGGGAGTTCCGCCATGTTTGGGCAGAGCAGCGCTGGCTTCCTGGGAGCCCTGTGTAAGTGTTGGTTGTTGGGCTGTTACCCCCTTTTTAAATTTTAACGGTCGTTAAACTAACTCTGCTGTGGGGCATGCAGGATCCCCATAAGGGATCAAGCCTGGACTTTATACCACTGGGCCAACAGGGAAAGTTCCTTCCTTATCATTCTTTACAAGGATCTGTATGTATTAAAAATTCACAGAATCATCTTAGATGGGATCTTAGAGAGTCTCCTTTAATCTTATTTTCCAGGAAAACCACATCAGAATGAAGACACTTGTACAAGGCTGTTCGTGACAGAACCAGGGCTGGTTACATCAGGCATATGCTTTCTTTCCAGAATACCATACTGCCAACCTAGAGGGGGCTTTGGTACAGTGGGGATCTTGTCCTCGGTGATAGAGTCCAGGCTTTGAACACTAACTCTGCTGTGGACTGGGAGCATCCCTGAGCACATTACCTAGCATCTCTGTACTTTAGATTACTTAAAATGAGGTTCTTAATCATTACCTCATGAGGCAGTACTGAGAGGTTTTAGGTACAGATCAGAGGTTCAGTAACTCTTGGTGTTTCCTGACCAAATTAGGAAGCTGTTGTTCCTCACTCCCCCTCTTACTGATAAGTTTTGTTTCTCTCTGACCTCAGGTTCCTGGAGGTGGGCAGCAGCTAGAAGCAGGGTGAAGCAGAAGGCAGATGACACCTGCAGAGCTGCAACCTGGCATCACTGAATAGTGACTGCTGAGCCAAGGGGGACCAGGTCCCTGAACTCTGTGGCTGAGGCTTGAAGGGAATCAAAGGTGTTCTCAGTTGTGAAAGGAGAGTTTGGACAGCAGAACAAAAAAGGAAGATAGCCCCCTGGAGCAGATATCTTTGACACAGGAGGCCAATTCAAACCCCTTGCAAAGGCCTTTGCCAGGTCTCTCCATCTCCTTAGTCGCTGGAAGGTAGATAGCCCCAGGATGGAGCCTAGTCAGCCTTGGGGGCCAGGCCAGGCATGGATAAAGCTTAAAAGAGATAGCATGGAAGAGAAGGTGTCTGACCAGCCAAAGCCACTGGAACCTGAACAGAAGCTGCTCCCTCAGGTGGATGAGGAGGGTCTGCCGAAAGCCCAGAAGGGAGAGGGCTGGTGGAAGGCGTGGGTGAAGGTGAGGAGGCCAAATGAGAGGAAGGGAGGGAGGGCCCGGGTCCTGGACTCTAGGAGCTCATTCATCCATTATCCTGTCTGCAGACCAAATGGAATCTCAGAGGGTTCCAAGCTGAAAAGCATCGAGGAGAAGGGGCTTCAAGTCCTTTTTTCAGATTCCACACCAACCTGGAATCCTTCGAGGACTACTTGCTGAAATTTATCAGAGTGGCAGCCTTTCATCCTTCCTACTTGTTTTCAGTACATACCCCTCCCTTCTCCCCCTGCATTGTTCTCCCTTCCCCTCCACCCTTCCTTTCCTCTCTGTACATTAAAGTTGCTGACTTTGTACTTGTCTTTTCCTGTTCCTATTTCTTCCCTCCTTCCGTGGTTTTTCTTTTCTCTTAGTGTTCTGAACCTTTAGACTGGATGTCTGTCTGTCTATATACAAACTCCCCGAATCTCTGCTGTTCTTTCAGAAGCCAGTCACCTTTGAGGATGTGGCAGTGAACTTCACCCAGGAAGAGTGGAAATGTCTAGATGCCAGTCAGAAGGTCCTCTACCAGGATGTTATATCAGAGACTGTCAGAAACCTGATGTCTGTGGGTAAGAGGCTGGGATTCCGCACAAGCTTTCTGTCCCAGGCCTTTGGAACATCTGGTTTCCCTGGATAGGTAGATCAGCTCACAGTTATCTTCACTGATCCTTGGTTTTGGTTCTTTATATTCCAGGTGGGAAAGATTTGGGTTACTAGGCTCAGGGTGAAAGAAGGAATGAAAGCTTGCGTGAAGGCAAAGATAACACTTGGAACATGATGACAGTGTTTTCAAAGAATGCAAATCTGCCTATTCATCCAGCCAGTGTTTACTGAGTCATTTGTCTTACGTGGGCTTCCCTGGTGGCTTAGAGGTTAAAGCATCCGCCTGGGATGCGGGAGGCCCCAGGTTCGGTCCCTGGGTCGGAAAGATCCCCTGGAGAAGGCAAATGGCAACCCACTCCAGCACTCTTGCCTGGAGAATCCCATGGAGGGAGGAGCCTGGTAGGCTACAGTCCATGGGGTCACAAAGAGTCGGACACGACTGAGCGACTTCCCTATTGTCTTATGTACCTGGCACTTTGTTGGAATCTGGCCTTTTGTGTGTCTCCTCCCAGCACTTAAGTGTCCCAGATTATGGCTGTTAAACCACAGCTATGCAAGAAGGGAGCCTGTTGTCCCCATGAGGTGTGAAGGGGCTGAGCCTGGGACCTCAGCTCTTCTTCTCCTTCCCATTCCCCAGATGGAATCTTTCTGTCTAATCTAGATCTGATTGCCAAGCTTGAGCAAGAAGAGAAACAGTGGGAAGCAGATCTCTGTTCCCCAAATGGAGAAGGCTTTCATTCAGGTGAGAATTGCGGAAGGAGAGAGGAGGGTGAAAAGGGCCTAGGACCTGCCTCAGGAGCATGGAAATGCCTACGAGGAACAGGGCTCTGTATCCCTGGTCCTAGCTTGCATCCTTCCTGCCTGGACATCACCTGCTCAAGTCCCCTGGCATCAAGAAGATGAGTATCTGAGCCATTCGGGACAAGTGAATATCTTCAGTTTCCAGAGACTGAGAGATTCCATGTCAGTTGCTTATGGCAGTGATAGCCTCTTGATTAAAAAGTCCTTCCCAAGAGAAAAAGAAAGGGATAGGAGATAAGCTTGATGCCGAGTTGGACTAAGGATGACTTGTTCCTGAGAGTAGAATAAGGACTTGAGAGAAATTTAAGTCTGAGCTGACCCCACTCCTGGTTTGCTGGGACAGTTCTGGTTTATGCTTCTCACCTCAGCTTGATTCTTAATATCACCTCTGGTCATCCAAGTGTCCCATTCCTCATGATATATTATGAGGTCACGTGGATATCTGGGGTGTCTGGGAGTGTGATCAATATTGCAAATGAGAGGAATTAACACACACATTGTAAATAAACTATACTTCAGTAATTGAAAAAAGAAAACTGAAAAGAAATGGATTTCCAGAAATGTGGTTAAAATTTTGATCTCCAATATTGTTGGAAGATTCCAGTTAAATTTTTTAATGCTTTTAATTTGAAAACCCAAAAGTTTATTCTTATCTCTGGTCTCTGAGGTGTAAGAGTGAGGGTGAATGTCGGGTGGGAGAGGAAGCAGTGTGGGCTGAACAGAGAGCTGTGTCAGGGCTGTCGTGATGAATCCCATCATTCTTCCTCATTCCCTCCAGGAGGCGAGAAGGAGGAACGCCAAGAACAGAGTCAGAGTTTGGGAGATGAGGGGACTGTTGATGACAAGAAGGCCTCCCTTGCTCACAGAGGCTCGGGCCCAACCTCTCCTCCAACTGGGTCCCCGGACAAGACACCAGCGTTGCCAGAATCCTGGGCTCGGCCAGCCTTTACCTGTCACACCTGTGGCAAGTGCTTCAGCAAGCGCTCCAGCCTTTATAACCACCAGCTTGTTCACAACAGCGCCCAGTGTGGGAAGTCCTTCCAGAACCCCAAGGACCTCAGCTCCGGCCGGCGCAAGCAACTCAGGGAGAGGCCCTTCTGCTGCTCGCTCTGTGGCAAGACCTACTGCGATGCTTCTGGACTGAGTCGTCACCGCCGTGTCCATCTGGGCTACCGGCCCCATGCGTGCCCCTTCTGTGGGAAGTGCTTCCGGGACCAGTCTGAGCTCAAACGCCACCAGAAGACGCACCAAGGCCAGAAGCTGGGGGCTGGAAACCAGAAGCATATTGTGAGAACTCTGGATACCAGAGCTGGATTACAGGGGCTGGCAACAGGGAACCATGCACCAGTGGCTGGGACCCAAGGACCCACACTTAAAACCAAGGGTCCCAAGACTCAGCCCCAGCCGTCAATAGACAAGAACAAGGCACCTGCCACCAAGAACCTGGTAATCGCTCAGGCCCCAGTTATTACAGACCCAGAGCCTGTGACCAGGACCCCAGCCCCAGAGCCTGTGACCAGGACCCTGGCAACCAACATGCGAGCCACACGCCTGAACACCAGGTCCACCTCTCACCCAGAGAAGCCTTCAAGACTCAAGGTCTTCTCTTGCCCTCATTGTCCCTTGACTTTTAGCAAGAAAACCCGTCTCTCCAGTCATCAGAAGGCCCACTTCACAGAGCAGTCCAACCGCTGCTTCCACTGCGGCAAGTCCTTCACTTTATTCTCCGGGCTGATCCGGCACCAGCAGACTCACTGGAAGCAGAGGGTCTACTGTTGCCCTATCTGCGACGTCTGCTTTGGGGAGAAAGAGGACCTTTTGGGTCACTGGGGGGGCTACAGAAGCAAGGGGCTGTTCCTGGGCAGTCCCCACAAGTGCTGGGCCATCCTGGGTCAGTGGCTTGGCTTCTTTCCCAATGCCTCTGCTGTGGCAGGGAAGGAAGTGAATCATTCTCCTAGATCCAGACCCTCAGGAAAGGGGAGGAATGGAGAGGAAAAGGCACGCAGAAGAAGGAAAGCAGACAAAGCAGTGAAGGTCTTGGAAGGGAAATGAATGGCCTGTCCGCCCGAGGTCTTTCTCTGTTTGGTTTTCCAGAGGAATGACCTCCAGGGTAAGGAGACTGGGATAAAGGAAGAGAGGTGAAGGGATAGTGGAGGACATACAGAAAAGAAAGGGGACAAGAAGTGGCACTTGGAAACTTGTATTGTTATTAATTAGCACCTAGCTTGTTTCTTTGTGTCTGATAGACCATCAAGTAGTAATTGTTCAAAAAGACAGTGGATCTCTATTAGGTATGAAGATGAGAGGGAAAGGATGAGAGAAGGGAAAGTCTGAGGGGCCCATCTGGACGAGGTGTGGAAGTAGAAGGGAGGTGTTTGAAAACAGGCGTGTTGCTCCGTTCTCATCCCTTGCTCCCCTGGCTCCTCGTTGAGCTGCCCAGACAAGATGGAGCTCTGGCCAGCACTCCATGGGTTTCTCCCCAGGTCCTTACTCTGCAGGTCACTTGGCTCTCTCTGAGATATTGTGGACTTTTCCTGCACCTTCTCTTCAACCCTTCACACCCCTCAGCTCTGCCTACCAGCGCTGAGATTTTGGAAGAAATGACCACCATTTGCAAAGCTGATGTGTTGTAATTTGCAACAAGGAGGTTCATGGCAGAGACCCACTTGTCTGTGTTACTCTGCAGCACAGGTGTCCTCTGACAGAGAGAAGAACACCTGCCTGGCTGTAGCCCGAGAGGACTTCAGGTGGAAGACAGACTAAGGAGCAGAACGATGTGGGCAGCAAAAAGGGGGAGAGGAAGGAAGGAGCTGGGGAAAGGGACAGACAAGGTAATGACAGAGAGAAGTCGATCCTGTTTGGAATTCAGAGCATTCCTGGAAATGCAGATTGCAATATCCCCGCAGCGAGGAGGGAGGCCAGTAAATGTGCAACTCAGTGGATGTGACATCCCCAAGGACTGATCCTTGGACCAGCCAGGCTCTTCTCCATCCCAGCCAAGATACGGTATCCTTCAGAAGGGGTTTCCTAGAAGGAGGAGAAAATAACTTGAAAAAGCTGTCAACAGTTCCTGTCATGAAACTGTTAAACCAGAGAGAAGAAAGACCCTGAGGAGCCACCCAGCATCAGAGGTGAGGCCCAGGGCAGCTGCTGTAGGGAATGGATGAACGAATGGGACAGGAGGCAGTTGGAGCAGGATTCCTGACAGTGGGGCTCCTAGCTGGGGCAGATCAGGCAGCAGACGAGAGCGCCTTCAGTTCCCATCATCCCCCAGGAGGAGACATCCCTCCACCCAGGCCAGCCCCTTCCTTTCCTCTTGGATTTTGATCCCTCAGTAGCCCCCTCTTTCCCTTGCTGCTGCTCTCTTTCTCTTTTGCTCTCAGCTTATAAAAAATTGAAGAAAACTTACTTAGCTCTTCAAGAAATTGTCCTGAAAACAAAGAGAAATAGGTTATGAGCGGAAGATGACTGGCTCCTCCCACATCCACCCTGTAGACTTTGTAGTCACGCCCCTACCCCCTTCCACTAAGAGACCCCGCAGATCTCAATAAGTGGTTCGCGTCTTGGATTCTCTGAGGAGTCTGGGGTTGGCCATTGGGACAGAGCAGGAAGGACATTCCGGCTCTGAATCTTGAACCCTGCTCCCATCCACCCTCTTTATGTTTCCCATTAGGGCTGGCTTGATGCCTCCAGCTCAGTGGTCCCGTGTGCTGCCCCAACACTGCACCTGCTAGTCTGCGATGTAGCCAGTTATAGCAGATGATCAAGGCCACCAGGGGTCCGAGAACCGGCACGATGACAAATAGGGTTATCTTCCAGCAGGGCACCATCAGGAAGTGGGGATCTGAATTGTTTGCCACAAAACAAACAGGATGAACATGTGTTCCCCCTGGTGTCCCACCCACCCCCTCCATTTATTATTGCATTTCTTTGGGATTGGGGGTGCTTAATCTGGGTCCCAAAATAGTTTGGATAGAATCCAGGGAGTTCATGAATTTGCATGAGAAAAGCACGACATTTTTATTTTCATTAACTTTGAACTGAATTTAGCTTTTTCTTCCTGAAAAAGGACTGTAGGTAACAAATCAGTTATCAGTGGTACCTGTGACTTTATCACCAATGGAAACAGCATTCCCATCAGAGTTGTTTCTGAAGTCTCAAAATACTGTTTATCAATATTTTGAAATACCAGATTGTTAGACTTGCCACTACATTTTATTTAATCTATAGTTTTGTTATTTAAATAAACATTGGTTACTTGAATCACAAATTTGTTTATATTTCAATAACTTTCAAAACAATGGTTTTCTTTCTAATCATATGTGTTGTATTTTATGTGTACATTTCAAAACATTCTGGGAAGGGAGAGGTTTGTGAGGCTTCACCAGACTGTTGAAGAGTACAGAGTTAAGACCTTTGTTATTTGAATCCTGTAAAACAAAGATCTTGGTCCTCCCCTTTGAGTTGGAGACTGTGTGTTTTTCTACACAGTGATTAAATGCCAGGGTGGAGCCAGGGGCACCTCCAGCCTTCAGAAGCAAACACTGTTTGGGAAAGCTGCTCAGGGCAGGGACCATATTAAAATTTCTGCGACATCCACTCAACAAGTATTCGGGTGCCCTTCTGTTGTAGGCACTGTCCTTAGGTGCTACATGATCTGCAGTGAACAAAAAAGACAGAAACCATATCCTTGGGCCAAACTTTTTTTTTTTCTTTGCTGTGTGGCATGCAGGAACTTAGTTTCCCCACTAGGGATCAAACCCGTACCCCCTACAGTGGAAGTGCAGAGTCAGTGGACTGCCAGGCCAACATTCTAGGGGGGATGTCTTCACTTCCCCCACTAAGTCTTCCCTGAGGAGTCAGTTACTTATTCTGTACTCATGAAAACTCATTTTTCCTTGTGATTTGTCAATGATGTATATGTACTTTCGTTCACCAGTTAATTTATGTGTATGTATCACTTCCCCAACTAGACATCAAATTGATGTGCAGAGGCTCTGTTTACCTCTCCTTTGTAATTCCTGAAAAAATAAAAGCATGTACATAAAGTATTTGTAATTCCTAGAATGAGTTAACATTGGGAAGCTGTTAGTTATAGTTCCACACATGAAAGTGTGTGCTTGTGTGCTCGGTCATGTCCAACTCTTTCCGACCCATGGACTGTAGCCCGCCAGGTCTACAGTGGGGTTTTCCAGGCAAGAATACTGAAGTGAGTTATTTCCTCCTCTAGCGATCTTCCCCACCTAAGGATCGAACCCACATCTCCTGCATTGCAGGCAGATTCTTTATCACTGAGCCACCTGGAAGCTCTAAGTGTTATTAATAATGCTATTATTTAACCAATGTTAGATACAGACGGTGACATTCAAAGAAAGAACAAGAGGGAGAAAACCAACTGGGAGCCGGGGGTCGTTATGTCCCCAGGAGACAGGAGTGAAACACCAGGCTGACCTGGAGGGCTGGGTATCCCAGAACTTACCAAAAGTCCGGTGGAGATTCTCTGAAAGAAGAAAAAATGCAAATAAACTTAGTAGTGCACTCGCAATGATCCTTTCTCCTCTGAGCCTTTGTTATTTAATCACTTTCAATTGTTTGTAGTTGTAAGTGGTGCACAATGATGGAGGAAGGGAAGCTGTAGGATTTTACTTCTGCTCTCCCTGAAGGCAGGGAAGAGGAATGAAACTTTGTATGTACGGTTTTAGGAGTTTTAAATAGTGAAGTTCTTGCTCCAAGGGAGCACAGGGTGTTGGGACAGAGGCAGAGATGGTCAGAGAAAATGACCATTTCAGTTATGGAGAAGGTCTGGGGAGGGAAGGTGCCTGGAACTCACCTATCTCTGCCCAGAGTTTTCCTAAAATAGAAAAAGGCAACATTGTTAATTCTACCTCAGGCAGTAGATGGAGACCCGCCACACCCACTGCCCTGGGCCTTTGTGCAGGCTCTTTTCTCAGCTTCCTGGGAGCATCCTTAGAGTGAGAACTATATTTGAATCCCGGGCTTCAGGCTCATTCTTTGGCTATTGCCTGGGTTAAAGAAATGGAGAACCGCGGTAGACTGCAATGTCCACCAACACCCCAAACCAACCATTACCTCCCCCACTGCTCTCTGCTCCTTTTCCTGCTGGTTCTGGGGTCACACGGGCACTGCACCCCGCTGGGTTGTCAATTTGTTAATCTAAAGCTACTTCCCATCTGAAGGGGGAAAGAAGGAACTAAACATTTAGTTGAGCAGCTGCTTTGTGACTGGCTCTGTATTAGGCACTTTACATAACACTGTCCTCTACCTTCTAGGAGGGAGGGTGTTATCTCTGCCGGGCACAGACAAGGCAACTGAGACTTGGAGGGTTCTGGTCATTGAGCTGGACCCAAACCCAGGCTGCCCAATTCCACTGCTGCTGCTAAGTCGCTTCAGCTGTGTCCGACTCTGTGCGACCCCATAGATGGCAGCCCACCAGGCTCCCCCGTCCCTGGGACTCTCCAGCCAAGAACACTAGAGTGGGTTGCCATTTCCTTCTCCAATGCCTGAAAGTGAAAAGTGAAAGTGAAGTCGCTCAGTTGTGTCCGACTCTTCACAACCCCATGGACTGCAGCCCACCAGGCTCCTCCGTCCATGGGATTTTCCAGGCAAGAGTACTGGAGTGGGGTGCCACTAGTCAGGTCCTTTCTCCTCAGCCATGTGGGTGAAGAGGTTACTGAATATCTGGGATGAGGTCATGGGGAGAGAAGACCCCACCAATATCACCCCTTTATATACTCCAAACTGTCCTTGCTGCTTTAGCCTCATAGGAATGGGAAGGGGAAGGAGGTCATATAGGCTTTGGCTTTGGGAACACTTGGTGGAGGGGAGAATCTTGTCATGAACACTCTTGGGCACAAGAGGCAGCTTCAGACAGCAGGACCCCAGTCCTTGGTGTTGGATGGAGAAGGAGAAATGCCTACTGTGTGGTAGGGACTTTTACTTAGAGTATTTTTAAACCTAATAACACAGACCTGCCAAATTCTGAAGCTCACACTCTCCCGGAAGAATGAGCTGCTGTGTATGCTACAGGGGCCAGAAAATAGGGGTTTCAGTTTGAGCTCTGCCACTTACAAGCTGTACCAGCTTGAGTAAATCTCTGAACCGCTCCAAGCCTCAGTTGCCTCCTCTGTAAAATGGGGTTATTGCATGTCAGCCCTACCTCTTATGGAAGCTAAAGGTCCTGTTGCCCAAATGATATTTACATTCAGCAAGATATAAAACTTGTCATTATGGGGTTCTGAACCCAGAAGTCCCTCAAAAATAGATATCAGCTGACCAAACTCCAAGAGGCCAGGCACTTCAGGGACAGTCCCCCGCCAGCCGCCCTCCAGCCTGTACCTCGGAGTCTGCGCTGCAGGCACAGGTAGACGAGGCCCATGGTAATCTGTAGCAGGAGCACTGGCAGGACGGCGATGAGCACCAGCACGCCGGGGTTGATCCAGTAGAAGGGATCTGAAAGGCAGAAACAGAGAGGCTCAGTGCTCAACCTCAACACCCAGCACAGGGCCCAAAGATGACTCAGAACTGACATCTGAGCTTAGGCTTAAAGGATGGTTGTTTCTAGGCAGGGCCAGTAGTTTAGAATGACAGAAGTCTATATATTAGGCAAGTCTTGGAGAGTTTTGAGAACCACAGAAAGGACTTAGATCTGACCCTCAAGGTCATGGGGGTACTCTGAAGGATTCCATGATGAGGAGTAACAAGATCTGACACACTGCAGGATGGGGGTTGGCGGGGGTGGGGAGTCAATTAAGAGGCTATGATAATAGTGAAAGTAAAAAACATGAGCCTGAACTAGGACAGTGCAGGAAATCGAGGTGAACTTAAACAGGAAAAAAAAGTCTTTTTAGTAACTTTTAAACTGAAATGTAGTGTTTCTTTCAATTATGTTTGTAGGTAACACTCTGAAACAATATGAACAGAACCTGAGACTTTGTCATCCCTAAAAAGCACAACTATTTTCATATCATAGTTGGTACAGAAATCTCAGAATATCACCTATGGTCACCGTTTTGAAATGACACTCTGATCAGGGCCACCCCATATCTTATTTAAAAGTAACCTGGAGCAACACAATTTGTATGACTATTTTAGTACAGGTATGGTATTTGTTTCAAACATCCTTCTCTGAGAAGGGGTCTGTCAACTTTACCAGTCTGACAAAAGGGTGCATGATGCAAAGAAAAGTTCAGAACCTCTGTTCTGGAGATTTTGAGAAAGTGGAATCTGTGGATTTGGTAGATGTGGACTGGAAAGGGTAAAGAGAGAGGGGGTAACCTTTGCCTTTCTGGTGCCATCAGTGCCCATTTTAGAGTCTGCCCTTCAGTGCCTCAAAGCTCTCCTGGTGTAGTCTCAGCATGCAGGGACTGCGCTTTTCATTTTGTCCTCTGCTTTAGGGGGCTAACGGCTTCCCTTGTGGCTCAGTTGGTAAAGAATCCGCCTGCAGTGCGGGCGACCTGGGATCGATCCTGGGTTGAGAAGATCCCCTGGAGAAGGGAAACGCTACCCGCTCCAGTATTCTGGCCTGGAGAACTCCATGGACTGTATAGTCCATTGGGTCGCAAAGAGTCCCACATGACTGAGTGACTTTCACTTACTCACTTAGGGGGCTAAATAAAGATACTGACATCAGGGTAGGCATTATGTCACAGCAAAAAACCTCAAACTGGTCTCTTAGGTAAAAATACCACCCTTCAAGCTGCAGTGTCAGGTTCTTGTCTGTTACTGTGTCCCCCAGGAGAAAACACAGTCAACTCTGGTTTCAAAGTTCTTATCGGAAGTAACCTGGAGCAACATGATTTAGCAATTACATACTTTAGTTCCTTTCTTTGTACACCTTTTATATTTTAACAAAGGGTTAGAATCACAAAATGAGAGAAAAGCAGACATTGAGAGACTTCTGATGTAAAGTGATAAGTGAAATGTGCCTGACAAAACAAATCAAACCTGAATCTGACGGTGCATATTCTAATCGATGAGTTCATAGGAAATAAAGGGTATGGAACACCATGTTGAACAACATGGGAATGAAATCATGGAGAGCTCCACAGGGCAAATACCTACCTGTGTATCTTGTCTGGATTGGATTCAAGCAAACCAACTGCAAAAATGTATTTATAAAATAATCAGAAAAATGTGAACACAGACTGGGTATTAATAAGAATTTTTGTTACAGTTTAAAGATGTAACTAATATTTTGGTTACGATTTTGTTTTGTTTGATGAGTTTTTCTGTTTGAGACATACATTCTTGAGGATTTAGCAAATGACGTGATAATGCTGCCTAGGATTTGCCTGAGCAATTCAACTGGGGAGGAAGTTGATGGGTGTGGTTGAATGAAACAGGTTGTCTGTCCCTGGTTCATAACTACTACAGTCAGGTGATGGGAACTGGGAGGCTCATAAGAATCTCTCTACTCCTGGGAGTATTTTACAGTTTCATAATGAAAAGTTTAAGGAAAGGTTTAGAGACAACTAGTAATAAAATCATAAAAGTGACAAGAAAAATGTAAAGTTGGAAAGTGAGATTAGAAACTCTTTAGAGAAAAGGGAAGGTAATTACACCTGAGAATCCCATGGACAGAGGAGCCTGATGCGCGCTACAGTCCACGGGATTGCAAGTGTTGGGCACGACTTAGTGACTAAACCACCAATTACACCTGAAATTTGGCAATCACATGCTTACTGCATTTCGGTCCTAAATTTGTCTTGGCTTCCTGGAGCCACAGGCTAGGTGAGTGGTCCCTTATAAAATACTCTTTTTTTTTTTTTTTTTTAAGACTCTTAGGCATGCAGATTACGAGACAGGAGGAAGTGGGTTGGATTATGGAAATCCACCCAAAGGAAAACTTTCTCCCCAGGGAGGTTTTTTTTTTTTTTTTTTCTCCTGAGGGAGTGGGGATGGGAAATGTATTGGGGGAGGTAGTTTTTGAGCAAGGAGGAAGTTACTGAACAGGAATGAGGAAAATCAGCCAACTGGAGAGGTCCTCACTCTTAGACTCCCTTGCAGGTAAAAATCCCCCAGTAAGAACAGCTGTATGAAGAACATTCTGTGCCACACAAAGCTTTTTTCACATGCCTGAAATCCCTCCGTAGAAACAGTGCTTTGTTATCCCACATACAATGCCATCTTCTGGTCCCAGCACTGCGACAGCGGCCCTTGAGACACAAAAGTGATCGATTGTCTGATGTTTGTACTGCAGGTGGGGAGGAGGGAAGGAAAATGACCTGAGGCTCTGGCCTCAAAATATTTTTGATCCTCAATTAAATAGCAATTAACTTTCAAATCTCCCCCTCCTGGTGCACATCTTAACTCCTCAGGGATAGATAAAACAAAGTTTCAAAGTCATCCATCACACAAAACATACTGCAATGAAATTCTGGAGAAAGGAGGCAATGGAGGTAAAATCTACAGGTAACATCTCTTTCTATGAATATATTCAGACGTTTCTTCTACTTGTTTAACTCGCAGCTATGTTTATCAGGAATATATTCTTCAAAAATGTACCTCATCTAATAAAACACCACAAACACATCAGCTGAGGAATTCATTGTAATAGGATTTGATCAATTTGACTCCTTAGGAATAGGGCTCTTATTCATAACAAATAAATAAAAAGACAATACAAAACAAAACAAGAAGGGAAAAAGTCCACTTGGATACTTTGATTAACTTTTAGACAATTCATATTCCCCTTGAGTAGCACAAAATAACACAAAAATAGATTGTTCTGGATTTTGCTGCCTGGATTTATCATTTTTTTCTATTTAAAATAAAAAGGTTTCCCTAGGCATACCCACAAATGTATACATTATGTATACATTTTTATATAAATGGATACATATGATGATATGGATAAAATTACAGTCCTTTTTCTTTTTGCTGGATCACACCCTATCCTCCCTTCTTTCCCCCAAAGTGAACCATATTAACTTTCTTACCGATGTCTTTTTATGTTTCTCTGATATAAAACATAAGGTTTTGTCCTGTTCCCTATATTTTGTAGCTGTCTTTTATTATCCAACAATACCTTGTGAAATGCCTCCAGGCTGTCTGGTATGGCCCTAAAGCAATTTTTTACATGGCTCCATGATATTCACTATATGGAAAACAGTGTTTGCTCAGTCACTCCCTACTCTTGGGTCTGGACTCTAATTCTGGCTTCTTTCTCGTGTAGAATAATGATGTAGCAGACATTGTGGGCATATGAATTCCCACGTGCTGATGTGTGTATCTCTATGAAGTTAATTCCCAGGAGCAAGCTGTTTGGGTTGAAGGATCTCATCTCCGCTGAGAGAATGGTCAGAGGCTCAGAGGAAGGTCTTGGCCATCGATCAGGCGATACCTACTGATACACACACTACTCACCTTCCACTTTCAATTCCATTGCTGCCTCCTCTTGGTAAGAGTGATCTCGGAAGAAGCAGGTAAAACCTCCTTCATCTGAGAACCTCACATTCCGGATCCTGAGGGTCACTTTCCCCTCCCCAATGGTCTCTTTTAGCAGCTGCGTGCGGCCCCGGTATTCAGGTGCCTGCTCTTCATCTTGGTCCTTGCCATTTCGGTAGAGATGAACCACCCTGGAGAAGGGGGGCCGATACCATCCCACCTCCATGCCTGTAGCATTCTTTCCTGGAGATATGCGACAGGGCAATTCCACTTCATCCCCCACCAGCGCCCGGATGGGGTGCCCTGGTCCTATTACTCTGAACTGTCCTGTCCAAGACACCAAAGAAAAGAAACTGAGCGTCAGAGGGAACCTGGACAAACAAGTCTTTCATGGGAAGGAAGGGCTGCTTCAAACAGGGAAAGAAGAAGAAGCTTGATTTTTAAGTGGAATTCTAGAGCCAGGGAGAAGCTCAATATTTCTTAAAGGTCTCTGGTTAGAGAGATACTGTGAGTTCCCTTCATAGACCATTCTAGCCAGTGGCCATCCCATCCCTTAGGAATGCAGCCAAGCATTGCTCAGTTTAATGGTCCCGTGGGCCTTCCTGTTCAGGCTTGGCCAGATTGATTCTTACACTCTGCTAAGCGGTTTTGCTTTGGCCACGTCACTGCTATCACCTCTCTATCACTTCTCAGCTCTCTGTCCTGTTCACACCCTGGTCCCAAATTCTTCTCTGAGATCACCCTAGAGGTGGCTCTATTTTCTTCTTCATTTCCTCTGTATCTTCAGCCCTCTCTATAGCTCCTGGACCCTGCCATACATGCTCCCAGTCTGTTTTCATCTGTGGGATGTATCTCCTCCTCAGACAGGGAGCGACTGGGAGATGAGGCTGCTTTCTCCATTAGACCTGCAAAGATTTCCTGAAGGCATGCATAGCCCCCCTCTGTTAGGTGGCTCCTTGAGGTTGGGAATGTGTCTTCTGAGAGCAGGGCTCCTCTGTAAAAACTTATTAGTGTCTGATCATGCAGAACAGAACTCTCAGACATGACAAGACACTTCAACAAACATTTATCGAGGTTTACCATGGGACAAGTGTGACTAAGCATGTTATAGGTTTCATCTCATTGAACCTTGACAGCAACACCAAAAGGTTGTTATGATATTCCCTGTTTGATAGGTGAGAAATCAAAGCTGGAAAGATAGGTAAGAACCAAGTTCAGGGAGAGCCCTGAGTTAAGGTCACATGATGGAGTTGGGGTCCCTTCTGAAGGCTGTAGGGAGGCTCTGAAGTTGTCTGAGGGGAATCATGTCAGCACATCTATGTTTTGGAAAGATCACTTGCATGGCAACTTGCAGATGTGTTGAAGGAGGTGAGCCCAGGGAACTAGCCTTTCTGTTCTCAGAGTCTCCCCAGGGCAGGAATAAAGAGAAATCTTACCTGCAGAGACGGAAGTCAACTGGAGGAAGAGGAAGAGGAGGGAGGGGAGACAGCTGGGCAGAGAGGAGCTCAATAAACTGGCCATCTCCACTGTCGGTGGGGACAGAGAGCCCCTGCAGCAGGGTCAGGCCAAGGAGTGGCCCTTGGGGTGCATGTCCCCACCCCTGAAAAAGTCCTAGGGGAGGATCGGGGAGGGCAGAGCTGCCCTGGCCCTGCCTCTTCCCCAGCAGAGCCACAGCTGTGCTCCCAGGCACAGCCCCACGTCATCCCTGCCAGGACTTACACAAAAGGGCTACAGAGCCAGGGATGACCAGGGTTTGCCTTCCCCACCCCCTCGGAGCCGGAGCAGAGGCTGCCTGGTACTGGGCCTTCCTCCCCCACTCCCTCCTGGCAGCCAGGCTTCCAGGGGGCTTCCAGGATCTGACCTGTTGGGATGAATCACTCACTGGACCTCAGGCTGGAGCTTGTCCAAGTGATCTGCAAGGTCTCTTCAACCCCTCACGTCCAGGCGCTAGCCAAGGGAGAGGGATCTGTGTTGGATTTTTTAAAAAATGAAGAAGAAACATTTAGACTTAGTTTCCTATTTCTACCATCTTCTGTCATCACCAGGCCATTCATTCCCCTTGATGTCTGACCTTCCTCTCTCTCACTGCAAATCTAAATGCCCTTCCTTATGTTCTGATGTGTTGCTTGGATTTAGTTAGCTTCTCCCTCCCAAAGAATATTAATACAGTTTGGAAAGTCACAAGTCGAGTATCACGAGTTGATTGCCACCTGTGCTTGGAGAAAGTATTAGAAGATCTGCAAAGTCAGTGACTGTCAATCAACACAGGCACTGAGGACAGACCAGCAACCAGGATGCATCCTCCAGCCGGGGCATCACTCTCCAGTTTCTTCCGTCTCACAAGGAAAGCGAGATCTGGGGTGGAACCTGCATGGAACAGACCATGGGGTCACAAAGTGTCGGACACTGAACAACCAAATAAACAAATAAGAATCCATTTTCCTTGCATTGGACGCTCAGAGTCCCAACCACTAAGGAAGTTGCCGAGAGCTAGGATTTGAAGTCACTCTACCTCTGAAGAGCTCACTTCCCTTACCTCCATGCCCTCGACTGCCTCACATCTTTGTAAAGGGGTGGATTTCTGGAGCTGGGGTGAGCAGTCCCTTGGATGACATGGTCTCTGGACAAGGGGAGAGAAAGGGGAAACAAAGCCGGTGGTGTCGCCATTGACAGAAATCGCTATAGGAGCCTCTGGGTTTGCTGAGCATGGAGCATGGTGTGGTCGTGTCTAACAACTCTGTGCTGTTGGTCAGGCTGGTCATGATGGTCAGCAGTTAATTGTTACTTTAATTCTGTGTGGCATATGTTATGTGCTCTTACAAATATTCTTCAGTTGTTTCTTGCTCTCCTCAGCAGTGTCCATTTGAGCCACACCTCTCACCAGGTCTGGTAACAGTCTGTGTACACAGTCATGTATGCAAAGTGACATGCTATAAATATGTTAATGTATATGTTAATCAACACACTATCCATATGTGAGATAGTAAGCACTCAATACATGGGAGCTTACCTAGATGTTCCCGAACAGCAGCACTGCGTAAGTTTTTCTAGAGAATGTGTAGAATATAGATCATGCACTGTCCTGCTTCTTATGTTTACTTAATAACGCATAATCCCACATTAGTATGTAATATAGCCCTCTTGAACTTTGGAAAATGGATTCTTATTTGTTTATTTGGTTGTTCAGTGTCTGACTCTTGGCGACCCCATGGTCTGTCCATGAAATTCTTCAGGCAAGAATACTGGAGTGGGTTGCCATGCCGTTCTCCAGGGGATCTTCCCAACCCAGGGATCGAGCCCATGTCTCCTGTATTTCAGGCATATTCTTTATCATCTGAGCTACCAGCTACTAGGTTACATATAAATGTATTCCATTAAATTAATAAATATTTAGCAGAAATGATGTGTGTCGATCCTTATATTAGGCTCTGATTGTAAAAGTTTCAGCAGGACAAAGAAAAAAGTTTTCTTTTTTTTTCTTTTTTGGCCCGTAGCATGAGGCTTGAGGGATCTTAGTTTCCTGATTAGGGTTGAGCCCGGACCTCCCGCAGTGGAAGCCTGGAGTCCATGCCACTGGAAAGCCAGGGAATTTCCAAGAAGATTCCAGCTTTCTCTGTGGTTTCACTCTTGATATGTCACGGTGGCCTTGTTTTTGTTTTTGCTATTTAATGTTGCATTTCTTTAGGCATAAGGGTGAATGCAGGCCTTCCCACGTGCCTAGGGTCCTGTCCCTCTTCTGGGCACAACACATGTGTCTGCCTGACTCCACTTCTCTCCTGTGCCCAGGCTCCTGCTGGGGGGCACTTAGGGTGGCAGTGGTTCCTGGGGGGAGTTGAAGACATCTGAAAACCAGTCCTGGGGAGATTAAGAAGCGAGATCAAGCTTGAATCTAGGCCCCAAACCCTCAGCACACATTCTATTACCCCACTGGACTTCTTTTACAAAACACAAATTGAAAGAAAAGTGTTAAGAATTTCAAGATAGTGACATAGAGGGCAATTCCCTGGTGGCGCAGTGGATAAGACTCCATGCTCCCAATGCAGGGGCCCTGGTTTGGTCCCTGTCAGGGAACTAGATCTTGCATGCTGCAACTAAAACCCAGAGGAGCCAAAAAAAAGAGAAAAGATAGTGACACAGAGCATTAAAGCCCAAACACAGTGCTCCCTCCTAATCATGGGGTCCTGTGCAGCGGTGCTGGTTGTTCACTGCCTTCTGTACAGGTGCAGTTGTTAGCTCAAACAGCATGTGCAGTTGCAGTTTTAATAAATTGCCCTGCACAAAGCTGTATGCTCTGTACATGTGAATATACTATAGCTCAGCTTTCTCCTCTGCAAGTGGAGGAGAATGACATCTGTCCCATTAGGACTGTGAGCAGAATTACAGGAAGAAACCCACGGGAACTGTGAATGGTACACAGTAAACACTCTCTAAGCGCCCTTATTTGCTCTCACTTGCAGTGATTTTTTTCTTCTGGAGCTCCCCTTAGTGGTACGAATATCAGGAGGAAATTGATCCTCAGGGACCCGCTTTTGTGGCCTTATTTTCACAGTATGCTGCTGCTGCTGCTGCTAAGTCGCTTCAGTCGTGTCCGACTCTGTGCGACCCCACAAACAGCAGCCAACCAGGCTTCTTCGTCCTTGGGATTCTCCAGGCAAGAGTACTGGAGTAGGTTGCCATTTCCTTCTCCACACATGTGCTTAAACTGGTTTGCAAGTTCCTAGGAGACTCAATAACTGATAGACTGTAAAACGTCTAATTTCTATCCGTTTAGCCCAATGTTTCATCTACAGAAGAAATGCGAACACTGATCTGAGTAAGCTGATGCAAGTATCCAGCAAGTGAGTCCTTGTAGCCAAAAGTTTACGTTTTATCTATCAATATTTCTTCCATGTTTGTGTCTTCTTTGTTATTATTCTGAATTTCACCACCAATATTTTAATTTTTCAAAAAGAAAAGCATTCAGCTTGTTATGAATCAGGTTAGTCAAGCATTTAGGCTTGCTACCCACCCCGTCCCCTGCCCCATAAATGGGAATGAATTTGTGCTGATTTTGAGCAAAATGTAATGAAGAGAAGGCAATCGCAACCCACTCCAGTGCTCTTGCCTGGAAGGTCCCATGGGTGGGGGAGCCTGGTAGGCTGCTGTTCATGAGGTCGCTACGAGTCCGACAGGACTGAGCGACCTCACTTTCACTTTTCACTTTCATGCATTGGAGAAGGAAATGGCAACCCACTCCAGTGTTCTTTCCTGGAGAATCCCAGGGATGGGGGAGCCTGGTGGGCTGCCGTCTATGGGGTTGCACAGAGTCGGACACGACTGAAGCGACTTACCAGCTAGCAGCAGCAGCAGTCCTATGGAAGAGGCGTTAAGCTGTTCTGAGGCTCCTCTTGGAGTAAAACAGGTGCAAGTCAGAGCTAGAGTTCAGTTCAGTACAAAGGAGAATCTTCTGTCCATCAGACTGAGGGAGAGAGTGGGCATCCCATTCCTGGACGTCCTGCCAACTTAGAATGGCAGGTTAGGCTAGGTAACTCTAAGATGTTTTTCGTAGCTGTACAACCTTACAAGAATATACATTTTCTTCTTTCTTCTCCTCTCCTCCTCACTTCTTTCCTACCTCCCTAATGCCTTCACTTTTTGCCAACGCCCACTAAAGATGTTGCAAGTGAAGGCCCAGGAGGCGCTCCCAGTCTGCCTCGCAACAGGTGACGTATACGGCTTTTGCGCCGAGAACTGGTTGCCAGGAGCCCTTGAGGGGCGGGGAACAACGCAAAAGCGAGGCGCCCTCAGACCGAACAACAGTGACATCCAGTTTCAACCGGGAAAGCTTTTCTTGCTCTTTCAGTTTAGACCCACCTCCCTTGGTTACCTAACTTCCTCCTTTGTCTCTTTCCTCTCCTTTTGTCGACAGTGGGTTAAGGAGCCCTTAAATGCTGCGGCGCCAATAGCTCAGGAGAGGGAAGATCCAGTTGGCCCTTCTGGCACCTGGCCGAGTCCCTGAGAGCACCCGCCTGCGAATGGCCCTTCTGTCCCTACGCGGTTGCTCCTACGAAGGAAAACGTCGTGGCCATTTTGGAGCTGAGAGACTGTCTTTTTGCCCATCATCTTAGAGTCTGGCAATGACAGTCTTTTTTCTTTTTTTCACCTACCAGAGAAAACTACACGGAGAGAGAATTCTGTTCGGAATTCGTACAACTTTTTCAGGGCTCCCAATATCCCTACTCTAGAATATGCCAGACTCTCTCTCTCTCTCTCTCTCTCTCTCTCTCTCTCTCTCTCTCTCTCTCTATATATATATATATATATATATATATATATATATATATATATATGCCTAGATGCTCAAGTGCAAATTCCAGCTCCATGCAGCTGATTGATAAACATGCCAGACTCCAGTTTACTACTCTGTGGGAGAATGTTACCTTGGATAGAAAAAGAAACCTCAGCTTCTTTAACTGTAAAATGGGAGTTATGGGGTTGATGTGAGGATTGAATGAGACAAGGTATGTAAGGTACTTAGGTCTGTATCTGACTCTCAAAGGCCATAATAACACTTTTTGTGCAGGGCCTGCCTGGGCATAGAAAGTCCAGCCATGAGAGCAGGACTCTATCTTGTTTTCCCTGTATCCTCCTAGGCTGGAAGAAGAGGGATACATAATAAAATATGGTTGTGTAAAGAACAAATGAAAAACTGGAATTTTCACCTTCAGATCGCCAGCCTTTGTAGTCTCCTCTCTTTCAGGCTGTGGGTTCTGCCTTCAGGCACCTTCTTGCATTGTAATCCCTTTAGATCAGTATTTACACTTTTACTTGGTCTATGATCATACCAACTTGTTAATTCAGAGGCTAGTATTTTTGACTTTTGATCTTGAATCCTGGATTAAGGGCTTTGTGTGATGAGGAGCTTTGGGTGTCTGCTTGCCTGGAGGGAACTATTTTGAGGGGTAGGGATGACCTATGATAAATGGCTTTGGTTGCTTTTCAGGGGCCAAATGTGGCTTACCTGAAGCCAGGATCTCCTTGCCCTTCCCCCTCACCTTTGTCATCCCTTAATATTATACCCAGGACTTCCCTGGTGGTCTAGTAGTTAAGAATCCACCTTCCAACGCAGGGGATGAGGATTTGATCTCTGGTTGGGGAAGTTTTTCCAGTGGTCGTGTTGCTTTGGGTGTCTGCTTGCCTGGAGGGAACTATTTTGAGGGGTAGGGATGACCTATGATAAATGGCTTTGGTTGCTTTTCAGGGGCCAAATGTGGCTTACCTGAAGCCAGGATCTCCTTGCCCTTCCCCCTCACCTTTGTCATCCCTTAATATTATACCCAGGACTTCCCTGGTGGTCTAGTAGTTAAGAATCCACCTTCCAACGCAGGGGATGAGGATTTGATCTCTGGTTGGGGAAGTTTTTCCAGTGGTCATGTATGGATGTGAGAGTTGGACTGTGAAGAAAGCTGAGTGCCGAAGAATTGATGTTTTTGAAGTGTGGTGTTGGAGAAGACTCTTGAGAGTCCCTTGGACTGTAAGGAGATCCAACCAGCCCATTCTAAAGGAGATCAGCCCTGGGTGTTCTTTGGAAGGAATGATGCTAAAGCTGAAACTCCAGTACTTTGGCCACCTCATGCGAAGAGTTGACTCATTGGAAAAGACTCTGATGCTGGGAGGGATCGGGGGCAGGAGGAGAAGGGGACGACAGAGGATGAGATGGCTGGATGGCATCACTGACTTGATGGACAAGAGTTTGAGTGAACTCTGGGAGTTGGTGATGGACAGGGAAGCCTGGCGTGCTGTGCTTCATGGGGTCGTAAAGAGTCGGACACGACTGAGCGACTGAACTGAACTGGGGAAGTAAGATCCCACATGCTGTGGGGCAAACTAAGCCTACCCACCACAACTAGAGCTCGAGCTCAGTAACAAGAGAAGGCCACTGACTACAATGAAGACCCAGTGCAGTCTGTATATACATGTTCTTCCCAACCTCTACTTCCACAGCTTCCAAGACTCTCACAGGCACAGGACCCAAGTCTTTCTCTTTCTGTCATCTTCCCTCCTGCTCTAGGAAAGGAAGACATTTTTTTTCCCACCAAGGCAATCCATCTCTGTGTTTATCCCAGGGGATGTTGATGCTCTGAACCCACAGCACCCAGCTGCTCAAGAATCCTTCAAGTGCCAGATGAGAAAACTGATGTCTAGATTTGTTAATCAATCAAGTTGATTCAAATGTATTCTTTCTTTTTGGATGAATGCTATGACAGGCATTTTGACTAATCAGAACAATTTGGTTCTCATTTGCCCTTGTCAGCAGCATTCTAAGTGGTTGGTGTTGTGAAGTCATGAGATATATACTTTTACCTCAGAAAAAAACATATGGAGAGGGAAAAATATTATATTTATATGTTTGACTGTAGGTGTTTTTCTAATCCTTTAGCTATGGACTTTATTGTTTTAATATTTGCAGCTATTATTCTATACATAAATTGTAATTTTTTTACAAAACTCTATATTCCATATTGCTAGGTCACTTCACTCTCATTTTATACCAGATTTCCATCAAGAAGTAGTTTCCTAAATCACAATCTGCCTGATTGTGTGTTGTTGTTGTTCAGTTGCTAAGCTGGGATCGGCTCTTTGGGATGCCATGGACTGTAGCCTATTTATCTGTGCATGAGATTTCCCAGGCAAGAATACTGGAGTGTGTTGCTATTTCCTTCTCCATGACTGTAGGATTTTAAAATATGCTTCTTGAAACCATTCTTTCCAGTTACTGACTTACTAACAACCACAGAAGTTCAACCAATTCAGTTAGTCTGTTGATGCTATTCCCTCAAAGAAGGACAAAGATTTTGAAAGGAGACAGTAAACTATTAAGAGGATTGGGGCCTTAAAATTAGTGAGAGTGGAGCTGAATGTGGAGACGTGTGTTTCTATGGGTGGGGTGGGATGGACATCGGGTATAGTAGTTTTGTGTTGGTTATGGCTACGCTTCCAGTGTGGTCTTGAAACATTATGGCTATTTCTATTTCCCCAGCACAGCTTTCTGCTTAACTGGGGTTAATTAGGGCTACATACTATTGCATTCAAATCAAGGCTAGGAAATGAGACATTTCCTTTTTATTTCATACAGTGTTTGATATAGTTTCACAGTGAACATATGGCTTTTATAATAATGATTAAAAACAACAACAACAACAACCTTACCAAACAAGCCTGGAAAATCTCCTTAACTGGGAAAAATAGTTTCTGGAGGAACTTAAGCTTGCCTTGTAACCAGTGCCCTCTAGTGATCAAATTAAGTTATTGCTGTGAGATTGAACACAGCAAGCATGGAGGGACACTGGGTGAAGTTTAGCTGGGGTCTGTCCTTGTGAGAGTACTTAGTGGAGGACATATTGTACCTTAGTTGGTTGACAAAGTTGTACAGAGTTTATACGCACTGAAATATTAATGCATCAATGAACTCACATTTAAGAACCTGGTGGTGTGTAACATACCAGCATTGAATGCTAATTGTGGAGGAAATAACTAATTCTTGTTCTTGGGGAGTTTTTTAATCTCCTCAAAATGTTTTCTATGATTGTTTTAATATTTGTTCCTCACAATAATATGTAGCATAAGAAGATTAAATGAAAGTTTTATTCCTTTGTGTTGATGATGAAACTGAGACCAGAGATGTTGTGAGGGGCCTGAGGTCGCCAGATGATTGTTGTCAGGGTAAGACCTAGAACCCTGAATTCTAGGTTATCAGACTGGCATTCTTTTCCAGATGTTTCTGCTCCAGTTAGGGGTGGAAATATGCAGGCTTCATTTTATATTTAGGATTTTATCAAGTTCAATTAGATATTGAAGCTAGTGGTTCACTAAGTTTTCTCTACCATTTCTATAGCTTTTAATTCCCTTTCTACACCTTCTTATTATTTTCCTCAAACTGAACTGTTTGGAGACCTGACTTTCAGCAACAGCATGAAATTTGTATATAATTAATTTTTTCTTATTAATCAAACCTATTTTAAATTATAACTTCCTCCAGTCTTCTAGTCATTGCTATGAGTGTATGGGTTTGAATAATTCTACCCCAGAGTAAGGAAACTTGATATTTTAATTAGTTCTCATATCAAATATATGTTATCTGTCTTTATTTTTTAAACTGAAAAAAAAAAAAACAAACCCAGAGCCTGAAGCATGGATTTATTTTGCTATCTTTCTCGATCCCAGTTTCCAAATCACTTTTGCAGATCATAAGGACTATGAAGGCTGCTGACACCATATTTCTCTCAGATGTGTGACACCCCAGAGTGCCTGGCATTGTGCTTTGCTCCACAAATATCTGTTGAATAAATGAAAACAAAACCAAACCTACAGCCAATGCAGTTTCCTTCATACACCTGTAATACTTTCAATAATGGTTATGGAACAATAATATTTTCTTATGAGGCTCTTAACAATAATGCCCATGACATAGATAAGAAAAACATTCTGAATCCATTATTTTTCTGCGCAGACTCCTTGATGATATCCTCTTTTTCAGGCAAGAGTCCCCTTTTGTCTGTGTTCTGTGCTCAGTCTCTCAGTCGTGTCTGACTCTTTGCGACCCCATGCACTGTAGTCTGCCAGGCTCCTCTGTGCATGGGATTTTTCCAGGCAAGAATACTGGAGTGGGTTGCCATTTCCTTCTCCAGGGGATTTGTCCTGACCCAGGAATCAAACCAATGTCTCTTGCAGCTCCTGCATTGGCAGGCGGATTCTTTACCACTGAGCCACCTGGGAAGTCCTCCCTTTGCCAGTAGTTTGGCAATATTTGGCAACCCCGCCCCCAAATTCATACACGATTTACCCATTTCTACTCTTATGGAGTGATCCTGCCAATAAATCCTCACATATGAGAATGATGTACGTACAGAATTATTCAATGCAGCTTTGTTTGTAATTGCAAAATATTATAAACATCTTAGGGTCTATTAAAAGACTGATTAAACACATTTTCATCCATTGAATGATGATTGTATGGAGACAGCCATCCAACAGAATATTATTCAGCTATGACAAAGCAAGAGGAAGGCCTTTGTGTATTATCATAGAACAATCTCTGCAAACACAATCACATTGTGTCAAAAAAGGGGAAATATATTTGTTTAAACAGCCATAATCTATCTCTGAAAGAATACATAAGAAATAAATTCTGTCCATCATGAAGGCATGATAGAACTTCTTTTCTATACCCATTGTGAGGTGTTTGAGCTGAGACTAGGCTGGGGGGCACTTATAGGAGTTGGGGATGGGGACTCTTTTGGGCAGCCTCTGTGGGCCAGGAACTTTCACATCCAAGACTACCTCACTTGATCACCAGGAGACATATATTATCACCTCATTTTGAAATGAGGCAAGGCACAGAGGGCTAAGCAATTATTTGTGTATCTTGGAGCTGTGGCGTCTGGGTACTTCCTGGTGAATCCAGGGCCAGGTGCAGTAGCAGCATCCAGAGACGGAAAAGATCTAAGAATCTGAGTGAAGGACTCTGAGAGGAGGCCAGTGCCCTCTCAGGGTTCTGTGAAGGGAAAGGAAGCAGCTTCCCTTCACTTCCTGCTTCAGACATCCTGGGGCTTCCCTGATGGCTATTGGTGGAGGATGGTGGGAGGGTATTCTTCTGGGATGGGGAATCAGAAGGACTCCATGTTTCTGTTTCTAAATTAATCACAAACATTCAATGAATTGTTGCTGTTGTTGTTAAGTTGCTAAGCCATGCCAGACTCTTTGTGACCCCATGGACTAGCAAAACAGGCTTCCCTGTCCTTCACTATCTCCCGGAGCTTGCTCAAACTCATGTCCATTGAGTTGGTGATGCCATCCAACCATCTTATCCTCTTCACCCCCTTCTCCTCCTGCCTTCAGTCTTTCCCCAAATCAAGGTTTTTTCCAGTGAGTCAGCTTTTCACATCAGGTGGCCAAAGTATTGGAGCTTCAACTTCAGCATCAGTTCTTCCAATGAATATTCAGGGTTGATTTTCTTTAGGTTCGACTGGTTTGATCTCCTTGCCATCCAAGGGACTCTCAAGAGTCTTGTCCGACACCACAATTTGAAAACATTAATTCTTCAGCACTCAGCCTTTTTGGTCCAACTCTCACATCCGTACATGACTACTGGAAAAACCAGAGCTTTGTACTATACAGACCTTTGTCAGCAAAGTGATATCTCTGCTTTTTAATATGCTGTCTAGGTTTGTCACAGCTTTTCTTCCAAGGAGCAAGGGTCTTTTAATTTTGTGGCTGCAGTCAATGTCCATAGTGATTTTGGAGCCCAAGAAGAAAATCTGCCTCTGTTTCCATTTTTCCCCATCTATGAGTGCCTCCTACCTTTGTTACTTTATAGGCAAACATTCATTTTCTTGGTCTTCCTGTCTCTTTGAGGCCTGGATCATCCTATAGTAACACTTTACATACTTACACTGTGTCAGGGTTTCAGTCGTATAGAGTGCTTTATGTTGTTTGAACCTCATAATTACTTAGCAAAGCAAATGAGTGACGGTAGAAATTTTTTTTCCATTTATAGTTAGAAATTAGGGATCAGCGAGGTCAGGTCACATGCTCATACTGGGTGCTGTTTGCTAGGGTGCTGTTGCTGGCTGATCTGATTCTTTGATTCCAGGTTGGTTTTTCTTTTTCCACTTCAAATTCCTTTCTCTTTCACTTATGTTTTGCTGCCTTTCCCTCATCCAAAATAATTCCCTAAATTATATAGCCTGTGAAGCTGTCTCATAACTGAGAAAAGTACGGACATAACATATCTTATATTTCAAGTCTTACTTCTTTCTCCTCCAAGCAAGGAAGCATAACACTTGACTCTCTGTTTGTTCTCCTCCACCAAAAAAATACATGTAAAAAAAGATGATGTATAAACAAACAAAATACATAAGTGCACCTCACAATATGGAATAAAAATGTTCTTGTAAACTATGTTCATGTAAATTGAACAATTCATATTTTATTAGATAAATCTGAAGTCTAAATTTATCCTATTCTAAATATTCTTGCAATAAATCAGTTCTAGTTCTAACGTTTTTTTGAGCTTACCTGAAGAAAGATATATCTGCTGCCCTGCCTCCCCACAAATAAAAGTAAACCAATTTCCTGGGGGGGAAAAACCACCACCACCAACAACCACCACATGCAACCTAAGTCTATCTAACTCCCAGATAGACT
Organism: Budorcas taxicolor; assembly: GCF_023091745.1. NCBI lineage: Eukaryota > Metazoa > Chordata > Mammalia > Artiodactyla > Bovidae > Budorcas > Budorcas taxicolor. The sequence goes on along the minus strand of NC_068920.1, from coordinate 31,774,157 downwards.
TTGGAGATTGCATGACCCCTCAGTGCCCACAGAATGAAATTACTCAGGAGTTAAAATCAAGAAATGGTCACTTTCTGGGTGGTTCAGTGGTTAAGCCACCATCCTTCCAATGCAGACAGTGCAGGTTCAATCCCTGGTGGGGGAACTAAGATCTCATGTGCCAAGCGGGTGGCCAAAAAAAAAAATAAAAAGGTTGTAGGTGCTCAGCCCATCCTAGTTGTGCTTCTCTTCTGAGCCATTTCATCCTCCTTCCCAACCAGTACATTCACATTCCTCCCTCCACATTAATCTCCTGTTTAGCTTGTGTTCTTTCCTCATAGGCCCCTAGAGTATCAGCTACATCCTTACCCCCAGTCCCCTCAGTAACATGTTAGTAAGAGGGTAGGAAATTCAGGGATACTTGCTATTTAAAAAATTCCCCACAATGGCTTCAGTTGGTTTGGGTTTAGGGAGGGAGACTTCAAAGGGTGACTGTTCTCAGATTTAGGACAGTGAGCACAAGAGGAGGATGAAACAAGACACCCTGTCTTGCCTGCCGGCTGCTTGACAGCAACCGGGGACAGCAGGGTCACCAGTCCTTTTCCCAAGGTCCACTGGGTCTCCCTCTTCTTTTCATTTGTCCCCTTCCCCTGTCCTACTTGTAATTAAAGAGACAGAATAAAAATGTGCTCCAGATACAGAGAGACGATTTCCACCTTTGTCCCTATTTCACAGCAGCATCCTAGAATAAGACCAAGAAGACTGATCTTTGGAAGAGCACCTTCCTTAAGAGCAGCAGAAAGGGCAGGAGGACAAGCTTCCCAGTAGCATCTTACTGTACTAGTATAGTACATGGACCACCATGAGTGCTGCCATCTGAATGAAAGCTTATACATCACCAGAAACTATACCTAAAATGCCATTAGAGGAAATTCGAGGGTGATGGGAAATGAACAGAGATCCTGCCAGGCTTAATACTGGTGAGGCAGCTTCAGTTTACTAATCCAACTAGGATGGGCTATGCACCTACTGGACACTAAAGGAAGGGCATGGGCATCCCGGCACCATGGGCCGCATAACAACAGCACCTGCAAATAAGGCAACTAAGGAGAGACATTGCTACAAGTTGTTTAGTTGCTGAGTTGTGTGCATGGACTGTCCCATGGACAGTCCTCTGTCCCAGGCAAGAATACTAGAGTGGGTTGCCATTTCCTTCTCCAGGGGATCTTCCTGACCAGGGATCGAACCTTTGTTGACTGCATTGGCAAGTGGATTCTTTACTGCTGGAGCCATCTAGGAAGCCCATAGCTAAAAGGAAACATCTCAGAAAATACTGGAGAAGCCTTCCTGAAGAGGGACCCTGCCTGTGTTCCTGCCAATCCCCTGGCTCTATCTATGCTTGGGTGAATCTACTCCTAACAGAAATCTTACTCATGTAATGTTTGCCCCAGTGGTTCCATCCGCAACAGCATGGCTGATACACAGAGGACTCCCAAGGAGTCAGACCCCTGGGTGCTTTCGAAATACCTCCCACAGCTGATCATCAGGCTGAGCAGGGTCTTTGGAGTCAGATAAACAGATGTTCTGATCTCAGCTTATTATGTGTGAGACACTGGGCAGATTATTAAATTCACTTGCTTCTCATTTTCCTAGCTTATAAAAACAGAAATTACATCTATACCAGAGAATGTTATAAGGAGCAAGTGAGACAGTCTAAGTAAATCACACGGCCCCAAACTGTTAATAATACAATAAATGCTATTATTGTGATTCTGTAACTCACAGGATGGAAAGACCTACATATATGGAGGGTGTGTCACCATTATGGCCCATGGAAAAAAGTACCTATTTTACCAATACCTGCAAGGTCTTTGACAAACTACAGACACCATGAAGACGACTTCCCTGGTAGCTCAGCTGGTAAAGGATTGCCTTCAATGCAGGAGACTCTGGTTTGATTTCTGGGTCGGGAGGATCCCCTGGAGAGTGGATAGGCTACGTACTCCAGTGTTCTTGGGTTTCCCTGGTGGCTCAGACGATAATGAATCTGCCTGCAGTGCAGCAGACCTCGGTTCCATCCCTGGATTGGGAAGATCCTCTGGAGGAGGGCATGGCAACCTCTCCAGTTTTCTTGCCTGGAGAATCCCTATGGACAGAGGAGCCTGGCGGGCTACAGCCCATGGGGTCACAAAAAGTCGGACACGACTGAACGACTAAGCACACAAAAAATGCAATCAGGCCAGCACGGTTGGAGCAGGGTGAGTGAGAGAAGGAAGGACCAAAGGCCTGGGTTTGTTGCCCAGCTCTGCTATTTATTGGCTGTGTGACCTTGGGGAGTTCATTTAGACTTTCTGAGCAGCAGTTTTCTCATCTGACAAATGGAGATATCACCACACTGAGGCAGTTGAAAGGATTAAGAGAGATAATGCGAGTTCTTTGTAAATGATACACCAATAAGGTATTATGTTTCCATGCTGCTCTAAGTGTAATAAATACTGAAAGCATCTGAAGGTGTGGATGAGTCATGCTGGTTTTTAGAATTTCAGAATGATGTCTTGGAATAATAGGGAAGAGGTAAAACTCAGCAGGTGTTTGTTTACTCTAGGTTGCTAAAAGCAGAGCTTGCTTCACAGCTGTTCGAGACTTTCTTTCTGCTAGGATTTGAGTAGTATGATATGATTCTCTGGCCCAGGGCAGGACCCATCTGCCCCACTGTAGTAGGGTCATGGTTTCCATATAGGGCCTTTATGGAAATCCTCAATGGTGTTTTTATGGTATAGTCATGGTGGTGGTAGTTTAGTTGTTAAGTCATGTCCGACTCTTGTGACCTCATGGACTGTAGCCTGCCAAGCTCCTCTGTCCATGGGAGTTCCCAGGCAAGAATACTAGAGTGGGTTGCCATTTCCTTCTCCAGGGTCTCTTCCCAACCCAGGGATCAAATTCAGGTTTCCTGCGTTGCAGGGAGATCTTTATGGACTGATCCACCAGGGAAGCCCTGTTTCTATGGTATTTCCATAAGCAGAATTTCTAGTCTGTATGTATACACACACAACATAACTGAATCACCAGAAACTAATACAACATTGCAAATCAACTATACGTCAATAAAAATTAAAAACTAATAAAAAATTAGTTCCAGTCTGTTGCCTCAGGTGTGTTCATTTGACTCCTGAAAACATCTATTTGTAAATATTTTCTCATACTTGTATAATGGGTTCCACACAACCTTTTCTGTAATTCCAAAATCCACAATGCTCTGAAAACCAAAAATTTTGTTTCTAAACTCATTTGGTGGCATACCTGGCTTGACTTGCCTCCACTTTGCGGCAAAGCCGGAGGTAAACCTGTGTATGGTCTTTACTCAGCCTAGTATTGAGAGTCATGCATTTTACTGCAGAAACATGCTTGTGCTTATTATGGGCCTGAGACCTGGATATACATATCAAACAATGGAGTTTTCAACATTCTGTGGTTGCTAATAGAAAAATCTGGGTGATGTGTCTTTTAACTCTGAATATCATTTGGTTAGTGTCCTAGAATGCTCCAGTACTTTGGCCATCTGATGCAAAGAGCTGACTCATTTGAAAAGACCCTGCTGAGAAAGATTGAGGGCAGAAGGAGAAGGGGACGACAGAGGATGAGATGATTGGATGGCATCACCAATTCAAAGGACATGAGTTTGGGTAAACTCCGGGAGTTGGTGATGGACAGGGAGGCCTGGCATGCTGCAGTTCATGGGGTCGCAAAGAGTCTGACACGACTGAACGACTGAACTGAAGTGAACTGAGTGTCCTAGAGTGCTTAGCATTAGTGAGAATCATGATAGATAAGTGAATTGGATATTTCAGAAGAGAAAAATGTTACAGCAAAATGAACAAGTAGGATCTCTACCAACCAATTTCATACATGCATTCTGATGCATGTGTTTTTTGAAATTGTATGATTAATTATGCATACTTGGTGTATATACTTATATATATTTAATTAAACATGATACTTCCTTATCATAAAATCCTTAAAAATCCGATTGTCTCATAGTTCCATGAGTAGAAACACTTAGCAGATTTGTTTGTGAGAACAGAATATTTTCTAGATCTGCTAACCTGACCTCATATACCTTTTATAAGAGAGACAAACTAACCACTGCCTTTTTTATTGCTTAGGTTAACCTAGCATTTCATTACATTGTGTTCATTCATTATTATAGAAGGTCTTATTTATGGAGAAATTATTTGCAGAGGTAACTCACCTTATCACCTTTATAATCTGGTCACTACTGGCCCAGAGCTGCTGAGAGACAGTGGTCCCCATGACCTCAGAGCATCTTGTGGGTACAGGAGGTAAGTACTGGGCTAGACATTTGCAATGTGGCTTTTTAATTTCATTGAAGTTTTGTGAATTCCTGATTGGATTCCCCTGTATATGCCTTAGTGAAGCCCAGCATGCAAATAACTCATGTTTAATTTTAAATCTTTGTCCTATACATTTTTCTAAACAGCAAGAGCTGTGCAGGACAGAAAACCTAGCCTGAAGGTAACGTAAGAGGGTACAAATATCCTCCCTTCACACACTGACCACTGCTGCTTCAGATGGGAAGACAGAGCTGAAATGCAGTGTGATCTTTGATGAAGAATACCTTGGGGTGAGAGTTAGATGAGAGATGCGCCTTGAAACGAAGTCTGGATGCACTGGAAAGTCTTTGGAAATGAAGTAAAAGACGTGGAATTCAAATATTGGCTCTGTTGATTTTGTAGCTCAGTATCCTCTGATTTGCTTCTTAACTTCTCTAAATCACAGTTTACTCTCCTCCAAAATTAAAACTTCCTTTGTGGCTCAGCTGGTAAAGAATCTTCCTGCACTGTGGGAGACCTGAGTTCGATCCCTGGGTGGGGAAGATCCTCTGGAGAAGGGAAAGGCTTCCCACTCCAGTATTCTGACCTGGAGAATTTCATGGACTGTGTAGTCCATGGGGTCGCAAAGAGTTGGACACGACTGAGCGACTTATCACTTTCACCTCTCACAAAATTAAAACATTGCCATCTATTTTGCATGGTTGTGTGAAAATTATATTAGATGCCCCACGAAAGCATCTAGCAGATCATCAATTAACTGAGCTACTTTGGTTAATATGTTTTTAGGGCTTACGAGGTGTTAAATTCTGGGCTTTTTCCTCTCAGAGTTGGACAGAACATGAGGCAGATGAGAGGAAAGAAACTGGAAGTATGGGAAATAAAATGAACATGGAAATTGGTCAGGTAATTGGTCATGGAAATTCTCAGTTAATCTGAGTGGGAACGCCACTGTCTCTATAAAAAAAATAGTCCCAAACTGAGAAAACTGCCTTTGGTGTTGCCAAAGGCATAAAAAATACAGGAGCGATGGAAGGAAGGAATCAGGTCCAAGGACTTTTCTGGAAGAGAGGAGTTCTGAGCTGGATGTGGAAGAAGGACGTGGATTGACTGTGGGGAGGAGGGGTTAGGATACTAAGCTGTGAGTGGGGAAGGAAGGACCTCAGTAAATCCCTGAGGAATATGGACCAGGAAGCTGGGAAGCCATATTGGAGAGTACAAAGGTGTGAAAGAAAGAGTTGCAGCTACTGGTGGAAAAAGGTGAGTGGTTTGTATACTGAATATAATTGGAGCCTCTCTCCATACTCTCAGATGCCTCTGCCCATTGAATAAGAGATATTGGCTACACTGCTTCAATATGCTTTTGAAGGTTAAAAAAAACCCCAACAATTAAAAACAAGTATGATAAAGGTAATATTTGTAAAACATTTGAAAAAAATTGAACCAATATGACCCAAAAAAATGTATCTAATAATTTTATGGCCCCAGAGGTAATCATAGCTAATATGTTAATGTATTTCCTTTCAGCTTTTAAACACATGTATACCACAATTGTACACATTTTGTATTCTGCTTCCCCCCTCAAATTTGCTTATTTTCCCATGTAAATGTCATTAAACACTCTTTTAAACATGTTTTTATAACTATTCCTTTGAATGAATAACATTCTAATTTATTGAATCAACATTCTGTGATTTGGACATTAAAGTTATTTCCTTTCTGGGCTAGCATCAGCAGTGTGGTGATAAATATCACCAAGATAAATTTCAATTTCATAGAATCTTAGACTCCTCTTTTCTGGGGGGTGGGGGATTCCGTCCTTCCACCTTCCTCAATTCAGTGTAGTAAAGGACTCAGGACCTCAGGGAAACAGAGACAAGTTTCCAGAGTGAGAGATTAGGGAATTCCCTGGTGCTCTCATTGTCTAGTTCCTGGGCTCAATCCCCAGTCAGAGAACTATGATCCCACAAGCTGTGCATTCGTCAAAAAGAAAAGAAAGACTAGATGAGGACCTTTTGGGCTTCTGGGAGAGTTCCTACTCAGATGCTCCCCTACAGGAAGGCCCTGCTAGCAATGGGGAAGGTGTCCTCTGGGCTCTCAACCTTGCCAGGACCAAGAAAGAGCATGACCAGACAGCTGACCTAGCCCATAGACACGGTAGAGTCAGGAAACACTTCTTTAAAGCAGTCTAGGAAAATTCTCATCCATATGATTTTTTTTTTTTTTTTTGCTGCTGCCAATAACTTGACACCCACATTTTGATTCTGCCTTGCTGAAAAAACAGCACATCTTTAGAGGAGGGGTCGCTATCATTTTGAGAGGTTAGAAATCCTGCCCTTTTTGTAGCTCAGCAGATCTCAACCACTCCCTAAAGGACAGTTTGAAAATTTGTGGGCTTTCTTTTTGTAAGTGATGGAGGGGGCCACCGAGGGCCCTAAGGGGCCCTAATGGGGAATAAGACATCCTTCAAAGTATAGCCTGCAGAGTGAAGAGCTGTCCTTTCTCCAGATTCTCAAGTATCCCCTAGGACCTTCATGTAGGTGATAACTTGTATTTAATTATCTCAACCTAGAATTTAATACAGTTAAAAAAGCGGCTTTAATATACAATGAACTTTCTAGGAATGCAATTACAGTTCTGTGTGAATTCAGGGAAGATTGACTTTGCTACCAAGAGTTGTTCAACATTTTGTTAAGTCACTTCATTGATGGCAACACGCTGGAGGTAGTTGAGTCACCAACTCAGCACCTGTATCAACCGGTGTTTGTAGCAGTTCCAGCCCTGTGATTCTATGGATAAGTGCTAGCATCTGCCTACTTCGTCATGACTTCAACACTCACACGTTAAAATACTGTTTATGTTCTTTTACTACAAATTACTTTTTTTTTTTTCTTTCTTATGCTACAGTCAGGGAAGCATTTTTTTTTTAAAGTTCTGTGTGTAGGTAGGTTATTTCCTTTATGAGTTTCAATTCAGCACAGTAAAGGACTCATGACAAGATGTTTGAAGGGCTGAAGGTTTGAGAACTTCAGTTCTAATCAGTCTCATAGTATTTAGCTTTCCCCCACCCCTTTCCAGGACAAGCCAGAAAGAAATCCACCCCCCACTCCACCCCACAAAAGAGCCTTCTGTCTCCTGTGGCAGCCCAAACCCATCCCCATGAACCATACACACACGTGTGCGTGCACACATGCACATTTCTTCCTCCACCAGAAAGACAATAGCTTGGAGCCTCTGGAACTGTGAAAAGGCCTGCACTTGCCCCGCTGTCTCTAGAGCGCCCAGTTCTTCCTTAGTCAAGAAATATTGATTGCTAGGCCCTGCTGGAGCGGAGATAATGCTGGCTTCTGCCCACTTGGAGGTTCTTTATTCTCCGGTCTTTTTTCTGTCTTTTTCCCCCCTCCTACTTCAATTTCTCTCCTTGACGTTACCCTCCCCGTCTTTTGCTTCCAGTCCTCCCTCTGCTTTCCCTCCCCAGGCAGGCGAGTAGCCTCGCTGCTGGACCCGCGGAGCCGCTCTGGTCTCCAGCTCGTCTTCTCCATCCAACAACTCCTGTCGCGCTGAGGTGGCTCCCGGCCTTCACCCCCTCCCCTCCCCGCCCCTCCGCCGTCTGACCCTGGCTTCTCCTTTCTCTCCCACCCGTCTCGTCCTGCCCCTGGTCGTCGGCTTCAGCCTCTCGCGTCTCACCCCGACCAGGGCTGCTTCTCTTTGTGCAGCCGTCTTTCTCCACCTGCATCCCAGGCTCCCTGGCTCAGCGCCAGCTCCTCGGCCTTTGGGTCGGGCCCCCTCGCCCCCGCCCCAGCTCCCAGTGGTTTGGCCCGCGGGTCCCCCCGCGCGTGTGTGGGGGTGCACCGGCGCCCCTCTCCCTTACCTCCGAACCCCGCTCGCCCGCAGCCCGCCCCCCGGCGCTGTGGGCGGTCCAGGGCGGGGCCGGGATCCGGGGCGGCTCCCGGGGTTTGGGTTGTGGGAGGTGCCCTCTCCCCAGTCTCCCCCCCTTCCCCCCGCCCTGTCTCCTCCCGCACCCTCCTTCTTCCCTCCGCCCGGGAGCTTTCCCGGTCCCCGGCGCCGCCTCCTTCCCTCCCGGCTCCCCGCTCCCGCAGCCGCCGCCGCCCCGGGGAAGGAGAGACGGGGGTGGGGTTTGGGGGAGGTGAGACCGAAGGGAGAGACCCTGGCCGGGCTGGAGAGCGGATTCGCCGGGAGGAGGGGAAGGTGGAGCAAGGGAGGAGGGGGGAGCCGGGAGGAGCGGCCGGGCCTGGGGCCTTGAGGCCCGGGAGAGCCGGGGAGCCGGGGAGCCGGGCCGGCGCGCCGAGGTAAGAGCCAGGGCCCGGGGGAGGCCGGGCTTGGAGAGGGGCGTGCGGGGAAGGAAGCCGGGGGCCGGGGGGCCGGAGGAGAGGAGGAGCGGCGGGGAAGGGAGCCGGGAGCCGCGAGGCGGCCGATCCGGGGAGCGCGGGGCAGCCGGGCTCGGGCGAGCCGCCGGGGCCCGGGGAGAGGAGGAGTCCCGGGAGGGTGGGGGTGCCGAGGGAGGCAGGAGGAGGGTGGGGACAGGCTCTCTCTCCTCCTTTCCCCCCACCCCGCGCCGGGCTCCGCCCCCGCCTCCTCCGCGGGGCGCTCTCCCGGTCCCCGGGCTGAGCCGGGTCGGAGCCCGCGAGGCGACCGGAGGGAGGCCAGGCCGCCTCCCGGGTCCGATCTTCACGGCCGCCTCTCACTCAGATGCTGCTGTTGCTGCTGCTGGCGCCGCTCTTTCTCCGCCCCCCGGGCGCGGGCGGGGCGCAGACCCCCAACGCCACCTCTGAAGGTGCACCCTTCTCCGGCGACCTCGGGCACCCCGCCACCCCACTCCCCCTTTCCTTGCATCCCCCCTACTCTCCCGTCAGCCCTACACGGCATCGGGGCCTGGCAACCCCGTCTGCTCAGCCCCACTTTACTACTCCTGACCTCCTTTCCATCACCCTTCATTATTACCCAGCACCCCCTTTCTCTGCCCCCTATTACTACACTAGGCCACCTTTTGTGACCCGCATTGTTTCCCCGTCCCCCCCCCCCCCCCCCGCCCCCCTTGCCCGGGCCCACATTGCTACCTCAGTTCCGCTTTTCCCTTGATCCTACATTGCTGCCCAGGTGGCCTTGGAAGACACCCCTCTCCTCTCATCCACATTCAACCAGATTCTCCTTTAGTCTTTTCTTACCAAACTCATTTGCATATCATACCCTTTCGTGATTTCTTACTTTTCTCCATTACCCCAACCAGCATCCTTCCCTTCCCACTTGTGGGCTCCCCGATTAGCCTTAGCCCTGGCCCATTCCGCTGTGCCCTTTAACCCAGGGCTCCCTACTCCTCCCCTCTGCCACCCTCCAGCACCTCACCCCAGCACCTGTCCTCCACCTGCCCCCTAGACCCCGCCCTACGCACCCCTGCCTCCCACTGCTGACTCTGCCTTTTCCTCCCACCCTCCCCCTCGCCCCACCATCCTTCTCTTTCCCCCTCCCTGTGGACTCACCCCCCAGGTTGCCAGATCATACACCCGCCCTGGGAAGGGGGCATCAGGTACAGGGGCCTGACTCGGGACCAGGTGAAGGCCATCAACTTCCTGCCCGTGGACTATGAGATTGAGTATGTGTGCCGGGGGGAGCGCGAGGTGGTGGGGCCCAAGGTGCGCAAGTGCCTGGCCAACGGCTCCTGGACAGATATGGACACGCCCAGCCGCTGTGGTGAGTAGCTTCCCAAAGCCCCTCCCCTTTTCGAGCCAATTCTTCCTGCCTCAAACTTGGCATCATTACTGGCAAGTCAGCACTTTAAATCCAGTGTAACTAAATTCACAAGTACATTTATGGAATGACTACTATGTAAGAGGGACTTTGCTGTGTGCAATTGCAGGCAGTAAAGTTAGCAGCCTGCAGGTTTCATTTCATCCTCCCGTCTTTAGGCCACTGACCATTTGAGGAAATATCTTGTGAGTTAGTCTCTTTGAGGTTTACCAGTGGCAGTTTATGCAAAAACGTTCTAAAATGATTTCATCCCATTTGGGAATACCTGTCTCCAGTGGAGAGACCAGTACCCCTCCCCCCCCCCCCCAATTAAAACCCAGTTTAACAGGAGTGTAAGCCAACTATAATAAGGCAAATCTGATTGTGCATCTAAAGTTACATACATCTACACATCTCAAAGCCAGACAACTGCCCACTTTGAAGAGATCCCATTTTATGTGCTTATAGCTCCATCTTGGGTTCCTATGATGGAAATGCTGTTTCTTTCTTTTCTGAATGTAGATACTTACAGGATTAAGGGAGGACTGGAAACTAGAGAAGCTATCTTTTTAATACCTGATTTCCCGCAGAGTAGGATGCTTGTGGACTCAAACTCAAAGCTGAGCCCCCTCCCTCTCTCTAAGGGGAAGGAGCCTTGTCCAACTCGCCTCTCTTTATTTTCCTGTCTCCACAGTCCGAATCTGCTCCAAGTCTTATTTGACCCTGGAAAATGGGAAGGTTTTCCTGACGGGTGGGGACCTCCCAGCTCTGGACGGAGCCCGGGTGGATTTCCGATGTGACCCCGACTTTCATCTGGTGGGCAGCTCCCGGAGCATCTGTAGTCAGGGCCAGTGGAGCACCCCCAAGCCCCACTGCCAGGGTGAGGGGAACAGCTGCCTGCATGCAGCGGATGAGGACGCTTGTCAGAGGATGGGAGCAGGGTGGGAATGGATGGTGGGGAAAACAGGGTGCTTTGGGGAGGCAGAGGTGAACACTCCACTCTTTCCTCCATCCAGTTGCCTCAGACTTCCTCCTGAAGTTCCCCATTTCCACTTTATGCTGAGGGCTTCCTTCCTTTACCTTTCTCTTGTTAATATCTTCCCCATGCTTTCAACCCTTGGGTCTCACATTTTCTTCTTTCCTTTATGAATCTCACCCTCCATCACCCTTCCTAAGATTCAAATACTACAGTTTCCCCCAGCCTCAGTCCCTTTCTGTAAACTTAACATTTCCTATGCATGATCCTCTTCTAGAATTGATCTCTCTCCATTCATTATATGCCTGAATTATTGTAAAGACTCAGCAATAAACCATATGTCATATTTAGAACAATTAATAAGATTGAAAAGAATATCCAGGGTGGCAAATTATCAGGGTAAAAGTCAAAAGACTTCAAAGTGGGGGCAGAATTGTCAGAACATTAAGAACAATCCAGAGATGGGGAAGGAAGAGGACAGTCTTTTTCTATACTTCCCAGACAACCTCCATCATTCCCCAAGGGAATCTGTCTTGTGTCCATCACCTGTTTCTCCATCTCGTTCTGCAAACTTCCCACTTTCCTGGGCTCCCAGATTCTCCCTCTGCAATCTTCTCTCCTGGGATGCAGGCATACCTCCCGCTTCCTCTACCTTTGTAGACCTTCTGCCTTTTGAGATGCTTGGACCTGGCTTTCCTCACTTAAATTATTCTGTTTGTGGTTTACCACTCCATTCTGGGAAGTGGGAGTCCCATCCAGGGATGAATTAACTATGACGCTAACGAAATTTAAGCTCCAGGGTTCCTTACTTACGCAGGCCTCTCCTTGTGCTTCAAGAGCAAAACGTAGAGGGTTTAATAATGTGTTCATGTGGTCACAGGGTTTTGTAAAAACTGCCAAAGTAAGATATTTTAACAGCAGTAGCTTCAAGTTAATCGCATTTGTAATTTTTTTTTCTCTTAAAGAGAGATCCCCAAATTTTATAATGCTTAGGCTCCACAAAACCAGGATCTGCCCATGTCTTAGCTGTTGGCACTCCTGTCTCATATTCTGTTGTCCTACGAAAAATAAAAGAAGAAAACCACAAATCCTGACCCACAGCCCCACTTGCTCTTATTCCCAGGCACCCTCCCCTCAGAAACGCAGGCTCCTGCTCCCCGCGGTCTTCGGCATGGACAGGTGTGGGAGGGGGCTGGGGATCAGGCCTGGGAAGCCGGGCGCCACTGGTAACTCTTCTCTGATCCCCGTCTTTCCTGCTGCCAGTGAATCGAACGCCACACTCAGGTGAGATCAGAAACCCTCATCGCGTGCACCGCAATCCTTTTACCCCTCACTCTTCACCCTTCACCTCCAGGGATTCTGCCCCTTAGGTTGCGGGTTCTCATCCTGCCCATTCCTCCCCTACCTTCCCCTACTCACCCCAGTCCCCAGTACGCGGCCGGCCCTTTCTTTCCCTACCTGTTTCCAGCCTCCAGTCTCGGTTTTCTGCGAGGCTGCGGTCCCTCCCATCTCCCTGCCTGGCTGCACCCCCCTCGGCTCCGCCTCCTCCAGACTCCGCTTCTGCCAAATGGCAGAGCCCCAGCAGGGGGCGGCAGAGTGCTGGGAGACCCGGAGCCTCCACCTCGCCTGCCCCGGTGGGGTTCCTTCCGACCTTCTCTGGAACCTTTCCTGCCTGCCCCCTTCCTAGGATTTCACCTGCTGACCCCATCAGCCTGGCCCACCCATCTCACCCACTGCCAGGCCTCACCCTCCCTTGCCTTCAGCGCCTCCCCACGTGCTTCCCTTCCCTACGCCCTTTCCCTTCTCTTTCATCTCAGTTCCTTCTCCCACCACCCTCTCTCGGTCCAGACTCTGTCCACCCAGCTCCGTGTTCCCTTGCTCTGTCCCCATCATCCGCACCCCCCACCTCCACGCCCTGTACCCCAGCCTTCCCCTCCCAGCTCTCCCTTTCTCTCCCAAACCGTTCCCATCGCCCTCTCGCCCACCCCTCAGCCCTTCACGCCGTCTATTCACGCCCCCATTAAGACGCTCAGGCGCCAGCCCCTTTTCTCTCGCGTCCCTCTGTCGTCCTCGCGTCTCCGTCCCTCGCCCCTCAGAGCTTCGGCCTCCCGCGGTTCCCTCCGCCCACCCTGCCCTCCGGGCACACCCCTTCCCCTCTTTCCTCCCCCGCGAACGTCCCCTTAGGTTGGGACCCTCCCCTTCCCCGTCGGTCTCCGTCACGTGGGGGTCGCGGCCGCCCTCCCCTCCCCTCCGCTCGTTCTGAGGTTCCCTCAGCCGCTCTCGCCTCCGTCCCCGCCCCCTCCCTCCCTCCCCAGGCCGGCCCCCCGCCCCCTCCCCGCCGCGCGCGCCGCCCGTGACGTCAGAGCCCCCTCCCGGCCCTGCCTCTCCCTCCTCCTCCTCCCCTCGGTCGGTCGGTCAGTCCGCGAGGAGAGTCCGCGGTGGCGGCGGCGGTGGCGGGAGCCAGAGCCGTGGGGGCCGTAGGAAGCCAGCCTTCCCTGCTTTCCCGAGACCCTATCTCCCTCCTCCGCACAGAACCAGGGATGGAGGCGCCTCCCCGAGAGCCCCTCAGCAGCCCTCCCCAGGAAAAGTGTCCCCCCTGAGCTCGTCCCCCTCCGCAAGCAGCTCCCACCCCCCTGCCCGCCCCCTGCCATGGGTCCGGGGGCACTCTCTCCCTGGGTGGGGTGGCCACTGCTGCTCCTGGTGGTGCTGGCGGCGGGGGTGACTCCGGTGCGGGCCTCCCACTCCCCTCATCTCCCGCGGCCTCACCCGCGGGTCCCCCCGCACCCCTCCTCAGAACGGCGCGCTGTGTACATCGGGGCGCTGTTTCCCATGAGCGGGGGCTGGCCGGGGGGCCAGGCCTGCCAGCCCGCGGTGGAGATGGCGCTGGAGGACGTGAATAGCCGCAGGGACATCCTGCCGGACTATGAGCTCAAGCTCATCCACCACGACAGCAAGGTAGCCCCGGACAGGGGAGTGGGGGGTGGGGGGTGGGGGGTGGGGGCTGGGGGAGCAGGGGGCCTGCTGCACGTGCCTTAGTCTGAGTCGCTTCTGCGATTGCCAGGCAGACCCCTCCCATGTGTGACTAGCTGGAGATAGGCGGGGGATGTGGGAGCTTGGGGAGAGTGGCAGAGGCTGGAGGTTCAAGATGAGGGTCTAGAGGTTCGAGGTGGTTAATCACGCTGCAGGGCAGACCCTTCTGTTCTCTGAGACCCCTGGAAGTGCCCAGGTGGGGGGTAGCTGGAGAAACGGTGATGGCTTTAGGGAACAAGCCGATCTGGTTCCTCCCGGGAGTAAACTAACCCTGGGTGGGTTGGGGGATGGAGGGAATGGAGCTGGATCAGGGGTTTACATTTACCATGGTAACAAGGTAAATCTTGGCAGCAGGTTGGAGCGGAAGGAATAGGGACCCAATCAGGAAAATGTTGAGGGACTTGAGTGCTCTAGTTTATTTATCACAACAAACAGCACGGAAGCTTGGGTCCCCACCTGACTCTTTCTCATCCCTTCATCTGCAACCCTGTTGTGGATTCCTGGATCGTGGAATTGTTTTGTGGTCTACTGTAGGCGGGAAGGCTAATGGTCAAGAGATAGGCAGAGGTGCTAGGAAAATGAAGGGGATTAGAGGTCTACACAGGAGCCCCCCACAAGAGCATGGGGGTGGCAAGAAGTCAGAATGCCGAGAAGAGAAAGAACAGGAAAGAATGGCAGTGGGGGAGGGGAGCCAGCAAGAGGAGTGGTGACTGCGTGAGACCCTGGGGTGTCTTGTGGAGCTTGGCTCTTGAGTTTGTCTTCCCTGCAGCACTGTGGCCTTTTAAGATGTGAGAAGGGAAATGGAATGTAGGGTTAGGGAGAGGGGGAAGTGGGAGAGGGGGAAAGGCCCAGGGGTAGTAGGGGATAGTTCTGTAAGATTCCTTTCCCGGCCCAACCCCCCCATGAATCACTAGGAGTATGGGGGAGGATGTGGCCCAGGCAAGCAAGGTGATTTGGGACCTCAAATCTATCATTTCTCCCAGAAGGCCCCAGAGACTTAAGGGTTTGGGGGAGAGAGAAAGAGCACAGGGGCGGGTGAGCACCTGGTGATCTTACACCTGGGGTGGACTGGGCATTTATAGTCATTCTTTGGAACAGCAGTGTACACCTAGAAATACCTGTGTGAGGGAGGAGGGGGCAGAGGTGGAGCTGAAGATGGGATGCTTGAGTAGGAGAGGGAACAAGGACTCTTCTGGAACTTTGAATCACTTCTGACACTTGCACAGTGATTCTCAGACTTCAGTGTACCTAAGCCTCACCAGAGAAGTTTGTTAAGAATCCAGATCCTAACTCCTCGGTCAGGGATGAGTCCCAAGGGTCTGCATTTTCACCAATAAAAATCTTATGTGGCTAACCCCAGGATGCCTATAGGAAGGGTAGCAGGACACAGGAAAAGAACTAGTTAGTGTAGGAGAGGCAGGATGAGAAAGAGGGTCAGATCCCATGGAGGAGTCAGTTTAGAAGAGTGGTGATTGGCTATGGGAGTGGGAATCTGGGGAGAGGGACAAGGAGGGATGGGTGCAGGCTTTAGGATAAGGGATCGTAGGGAGCTAGGGGAGCCCTGGGTGTGAGCTCCAACTCATTCACCATGACAGGTGATTCCCTGGAGGTGTCGGGGAGCAGATGGGGACCTGAGAGAAGGGAGATGGAGGAGAAAATAGCAGAGGCGGCGAGGGGGAGATGAAAAGGCAGACAAACTGGAATGTGTCGTTTCCTGCCTGCAAATCTGGATCCTTGCTCCTTGGGAGAGAGAGGAAAGGAGAGAGAGGAAGACAGATCTGGTCTATTGGGGAGAGGGTGAGAATCATGTGGCCAAGGGAGTGTGCAGTGATGGAATAGAGTGTGGAAGGGGGAAGGAGTGCAAAAGAAGGTAGGGAAGGAAACAGGAAAGATATTAGGGTCCTGTACATTGCCCTGTTTGTCCATATCTTATGTGTTCTTCTTATATGGCCTCATGGTTCCTAATAACCTCCCCTCAGACAAGAAAGGAAGGACCACTGAGGACCCTTGGGAGAAGCTGGGGGCAGGGATCTGGAGTGATAAATGCAGGAAGCTGGGACGTGAGGATGGTAAAGATACACAAAGATGTGCAAGTGGGAGGAATGCAGAACCTTCAAAACATGCAGTTGAGCAGGCACTGAGCGCTGCCCTTAGCAGGGGTAGGCCTGGGTGGGCAGCAGGGTGTTGGTTCTATGGGCCAGCCTCCCCCTGACTCCCCATTCTCCAACTTCCCACCGTGTCCCAAATGTCAGGCCTCAGTGGGAAGTGAGCAGGCCCTAGGGGGCCTTCTTTATTTCCTTCTACTTGCCCTGCCCTCCATCACCCTCCCCAGTCCACCGTGCCTCCTGTCTGTCCCCTCTGCCCTGGCTCCCCACTGGCTTCCATTTCTTCTCCCCTTCCTTTGGGGCTCCAGCAGCTTCTGAAATGTCATATTTCAGCAGGAGGGGAACAGGCAGTGGGAGCCCCACGGCTGGCTGTTCCTCCCCCCACTTCCCCTCCGCCCCTCGAGCTCTCTGCATTGTTTACTTTCCCAGCTCTGTCCCTCTCTTGCAGGCACCCCTGAAAGCATATGGTTTCTCAGGCATCCCATTCTATTTATTCTCCCCAGCTCTTCCCTCATCCTTGTTTCTCCCCACCCCCTTCTGCCCCTGAATGTCTTTTTTCCCAATGCACCCGCCAAATGTCAGAGCCCAGCAGGAGGACATGAATCCACTGAGCCAGGACCCCCTGGGGGTCTGTCCCTGTTCTCTCCTGTTTGTGTGTCTCTAGCCCTGAAAAGAGAAGAGGGAGGAAAAAAAAAAAAAAAACTAGCAGGTGGGAGAGGGAGTTTGCAGAGGTGAGGGAGGACTTTTCATAATATGGCTTTCAAGAGGCTGTCTGGGGACTTGGGGAAAATTTATTCATATTCCTGCAGACTCTTTTCTACTCACAGGTGTTTGGAGCATAGAAACCTAAGGAAAAAGGGAGGGAGGGGTCGTCGAGGGAAGGTTGGCTAGGGGGTGTCTGAGGATGCTCTGAGAGGAGGGAAGGCAGTGTTTGCATGCACACTGGCAGAGGGCGTGCAGGAGAGGGTGTGGGTAAGGTGCCAGGTGGGAGGCAGAGAAGGGTGTTTCACGAATGAGGGGAAAGGAGACTCAGGAAAGAGAAGAAATGGGGATAATGAGAAAAGAGATTGAGCAGGGGGATGGGTAACTAGGCAAGTGACTAGGTTGTTGGAGAAAAGAAGAGAGTAGGAGTTGCAGGGAGGGGAGGACCCCTGGGGGAGCTTCCCATCACCCCCTCCATCCTCGTCCTCATGCAGTGTGACCCAGGCCAAGCCACCAAGTACCTGTACGAGCTGCTCTACAACGACCCCATCAAGATCATCCTTATGCCTGGCTGCAGCTCTGTCTCCACGCTCGTGGCTGAGGCTGCCAGGATGTGGAACCTCATTGTGGTATGCGGGGCCCTGAGGGCCAGAAGGTGGGGCTGTCCCCTCTTGGGCCATTTACAAAAGAGGGGGGTGTATTGAGGACCACAGTGGCCATGCTTCCAAGATCAGAGTTCTTTGGAGAACTGAGCTAGTTGGCCTGCTAGCAGCAGTGGTCTGACAGGGCTGCAGCTGACCTGCTCACCATCAGAAGGAATGGAAGGCAGATGAATGAAAGGGTACCCTGAGGGAGGGGGCTTTTGAGGATCACTTTCCCTTGGGCAGAAGTAGGGAGGCTTGGCGAGAGTGAGGGAGAGAAGCCGAGAGGCAGGGAAGGGTGGAAGGAGCTCTCTTAGTGAGGCTGCCAGGAACACACTGGGACAGAAGGCTGTCCCTCCTCTCGTAGCTTTCCTACGGCTCCAGCTCACCAGCTCTGTCGAACCGACAACGCTTTCCTACCTTCTTCCGAACTCACCCATCGGCTACACTCCACAATCCCACCCGGGTGAAACTCTTCGAGAAGTGGGGCTGGAAGAAGATCGCTACCATCCAGCAGACCACTGAGGTCTTCACCTCGGTGAGGATGGATGGGGTGATGGGGGCCTGGGCTCAAATCCCAGCCCAGAGGGATGCGACACGGGATTCCTTCTGGGGCGAAGACCTTGGTTCTTTATCAAGAGAGGACACATTCTGAGTGGGTTAAGTGCATGTTCTTCCTGTAACCAGAGGAGTAAACCAGCTGGGTTTTCAGGACCCTCTCCAACTTTTTGATTTTAGGTCTTTAATTTTTCCCTGCTTTGATGCTCTATCCCCCAGACAGATAGACTCCAAGCAACCCAGTTCTATTAAGTAGGTTCATTTTAAAGTTGAAATAAGATGAGGGAGAGAATATGAAACTAGAACCTGGGGAGGTAGTAGATTCCAGAGGCACTCCAGGGGAGGTGGTAGGCGTGTGTGATGGGAAGAGAGGGAATAGAGAGAGAGCCAGGGGGGAGGGAGAGAAGAGAGAGGCAGACAGACACAGGCATGCACATGGCTGGTAATTGATGCGGAGGTGCAGACGTGCAAGGAGAGGTGGAGGGGGAAAAGGGAGACTTGAGGGGGGTAGAAAGGAAATACCTGGCTCTTTACCTGAAGAAGACAGTCTGCTCCCTCTCTTTAATTCTATTCTTTGGGTCCTCTATTCACTCTCGTGTTCGGTGACTCTTTAATCCTCCCCCAACCTTCTCAGTGACTCAGGACATTCTCTGATCCTTTTGTCTATCTGCCCACTTGCCTCTTGAGGTTGACATCATCCTGCCTAGACCAGACCCTGCCTTGTCTTTTCCTGGTTCTTCTATTTTCCTTTCCCCAATTTTTGCTGTCAGGCAGGGGTGAGGTGATGGGGTGACTTCCCTGGACTCAGAGCCTCAGGAGGGATTCACCAAGCACCTTCCCAGTAGGAAGCCATGTCCTAAAACCCCAGAAGCTCTCCTTCAAACTCTTCCCACAGGGGACAGAGCTGTTGGTTCAGGACCGCTCTTCCTTTGTTCTGAGTGTGTGGTCCCCAGGTGACACCTCCAGGATTTACTCCATTGTGCACCCTGTGCTTTCTCTATTTGTTCCTCATCCCCTCCCAAGACTCTGGACGACCTGGAGGAGCGGGTTAAGGAGGCTGGAATTGAGATTACCTTTCGTCAGAGTTTCTTCTCGGATCCAGCTGTGCCCGTCAAAAACCTTAAGGTGGGCTGGTGGAGGCTGGTGGGCCCAGCCTGTAAGGGTCTGGGTGGGGGGAATAGTGGTGGGTGGGAAAAGAGGCAGACAGAGATGGGTTGGATTTTTTTTTTTTTTTTTGGTATTGAAATATAATTGACACACAATGTTGTATAAATTTAAGAAGTGCAGTGTGTTGATTTGATACATTAATCTATTGCAATTTGATTACCATCATAGCGTTAGCTAACACCTGCATCAAGTCACATAATTTTGATTCTTTGAGGCAGAAGCATCTCCTGGGGAAGGTTAGCTTCATCCTGTAGTTGACATTTATCCACTACTCATCGAACAGAACCCTGCACTGAGTGCCTTGGGACAGGAAGTCAAAGCTGTGAAACTGCTTGCCTTGGCCCCTTCCTGCATCCCTCAGGAGCTCTGTTCTCTCTCCATTCCATAGCGCCAGGATGCCCGGATCATCGTGGGACTTTTCTACGAGACTGAAGCCCGGAAAGTTTTTTGTGAGGTGGAGTTGGAATCTGAGAAAGGAGGGGCACGGGGTGGGCTCTTTGCCTTGGGTGTCTCTTGGGCTCTCCTCTTTGCCTCTCTGAGCAAATGATTGAAGGATAGGATTAGTATGAAATTCCTGTCTGTTGGCTCTGACTCCACATCTTGGCCTCTCCCACACGTGACACTCTCTCCAGGTCTCATTTTCCTATCACTTTGTGTTTCCAGAGGAGCCGGAAGAATCTCATCTTTCCTGTCTGGCTGGAAATGGCCACTCAGAAATAGAGGCTGGGAGACACTTAGAAGGAGAAGTAGTTGAACCTTCCCTATTACCCCCAGACTTGTAGATTTGTCTTTTCAATGCTCTGCTTTTCTCTGAATCCGAAGAGGCTGAATAGGGTCATGTCAGATAAGACAAAGAAATGAAACGAAGACCCAGCCCCACTCCTCCTCTGCACTCAGGTGTACAAGGAGCGGCTCTTTGGGAAGAAGTACGTCTGGTTCCTCATTGGGTGGTATGCTGACAATTGGTTCAAGATCTATGACCCGTCCATCAACTGCACAGTTGACGAGATGACCGAGGCGGTGGAGGGCCACATCACCACTGAGATCGTCATGTTGAACCCGGCCAACACTCGCAGCATTTCCAACATGGTGAGTGTGTGAGGACTTAGAAGGTGGCCTCTGGGCAGGAGGAAGGGACTGAGGGAATCTCTTAGGTGGGGAGCAGGTATGGGGCTTGGAGGTTTAGGAGGGCAAGGGGCCTCTGCTCACCCTTAACTTGTGCATCGTGTTTCCTATGAATTCCATCTCTGCCGTGACTTCCTTGGGCAGGAAAGAGGGACTGAAGAGAGTGGTACATTCAGTGGGCCCCTGATGAATTGCAGGGCTGTTACCATGGAAACAAGGAGCAGTTGGCAAGAAGTCAAATGAGGGAGAGGTATTAATGACAATATAGATGCTGCATCTGCCAGCACACCTTTATAGGAGCGCTGTTCTGGGCAAAAATTCATTTCATTTTCTTGGTGACTTCAGAGTACTTTAGAGTTGCTTAGTATTCACTCTTGATTGATACTCAATTAGCTTGGCTCCTGATGCTTTTTAAAAAATGATTTTCTTTTAGAATTTTAAATGCAGAAGGGATTTTTGAAATCAGTTAGCCACAGATAGCTGGTTATTGACGGACCTTGGGCTAAAAGACACACTGGTTGATGTGGGAACCAGCCTAGAGGTGAGGGGCACAAGTGGGTAGGGTGTGTTGTGGCAGGGAGCCTCCTTTCTGGTTCAGGACTGTACCAAAGAGTATGAGAATCTTGGCTGAGCTTGATAGGGAAACCTATGTGTCTGCTTATTATTCAGGTATAGCCCCAGATCTGGAATACCTGCCTTGGAGAACATTCTAGGAGAGCGTGAATGACTATAAAACCACATGAATATCTTATTTATTTTTTGGCCACACTGCGAGGCATGTAGGATCTTAATTCCTGGATGAGGGATTGAACCCATGCCCCTTGCATCAGAAGTGTGGAATCTTAACCCCTGGACTACCATGGAAGTCCTGAGAATATCTTATTTTTAAAATGCTGTAGTAATAATCACTTTTATATAGTAAACCAGAAGCTTAGACACATGATTTCAGTGATGCTTATAGTGATATTCTGATGTAGATTTTTCATTTCTATCTTATAGACAAGAAATTGAGACTCAGGTTAAGTGATTTATCACAGGTCACCAGCTGCTGAGTGGTGAAGCTGGAATTGAATTCTAGTTGAATCTAACTCTAAACCATCTGCTCTGTCACCTCCCATGGAAAACCTTGAAGTCTCACTAAAAAGCTTGCCCTTATATCAGCTAACACTGTTTAGCAGATGACAGTTCTTGAGCAAGAGAGAGATAAGACTGAGGAAGTTTATTCTGGCAGTGGATTGTGATGTAAGGGTCAGTTGCCATGTGTACTTTAATCATGGATACTGTCCTATGGCATATTCAAGGGATCTTCATTGAAAAATTATGATAGAAAAATTCTGCCAGGTTGTTTCCATGTAGATCACCTGAGAGGTGAGTTGTCCTGAGACTCTAGGGAAGTAAAGGAGGTGGTAACTGAAGCCAGAAAAGCTGGTTGGTGCCCTGAGCCCAGGACCTGCCAATAGTGCCTTCTGCCCCTCTGCCCTGATAGGAAACAGGGATTTGGATGGGGGTATATAGGCCCCTGGGCTTTTGAGTTGGAGGATCTCTTTCTGACTCTTGGTCTCTAGAGAAAGATGGTGCCTCCCTTTGAGATCTAGAGGTATTGCTAGGCCTGCTTGGGAGCCTAAAATGCCAGATGAAGAGGCCGAGATTTTTCAGAGTGTAGAAGCCATCTTAATAATTAACTAGACACGAGGTTACAGATGGATCAGATAGGACCAAGAGAAGTGGATCAGAAGCAAGGATGGAGCCTATGACTCAGAACCGAGTAGATTTAGAAGAGAAGCAGAGTTGCCTTCTCTCTGTAAGGAAGGCCTTACATTTAGATCAATAGTTCTCAAACTTTAGCCTGTATCAGAACCATGACTGGGCTCTTTCCTTGGAAGTTTTGATTCAGTGGGTCTGAAGTGGGACTGGAACTTAATACATTTCAACAAGTTCCCTGGGATGTTGATGCTACTGGTCTGGGGACCACCCTGTTTTTCAGAGGTTGCAATATTTAGGGGAAGTTTTGGTTGTCACAACTGATTTCTAATGAGTTGGCCAGGAATACTTCTTTTTTTTTTTTTTAGGAATACTTCTTTTTAAAAAATATTTGTTTGGCTGTGTTGGGTCTTAGCTGTGGCATTCAAACTCTTAGTTGTGGCATGTGAGGTCTAGTTCCCTGACCAGGGATCGATCCCCAGCCCCCTGTATTGGGAATGTTGAGTCTTAGCCGTTGGACCACCAGGGAAGTCCCCAGGAATACGTCTAAATAACTTACAATGCAAAGGATCATCCCCACAACAAAGGATTATCCTGCTCAACATGTCAGTAGTGCAGAGACTGAGAAATTCTGGTTTAGAGAAAAAGTTTTAAGGAGCCATACATGGGAGAGTGGATTAGAGTGGTTTTGGAAAAAAACAGCTCCAGGATGGAGCTGTACTAGAGCTCAGGTATGAGGCAGTATACCTGGGGATAAGATATGGGGACTTCTCTGGCATTCCAGCGGTTAAGACTCCATGCTTCCAGTGCAGGGCGGGAGGGTTCGATACCTGGTCAGGAAAATAATATCCAACATGCCTCCAGGAGCGGCCAACAAATAAAAAATAAATAAATAAATAATTTTAAAAAGAGTCTGGAAAATTAAAAAAAAGATTGTCAGTAAATTCTGGTTGGGATAGAGAAGTTGGGTACAATAGAAAATAAAAATCTACCTCAGGATGTACATTTTAGATCACCATTGGACATCTATTCTCACATATAGAGACTGCCAACAGGGCTGTTAAAAATTTAGGATCATACATTGGTACTTGGGTAATCTATTAATAATTCACTAATTTCTATGGGTTTTGCAGAATTTTTGTTGTTGTTGTTATCTTTAAGCCGCCTTATAACGTTTCTATTTGAAAATGTATAGCCATCATTGCTGACCCAAAGGGGAGAGACTTTTTGGTAATTTTAGTCATGCCTGGGGGCAGTGGTGCTCCCCGTATCCAAGTGTGTTAGTGTTAGTGGTGGTGACCTGAAGCCAAGGGGGTATGAAGATCAGGGCTGGGGAGAGTGTCATGCAGAGCAGATGATTCCCTTCCTGTCTGAGTGATTTTTGGATGCAGGGTTTACTTTGAACTGAAGGCTGGATGGGCTTAGAGGCTGACAGGTTGCTCAGGCTAGTTGCTATCTGCTGAGCAGGTGCTATTGGAGAGAGATATTCCAGTTTACAGGGTAGCTGGAAGTGACTGGACTTTGAACGGATTGGAATCCCAGCTCAGCCATGTGCTGGCAGCACACCTTCAAGCAGGTGAAACTGTGTTCTGTGTCTCAGGTTCCTTGTCACTTACTAAAATGAGCATATATAGTATTTACCTCATTGGGTTATCTGAGAATTAAATAAGTTGATATATGCAAGGACAATAATAAGAACAATGTAGATATTGGCTATAATTATGATTAACATTATTCTGTATAAGAAGTGATATTAATGAAACACTTCAACACAAAAGTATTAAGAGGACTTGGTGATTTGAAAGAGTCTAAGGTGATGGCACCCCACTCCAGTACTCTTGCCTGGAAAATCCCATGGACGGAGGAGCCTGGTGGGCTGCAGTCCATGGGGTCATGAAGAGTCGGACACGACTGAGCAACTTCACTTTCACTTTTCACTTTCATGCATTGGAGAAGGAAATGGCAACCCACTCCAGTGTTCTTGCCTGGAGAATCCCAGGGATGGGGAGCCTGGTGGGCTGCCGTCTATGGGGTTGCAGAGAGTCGGATCCGACTGAAGCGACTTAACAGCAGCAGCAGCAGCAGCAGCAAGGTGATCCTAAGGTTTCAATCCTATATACTGGGGAGTGTTGGAAAAATAAAGCTTATACTTAGATATTTTTAATTTGAGATTACTGATTATATAGTTACAAATGCCTTAGAGACAGAGACTCAGGACTTGAAATATTGAGCTGGAATTACAGATTTGAATACTGGTAAAAATGATGAGGTTGAAAGAGAAAATGTAATGTTATACTCAGCATTTTATAATGTTGTAATTTCATCCTTATAACAACTTTTCAAGGTAGTTAATATCACTCCCATTTTAAAGCCGAATAACTCCATGTGCTGTGCTTCGTTGCTCAGTTGTGTCTGACTATTTTCAGACCCATGGACTGTAGCCCGCCAGGCTCCTCTGTCCATGGGGATTCTCCAGGCAAGAATACTAGAGTGGGTTGCCATGCCCTCCTCTAGGGGATCTTCCCATCTCAGGGATCAAACCCAGGTCTCCTGCATTGCAGGCAAATTCTTTACCGACTGAGCCACCAGGGAAGCCCGAATAACTCCATAGTTAAATCTAATAACTTGTTTGAGATTAAATAGCAGCTTGGTGGATTATTTGGAATTAGAAGACATCTTTCCATTTATCCATCCAATGGACATTTTTCTTAAAGATGGTTTTTTGAAAAATAATTTTATTTATTTTGGCTGTGCTGGGTCTTCATTGCTGTGTGGGCTTTCTCTAGTTGTAGTGAGCAGGGGCTACTCTCTAGTTGTAGTGAGCAGGGGCTACTCTCTAGTTGTAGTGAGCAGGGGCTACTCTCTAGTTGTAGTGAGCAGGGGCTTTCTCTAGCTGTAGTGAGTAGGGGCTACTCTCTAGCTGTAGTGAGCAGGGGCTACTCTCTAGCTGTGGTGAGCAGGGGCTACTCTCTAGCTGTAGTGAGCAGGGGCTACTCTCTAGCTGTAGTGAACAGGGGCTACTCTCTAGTTGTAGTGAGCAGGGGCTATTCTCTAGCTGTAGTGAGCAGGGACTACTCTCTAGCTGTGATGTGTGGGCTTCTCATTGTGGTGGCTTCTCTTGCTGTGGAGATGGGCTCTAAGGCATGCAGGCTTCAGTAGATGCGGCTCCCAGGCTCTAGAGCACAGGCTCAATAGTTGTGGCACACGGGTTTAGTTGCTCCTCGGCATGTGGATTCTTCCTGGATCAGGGTTTGAATCCATGTCTCCAGCATTGGCAGGTAGATTCTTTACCACTGAGCCACAAGGGAAGTCCCAAAGATAGTTTTTTTTTTTTTTTTGGAAGCAGTTTTTAAGTTCACAGGAAAATTGAGAGGAAGATGCAGAGCTTTCCTATATGCTCCCTGCCCCACTCATTCGTAGCTTCCCCCATTATCGGCATTCCCCACCAGAGAGTTTACAGCTGATGAACCTATACTGCTACGTCATTAACACTCAATGTCCATTGTTTACAGAGGGCTCACTCTTGGTGGTGTACATTGAGTAGGTGTTGATAGATAGATAATCACATTTCATTGCCTTCATTTATAGACACTTGTTGTTTGTCCAGAGTGGGTGGGGCACAGTGCTGGATGCTGAGGATTAAAAGCAGAAGAGACCCTGGTCCTGTCCTCAGGAGGAGCAGAGCGCAGGCCTGCCTGTCTTTAATCCTGGGCTGTGTCCGCCTCACCACACTGCACATACTTTGCATTTCCCATTCCCCTGTGTCTCCAGAAAGCTGACTAGAAGGGAAAGTAGGCGGGGCATCTGGAACAGAGATTCATATTTATTCTTCATTCATCTATTCATCCCTTCATTAGAGTATGTATGTATGTTGGTCTCCCGCATTGCAGGCAGATTCTATACTGTCTGAGCCACCAGGGAAGCCCATGTATATATGTTAACACATTCCAAGTCTAAACAGAGCTGTGTGGTGCCCCTGGGTATTAGCTGTGCCTTGTCAAGAGGTGGACACTAAGCCTTTCCTGGTATGGTTTCTGGGAGGTAAGGAAGGGCAGACATGATTTTCCCCATTATGTGGAAGACAGTTCCAAAAAAGGAAGCAATTTACTTGCAGTCATTTAGGTAAACAGTGTTACTGCCGGGTATAGAAATTCAGCTCTCTTGATCCATTTCATGACAGAGTTAAAGGAGCTCTTATTCTTTTTAGCTTTCTTGGAAAAAAGATGTAAGGTTGGGAGGGGTGTGGGTAGGGATTGAATAATCGACTTCAAACGTGTGAAGGGTGTTTCTCCAGCCCCAAGTCTTCTGAAAACCATCCAAGAGACAGTGAACTGAAAGCACACAAGGATGGCAGGAAGTTAGCACGCTAAAGAAAAATCTTTTTGGTTGACAGAGTGAGGAAGGCTGTGGTGTCACCTTTTCTGGGCTCTTTCAGACTTGGAGGAGCTGTTAGTTCCTGTGTCAGCTCTGTTGGGAGAGTTTGAAGGCTGAGAGAACACCAGTGCTGCAGCTCCTCACTGGCAGGGCCACATCTTTGCTTTGCTCTCTCTGCTTTCATTTCATTCTCTCTGCTGTTCATTATGCAGAGCATCTATTTATTAAACTTCTTTGCTTGCAGTTCTGAGCTTGCAGCTGTGCACACTAAGGCCATCAGAACCAGTTAACCCCTGCTCTAGTCTAGTAGCTTCTGATCTTAGATGCGCATGTATAGTTAAAGATGTTGAATGTACACAGGCTCAGTCTGACGGCTTGAACACAAATCATCCATTCAAGTCAAAGTGTCAGAGCCAGACTCAGAAGCCCACCGAACTCCAATCCTTTCGACCTGTTCTTCCCTTCCTAGACGTCCCAGGAGTTTGTGGAGAAACTGACCAAACGACTAAAACGACACCCCGAGGAGACGGGAGGCTTCCAGGAGGCACCCCTAGCCTATGATGCCATCTGGGCCTTGGCACTGGCCCTCAACAAGACGTCCGGAGGGGGCGGCCGTTCGGGCGTGCGCCTGGAAGACTTCAACTACAACAACCAGACCATAACTGACCAAATCTACCGGGCAATGAACTCCTCGTCCTTTGAGGGTGTTTCTGTGAGTTACAGCAACCCCTTTGCTGGCCTCAGTCCTCCCATCCAGAGAGACCTCTCTGAGGTCTCTCTGGAGACATGCCTTCTGTCTCAGTTACCTCTCTGCAATAATCAGTCTCAGACCAGGGAAGTAGGAGCCCCCAAGCCAGAAAACCCCACAGAAGTCTAGAAGAGCAATGATACATACTATTTCTTCCAACCTCTCCCCTCACTTTTCTCAGTCCTGATATTTATGAGTCAGATGAAAATTACAGGATTTTAAAAGAGGAAGCAGCCTGAAAGATCCTCTCCTTATTCCTCTTAAAGTGGGGAAATCAGCATCCAGAGGGACTTGGTGACTTGCTCAGGTCACACAGCCAGAGGCCAGGTCCCCTGGTGTTCCATCTGGGGATTTTTCCCATTCAAATCTCCTGGGTGAAGCTTCTTTTCCAAAGAATAATGTTTCTAAAATCTAGGGTATGGGCATCTGGGGTATGTCCTATATGCAGGCAAATGCCATAAATAGAATTCATTCAGAAGCTCAATTACTTCAAAAACATAAGGATTCAAAGAGGCCCTGATGTTCTCATTTCACTCTTGCTTTTATCCCCTTTGCCTTCCTCCACATGTTTCTCCCCCTCAGGGCCATGTGGTGTTTGATGCCAGCGGCTCTCGGATGGCATGGACACTCATCGAGCAGCTGCAGGGTGAGCATGGGGATGTGGGGGGATGGGGAGATCAGTGGGGGGCCCAGGCTGGGGCTGGGCTAGGATACCATCTGGGAAGAGAACCCTGGGAGACATGAAGACATTGCCTTGGTGCCTCCCTACCTCCTGCTTGCTCTTCCGTGTTCCCCAAGCTTTTAAATAATGATGATATTGATAATAAAAAGCTTAGCGATGGGTGAATTTCTTTGAGTTGCAGTGGTTGTGCATGCAAATTGAAAACAACCACTCTTTTCCCCTAATGGCCCCCATTTTGATTTGAGAAATTTCCCTCTGGTGGGTGACTTGAGGGGTTCATGACTTGTCAGTGGCATATTCGTGGACCCAAGGAAAGCTGAATCTAGGAAACATGCTATTTTAAAGGGAACCTATTGCATTTCCTTGATATGTAAACAATTAGCTCTGATTTTTCTGCAGTATATCTCGTTTGGCTTTTCTAGATGGTGTATGCTTATAACTTCACGCAGTGAGGTATTTGCAAAACTTGTGAATTAGTTTTTCAGTTCCACTCCACTCAGACTCTTAGAGCAGGGCCAAAAGAAGCAATTCTTGGCCTCTTGTGAAAAGTTTCTTTCTTTTCCTCCTCCCAACCTCCTACATCCTCTCAGATCTTTATAACCAGGACAAGAACGAATAGACTTCAGCCACGGTCCAAGGGCTGTGAGTTGGCTTTAGAAGAAAAAGTTATGGTAACTGGGGCAGCTCTAGAAATCTTAGGAGTGGCTGAATTTCACTTTGTGGCTTTTTAAGAGGCAGATGCAACTTGTGTGAGAAATTAGAAGCCAAGTCAATGGATGAGAAATTTCTAAAATTAAAATGAAAGCCTCTGGGAAAATAGATCTTGTGATTCTATCAGGAGAGGAAGAATAAGCAGAAACATGTTTAAAGATTTTTAAGCCAGAATCACAGTGAGAGGCATTTTTCTGAGGTGTGAGCCCGTGGAATGGGCGGCAGACATCCTGTGCAGCGCTCTTCACTGAAGGGCTTAAAGCATAAAAGACATTCTTGTTTCTTTGTGTGGGCTTCCCTGGCGGCTCAGCGGTAGAGAATGTGCCTGCCAGTGCGGGAGACATGAGTTTGATCCCTGAACTGGGAAGATTCCCTGGAGAAGGAAATGGCAACCCACTCCAGTATTCTTCTGGGAAATCCCATGGACAGAGGAGCCTGCAGGCTGCAAGTCCATGGAGTCACAAAAGAGTCAGACATGACTGAGTGACTAAACAACAGTTTCTTTGTGTTGCCTTGGAATCTACCATATAGTGCTTTTCAATCAGATCACTGTTTCAAGTGGCCCCCAGATCCTTCCAAGTATCCTTTGGGGGCTCAGGTGAAGGGAGAATCAGATAATGACCACAGAGATCTACTTTAGGGAAGTGGGAGGTTGAGAATGCTTGGGATCAGCTCTTCACCTACCTGTGGTTACCTCTATCATCTGTCCAGGTGGCAGCTACAAGAAGATTGGCTATTATGACAGCACCAAGGATGACCTTTCCTGGTCCAAAACAGATAAGTGGATTGGTAAGTGGATCTTGTTTATAATTTTCTTTAACCCCTCTGAACCGTTGATGAATACTATGTTTGAACGAGGGTGGGGTGGTTGGTACCATGGGGTTGAAATGTCCTAAGGAGATGAACCAGGGGCTGGGTTTCAGAGAAAGGGAATAAGACCTTCAAGATGTGGGTAGGAGACTGGTGTATTTGGAGAGGGTATAGGTGGTGGGTAGCAATGCATTTTTAAAAATAGTACATTCCTGGGACGACTGGGGATTAGGTCCAGGGGGCGGGAAATGAAAACTGCATTTGGGTTTCCCAGATGTTCTGGTGACCTGATGTATCTGAATCAGCTACTTCAAGCCTCAAGTTGCCTCTTAGCTTTCTTAGGAAGATGGTTGCTTAAATTATAGGAGAGGACGTAAAACCTCATTTAATTGTCTTCTGTTAAAATGTGCTTTTTAAGGAGAGAAAGGAAGAAATTATATTCCTTGTGTGCTTGGTGGGCTAAATAATAGGAAGTGGGAAAGATACTCAAGGTGGGCAAAATGAGGACTCTATTGATCAAAAAAAGGCTTGGTGTCTTCAGGAGGGGGAAGGGCACAGCCATGGGAGACAGCTGCCATCTGCCCTACCCAGCTGAAATCTAGTAGTTCTCAGCACTGCTGGAGTTCTGAATTTTTTTTTTTTTTATAATTTGAATTTAGGACAGTGTTCTGTATTGCTATAAATGCTGCATGGCCTAAATTATGCTTTTTTTTTTTTTTTTTTAAAGCTCAGCAAATTGAAATTAGTACCCCCGCCCCCACCCCCTGCTTTCTGTGAATTCTGTGACAACTTTGAGCTTCCCTTTGATAATAACTGAGAAACACCTTTGGGAATATCACCTGGCCAGGGTTAAAATCACAGATCAGTTTTTTTTTTTTTAAGAAAATTCCTCCTGAGGTTAGGAGACCAGACTCTATTATGAGGCACTTTAGCTTCATGACTCTATGACTGTCTTTTGCAGCTTCTGATTTGAGTTGTAAGAGACCTCACAAAATTTATTTCTTAGTATCCCCTTCTTTTCCTTCCATTTTTCTTTCCTGAAAGAAAGATGAAAAAACACAAAGAAAAAAAGCAACAACAAAAATACTACAACTTTGGTGATACAGCTCAGCCTCTAGTTCTATCTTCTTGTCTCATTTCTGATTGCTTCCTAAGAGCCAGAGAATCAAAGAGCATTTGGGCCTCAGCAAGCCCTGATTCAGGGCAGTTAGGGCCTCCTGTCCTCAGAGTTAAGACCTGGGTGCCCATCAGCAGCTTGGTCCTTCTCCCCTTTCTCCTGTCCCGCCTTCATGCCTTTGTCCTTCCTCCTTTCTCTTCCCCCTCCCCTGTGCGACGCAGGAGGGTCCCCTCCAGCTGACCAGACCTTGGTCATCAAGACGTTCCGCTTCCTGTCACAGAAACTCTTTATCTCCGTCTCCGTTCTCTCCAGCCTGGGCATTGTTCTAGCTGTTGTCTGTCTGTCCTTTAACATCTATAACTCCCATGTCCGGTAAGTTTCTCTGCTGACATTTCCCTGTCCTGTCTGCTTCTCTAAGATAAAGGTCATTTGCTTGAAGGGAGTGAGAAGGAACGTATGTAGCTCCTGAGGCCGTGTGTCTCTGAGATTGCCACTCTGGATTAGTGTTTGCCTAGTGACCACTGGGAACGAAAAGGGGGAAGCTAGGTATAACTCCCATCCCTGCTCCAAAGCAGCTAATGGAAAAATAAAAAAGCTTTTGGGATGAGGTAACATAATTTAGGGCTCTAAAGAGTGTGTGTGTGGCAGGGTCCTGTGCCTGGGAAGCCGTCTGTGGGCCCCCATGACCGAACTGGCTTCGTCTCTGATGCCAGCTCCAAGGCCGCCTGCCTTTGTCTCCTGGTCCTGAGGTTGGGGTCAGGCCGTTGCGGGGTGTTTGGGGAGCTGAGCCTCCCTGGAGAGGAGGGTAATTCTGCTCTTCAATCTCTCCCACCCTTCCACCTCTGCCCTAGTTATATCCAGAACTCACAGCCCAACCTGAATAATCTGACTGCTGTGGGCTGCTCACTAGCATTAGCCGCCGTCTTCCCCCTCGGGCTGGATGGTTACCACATCGGGAGAAGTCAGTTCCCTTTCGTCTGCCAGGTGAGGAGGGGGTGGCAGGTCGCCTGCCACAGCATGGCTCTCCGGCCCGCCCCCTCAGGAGCGCCTTCTGTGATGCGCCGTCCCCTGCCTGTCCTCCTTGTCTTTCCTCCTTGTCCCTAGTTCTTCTCCTGACATCGCCCTCTCATCTGTCTGGCTCTGTCCCTTCTTTCTGTGCCTCCAGACTTTTTCATTCTGTAGCTGGCTTGTCAGTTCCAAGGTTGCCATGGCATGCCTTGCAGAGAAAGGTGGGGGGAGGTATTGAAGGCGCAGAAAGGGGTCTGCACAGAGAACCTTTGGACAATGGTGGCCTGTCTGTGGCGCGGGGGCCAAGAACAAGAACTGGGGACTTCCCGTGGGAGCCTTAGTTGTGGTTGGGAAGGACGGAGGCGGGGATCTGAACCAACAGCAGGGAGAATTGGGGGAAGGGACCGCTCTCACACAGGGAGGAGGCCCTGTGGGACTCTTGGCACATGGAAGGTTCTGGGGCTACAGAGTAAGCCTGGCTTCAGCGGCAATATTTGGTTCTTTCTTATGCTGCCCCTCTCTTTCCTGCCCATTCTCACTCTTCTCCTCTGCTCTGAACCTTTCCTGATCACACATCTGTACACGTGGCATTTGCACATACATACACCTCCAATTCTTCAGAGAGACCCAATACTGTGGGAAAGCAGATAATTAGCAGCGACACACAAGAGGTAGCAGAGCAGGGATCTGCTGTGGGAGCGAGGAGAAAGCAGCTGACTGTCCGAGTGGCTGCATGGACCTCACCAAAGGCGGCATGTGAATTGTGGAGGATGCAGGGGCTTTTGTCGGCTGGAGAAATAAAAGAGGGTTACTCCAGGAATGGAGGGAGTGTCCTGTGGGTAGCAGAGGCACAAAAGAGAGTAGATCAAGGGCAAGGGTAAGCAAGCAAGCAGTTGAGCAGGGCTGGAGCGTGGGGCAGGTGAGCGTCTGGGGCAGGTAAGGGTCTGGGGGGAGAAGAGGCTAGAAAGGTGGGTGGGACCATGTTGTGAAGGGTCTCATGCTGCATCTGGAGGTGTTCAGGCTGCAATCTGCAGGCCTTGGGGAACAGTCAGAAGTGACTGGCTATTAAAACCCATTTTTTAGCAAGATTACCCAGGTGGCAAAGTGCAAAGAGACGGTCTGCTGCCCAGTAGCCCTCCCCACCCGGCCCCTACTGGCTGCATCCTGCCAGTCTGGTCATCCGTTCCCTCCTACAGCCCTGCCCCATCCTGGCACTGCCCACCTGCTGCCCTGCCCTATTCTCTCCTGCTCTCTCTCCTTTCCTAGGCCCGCCTCTGGCTCCTGGGTTTGGGCTTTAGCCTGGGCTACGGCTCCATGTTCACCAAGATCTGGTGGGTCCATACAGTCTTCACAAAGAAGGAGGAAAAGAAAGAGTGGAGGAAGGTGAGCTGCTCTGGATCCTTCAGCCCCTAGTGCCTAGGCTCTCAGGGATTGGGAGGCCCTGTCCCCTACCCCAACATGCCTGTACTCTGTGTGTTGACTCAGACCCTGGAGCCCTGGAAGCTGTACGCCACGGTGGGCCTGTTGGTGGGCATGGACGTCCTCACCCTTGCCATCTGGCAGATCGTGGACCCCCTGCACCGGACCATTGAGGTACCCTTTGAGGAGGCGCTTGGGTCAGGAGGCCTTGCAGGACACATTGGTGGAAAGGCCTCGGGAGCTGCAGGGGGTCTTGAGGAGAAGAGGTGCCCATGGGAGGTGTGTTCCAGCCCTGGGTATCTCAGCAGCTCTCCCCGCTTTCTAGAGGGAGCCCTACCAGACACTCTGAGTTCCTGTGACGAAAGGAAGTGGTGGCGATCTGGGAGGATGGGCAGACTTTCAGACATCGTGAACGTGAGGGAACAAGCACTTATAAGGTGTTTAGGCAAATGTTCCCAGGTCTGGAGTTGGCTGTGGCATGAGAACTGAGGATCTCTTCAGAAAGAGGGGGCATAACTGGGAGTCGGGGACTGAGCAGAGGTGGGGAGGGGAGGGGAGGACAGCAACCATCTTGCCTGTGGCTCTCTCTCTTCCTTAGACTTTTGCCAAGGAGGAGCCGAAGGAAGATATTGACGTGTCTATTCTGCCCCAGCTGGAGCACTGTAGCTCCAAGAAGATGAACACGTGGCTTGGTGTGCAGGGTGTGGGGGAAGGGTGGGGGAGATGCCCATAAAGGGGGGCTAGTGGGGAGGGAATGTGTGTGGAGTGGGCAGTAGCTTTGAAGGGGGAAGGGTCTTTGGAAAAAGAAGCAGAGAACTCATGTCAACTCAGTTGGAATCTCCTCCTGTTTGCCACTGCATTAGTCTTTTCTGAGCTTGGGGAGAGTTGGTCTTTTGCCTGAGGTGCTTAGTGTCCACCGCAGGGATGAGGCAGAGCTTGTGTTCATCAGAGGGACCAGTAATGTGGCCTCATCCTCATCTCCATCTCTGTCTGGTTCACTCCCTGGAGTGAGACTGGGGCTGCGAGGGGTTAGGCCCCTTTGGCCCTTTTAACATCACTCTGACCACAAATGGCAAACCTGCCCTCAGCGTGGAAAGCCATCTTCCCACTCAGGGTGAGGAGGTGAGACACTGTGTGTACTGACAGCCGCTCATGACCATCATCGTCCTGTGTGATGGGGCTCTTAGTCCCAGGAGGAAGCAATGAGGTCAGGGCGAGTTGGGTGGGCCCAGGGGCAGTGGACAGGGAGGGGTGTACTAGGTCAGAGGGGCTGGGTTGGAGAGGAGACCCCCATGTCATTGCCATCAGAAGGAGCACAGAGAAGCGGGGAGTGAGTGGAGGATAACCCTTCCCTGCCATCCTAGGCATCTTCTATGGTTACAAGGGGCTGCTGCTGCTGCTGGGTATCTTTCTTGCTTATGAGACCAAGAGTGTGTCCACTGAGAAGATCAATGACCACCGGGCTGTGGGCATGGCCATCTACAATGTGGCGGTGAGCTCCCTGGACACCTGGCATTGACCGTGGGGACTGGCCACAGCAACCCAGATGGGGGTGGCCTGGGAAGAATGAGGTGCCCAATGTGGGGTCAGTTGGGTGGAAGTCTTAAAACATTTTCTAATGCCTTGGGTTTGAAAAGCACTTTATAAATGTATAAAGTGCACATCAATCTTCATATAACCACCCAGTGAAGTGGTGATTAGCATCCCCACTAGATAGATGTGGAAGCAGACACAGGGGAAATTCCTCATCTGTGGTTCCCAAGCTGGAATCTGAATGAGATTTCCTGCCAGGGGTGCTCAGGACTGGCTCTTAAGGACTCTGATGTGTGGAAAGAGATCCTGGGGGCTCCTGTCTGGAGGGAGGGGCTGTCCTAGAGCTGAAGCTGGTTTGGGACAGTTTATCTGGGATTCTTACCAACCTACAGTTGAGGATGATCCTGACTATTGTTCAGTCGCTAGGTCGTGTCCTACTCTGAGACCCCATGGACTACAGCACACCAGGCTTCCCTGTCCTCCTCTATCTCCCAGCGTCTGCTCAAAATCATGTCCACTGAGCCAGTGATGCCATCCAACCATCTCATCCTTGGCTGCCTCCTTCTCCTTTTGCTCTCGGTCTTTCCCAGAATCAGGGTTTTTCCCAATGAGTCTGCTCTTCCCATCAGGTGGCCAGTGTTGGAGCTTCAGCTTCAGCATCAGTCCTTCCAGTGAATATTCAGGGTTGATTCCCTATAGGTTTGACTGGTTTGATCTCCTTGCTGTCCAAAGGACTCTCAAGAGTCTTCTTCAGCACCCCACAATTCAAAAGCATCAGTTCTTCAGTGCTAAGCTTTCTTTATGGCCCAACTCTCACATCCCAACTTTGGGTCCTTTTTGAATTGGAAGTTCCCCAGGAACCTGTCTCCATAGACTTTTCTGGGGGAAGAAGATCATGGCTCTTGTCTAAGCCAGCAGGTCTGTGACCCCACACACGCTCTGCCCCCAGGTTCTGTGCCTCATCACTGCCCCGGTCACCATGATCCTGTCCAGCCAGCAGGATGCTGCCTTTGCCTTCGCCTCCCTCGCCATAGTTTTCTCCTCCTATATCACCCTGGTGGTGCTCTTTGTGCCCAAGGTATGGCTCTGGTTGTCCTCCCAGCCTCTCCAACCTACTTTGTGCCCAAGGTATGGCTCTGGTTGTCCTCCCAGCCTCTCCACCCTACTTCCCTTCCTCCCACTTCGTCCATTTTGGGCCCAGCTCCCTCTTGTTTTCCTTCCTTCCAACTGCAACCCACCATGAGCTAATCGCTGACAGTCCCTGCTGGCCCATCCACACCCCCAACTCCCGCTCCCAGATGCGCAGGCTGATCACCCGAGGGGAGTGGCAGTCGGAGGCACAGGACACCATGAAGACAGGGTCCTCGACCAACAACAACGAGGAGGAGAAGTCCAGGCTGTTGGAGAAGGAGAACCGCGAGCTGGAGAAGATCATCGCCGAGGTGTGTGGTGAAGGCAGAGGTGGTGGCAGGTCAGGGAGGCCCACGTCTCGGGTGGGGTCAGGCTTCCAGAGGTAAAGCCTGAGATCGGGGTTCCTGTGCAGGTGA
Source organism: Budorcas taxicolor (assembly GCF_023091745.1). Classification (NCBI taxonomy): domain Eukaryota; kingdom Metazoa; phylum Chordata; class Mammalia; order Artiodactyla; family Bovidae; genus Budorcas; species Budorcas taxicolor. Next base: position 31,738,130 of record NC_068920.1, on the reverse strand, counting down.
TTTACCAAGGGAGGGTCTCAGGAGACAAGCTGTCAGGGAGTGAGTGAAGGACAGGGAAGGGGAGAAGGTGGAGTCAATCTCAGGTAAAAATCTGAGAAACTGCTGGCCTCAGCGGGTGGAGGGGCTCTGGAGCAGGAACTACATTGTTGACTCCGCCTCCTGGAGGCGAGGGCGTGGCCCTGGGCTGGGCGTGGCTGGTTGTGGGGGTTGAGTATACTCTCCAGGGAGAGGGGTCTGGGCAGATATGCAGGGTGTTTGCAGTGGCCCCAGCGGGAGTTAGGGGCCAGTGCAGTATCAGGCTGGGGGTATTCAAACTGGGTTGGCATTAATCTGTTGAGTGCGTTGTCGGAAGCGGAAGCTATGTGCTCGGCCCTGTCTCCCCTCTCCCACCCCCTTTCTTTCCCTCATCTCGACTGCCGCCCCACTGTGCTCAGTGTGTGCTTTCGGCTCTCCCTGTTCCTGCCTGGTAGTTCCTGTTCCTTTCTTCTGTCCGTCTTCCCCTCTCCCTTTCCCGTACATTTTTCTCTGCCTCTCCTTCCCTCCTCCCACCCTTCCCTGACTTCCTCTCTCCCACTCGCCCCGATTGTGTTCTTCCTCCAGAAAGAGGAGCGCGTCTCTGAACTGCGCCATCAGCTCCAGTCACGGCAGCAGCTCCGATCCCGGCGTCACCCTCCGACACCCCCAGACCCCTCGGGGGGCCTGCCCAGGGGGCCCCCTGAGCCCCCTGACCGGCTTAGCTGTGATGGAAGTCGAGTCCACTTGCTTTACAAGTGAGGGAGGTGTGAGGGGGGACAGGCAAGTAGGGGGAGGCAGAGGGGAAAGGAGGGGAGCTCGGGGACGAAGCAGGGGATCCGGACCCTAGGTGGGAAGAACACCGTTCCATCCCATCTCTTGTAAATACCTGCCCCTCTTGAGTCCCAGAGTCCCAGGTTCCAGCGTCGTGTGAGTCTCCATGTGAGTCTCCAGTGCTCTGGGAGCCAGGCCCTGTTCTCTCATTCATTCGAATCATTGTCTATCTCTACTTCATAATCAAGTTTGTACCCAGCTTGAAGCTTCTCACTCGCTGGCTGCTTGGTGCCTCACGACACACACCCCCTCTTCTTTTCCTCTGGTTGCCACGACAGCCCGGCAGACCCCTCGCCTTTGTGCTCTGCTCCCACCGGCAGGGGCCACCCCAGAGTGCTCTCCCCGTGGCAACAGAGCCTGGCCCTTTCTCTCACCATCCTCATTGCCTTCCAACCCACTTGCCCCATGTTTTATCCCTCTTGAATTTAGCTTTTGCAAGGCACTCACTCTTTTTGTCAAGGGTCACATGCTCCTTCCCTCTTCCCAACACACATCTATCCTCCCTGTTCTCACTTTGCTGTTTGCACGTGTTTCACATGTGCTCTCTCCATTCTTCCTGTGGCCACACGGGCCCTGCTGTATTGCCTCCCCTCATGGCTGCGTGTGCCCCCTCATGGTCATGGATATGCCCTTGGGAGAGCTGTGTGGGTGGGCGTGTGCCATTTGTACACGTCTAAGTTTACCTGTGCACTTGCCCCGTGTGCCCTCGTGTACCCTCTTCTTTTTGCACCTTAAAATCATTGTGTTCTTCCAGCAGAGCCATATGCACCCACCCTGCACATTGTTACACACGTTCCCCCATTCCCATCTGGTGTGGCCGTCCATGTCTGGGTCCACATCACACGGTTTCTGCTTGCACTCACCCTGCTCTCCTTTGTGCTCTGGAACATCCTCGGTCCACGCTCACAATCCTCCTCTACAACAGTGTTCCCTTCGGTTTTGTATTTTTCTGAGGGAAAGAAGGGAGAAGAAATGGGGGCAGGTTTGGGGAGCTGCTTGCAGTGGGTAGTTGGTGAGAAGCCTGACCAAAGGAAGGCACCCCTGACTGTGGAGGCAGAAGATGGTCCTGTGTGGCGAGAGATGGTGTCCTTTTTGCACTGTGGTGTCTTGGGGGAAGGACCTCCCCAAATCTCAATAAACCAGTGAATGGAGTGACTCAGCACCTCGTCCTTTACTGTGAACTGAATGGGCTTCAGCCCAAGAAGGGAGGCTCTGGGGCCCCTCTGCACTGATGAAAAGGCACTTCAGTGGAGGGATGGACAGAGGTGTTGATCCATCGAGGGCTAAGCAAGACACAGTTAGGGCTGAGATTAGTGAGGGGTGACATAACAGGTTAAAAATGTGGGCCAGAGTCAAACTCCCAGAGCTTCAGATTCTACCACATACAAAAAGCATTCCTAATCTCAATTCTCCACGTCCTCACTTGTGAAGGTAATAGGCATCATTCCCACCACCATCTTCACATCCATCCCTCCGCAGAGTGGATGCCAGGACGAGTGCTCATGATGGTTCTTGGCTCACGGAACATGTTGGGTAAACAAGCCACTGTCACTGTTTAATGGGGTTTCTGACAGTGATGGGCATGTATTGGGAGCCTGGAGCATGTGGCTGAACAGATGTGAGGGCTATTCCTCCTAGGAATTGAGGATAATAAAAAAATGTGACCGCTTGGAGGTAGCGGATTAGATGGTCCCTGAGTTCTTCCACCCTGAAAAGTCATTGAGAACTCGGAGCATCTTGGCACAAGCTTGCTGTCCACATGAAAGAAAGTCCTCAATGGCCAATGGAAACGAAACAAAACATTGCTCGACAGTTTTGTAATTTTTTGTGTCCCCTTGGAGAAGTGTTTTTTTTTTTTTTCCCCGAAGCTCAGTTTCTCTCCTTCCCCATAGCACTGATTTTTAAAAAATGATTTTCATATATTTTTTTCGAAAGCGCTGTAAGGATTAGATGGGTCCTGTCATTTCACCACTCTGTTTAATAGCCAATTTCTGAAGTTTCCCAAGAGCAGGGGAGGTTAAATCTTGGACCAGTACTTGAAAACCATTCCACTGTGAGTATCCGCTTTGGATCACTAGGATTTGAATCTGGCAGCCCTTCATTCCACAATGGAGCATTCTCAAGGCAAAGGGAAGAGGCCTGTGGAGGAGGTCAGCTGGTAGTGTAGAAAATGGACAGTTGGCTTCAGAAGCAGCAGTGGGAGCTACCTCCCAGCCCTGGGCAGAACAGAAAAGACCAGAGTTACCACCTTGAACTTTCCTGTACTTGTTTAGTCACTAAGTGGTGTCTGACTCTTTGCACCCTGTTGGGCTCCTTTGTCCATGGGATTTCCCAGGCAAGAATAGTGAAGTGGGTTGCCATTTCCTTCTCCAGGGGAATCTTCCTGACCAGGGATTGAACCTGCATTTCCTGCTTGGCAGGTGGGTTCTTTACTACTGAGCCACCTGGGAAGCCCTCTTTGCACTTAGCAGGGCTGCAGATTACAGAAGATCAGTTCTACTGAGCCACGGTTAAGCCAGACATTCTTGGCTGGCAGGAGCACAGACAGGGGCCAGGTCAAATTGTAGGGCTAGCGGAGGTCCCTGGTGTGGGGAGGAAGTATGTGACTACTACTCAGCAGTTCTGGGAAGAGCTCCCTTGGCCTCTCCAGCCTTGCTGGGTCAGGGTGGGCTTCAGCCCTGGGCTTTCAGATCTCCTGACTGTAGAACATCTTGAACTCTAGACTGTTTGCCAGACCTCAGTGGCCCCTGCTCTGCCTTGACTTGGCCTCCCTGCCCTGATCACTTATTAACAGGAAGTGTTTTGTGAATACTTTGCTGCTATGTTAGTTTTACTATTTTTTTTTCAGTCAGTCAGGTTTTGATGGGGAAATTATGGTGGTAGGTGCTTGTCTAGGCCTTCAGTTCAGTTCAGTTCAGTCACTCAGTCGTGTCCGACTCTTTGAGACCCCATGAATCGCAGCACGCCAAGCCTCCCTGTCTATCACCGTCTCCCGGAGTTCACTCAGACTCACGTCCATTGAGTCCGTGATGCCATCCAGCCATCTCATCCTCAGTCGTCCCCTTCTCCTCCTGCCCCCAATCCCTCCCAGCATCAGAGTCTTTTCCAATGAGTCAACTCTTCGCATGAGGTGGCCAAAGTACTGGAGCTTCAGCTTTAGCATCATTCTTTCCAAAGAAATCCCAGGGTTGATAGGCCTTGGGGTAGAGCAGTTGGCAGGGCTTCCCTCGTAGCTCAGTCAAAAAAGAATCTACCTGCAATGTAGGAGACCCAGGTTCGATTCCTGGGTTGGGAAGATCCCCTGGAGAAAGAAATGGCAACCCACTCCAGTATTCTTGCTGAGAAATCCCATGGACAGAGGAACTTGGCAGGCTACAGTCCATGGGGTTGCAAGAGTTGGACACGATTTAGTGACTAAACCATACCAGAGCAGTAGGCAAGATGGGCTTTTGTGGGATGTACATTCTCAAAGTGGAAAGTTGAAGTAAGTAGGCAGGTTAAATTAAACAATGTAGCTTGAGAGAACAGCCAGGAGTGTGGGCACCTCACAGTCGTTAGTTCTGCTGCTCAAGACTGTGCCGAGGGAAGGGGTCATGTGCTCATGTCTGTTTTCTGGCAAGGAGACTGCAACTCGGAGAGGAAGACTCTGGTCCAGGGTCACACAGTTGATGAGAGGAGACAGCATCCAGGTTGAGTGAATTAGTGTCTGTTGCTGCGTAACCTGTTACCCCAAAACCGTGGCTTAAGAAAATAATCATTTATTATGTCTCACAGCTTTGTGGGTCAGGAACTCAGGGGACAGTGGAGAGATTTGAAGGTTGGGGGCTGGAATCCTCAGAAGGGTCTCGAGATGGGGGTTGGCCAAGACCTCAGCTGGGACTGTGGGCTGGAACCCCTACACCTGGCCTTTCCATGCAGTCTGGGATTCCTTATAACATGGTGCTTGGGTTCTGAAGCCAAGAATCTGAGCCAGCTAGGTTGAAGCTCAACTTTTTCCTGACACAGCCTTGTACGTCACATAGCATCCATTGGTCAGGGCAGTCACAAGGCCATGCCCAGATTCAAGGAGAGGAAGAACGGACCTCATTTCATGGTGGGCTGAGCATCAGTCCCACCATGAAAAGAACATGTGGGATGGGATAAATATGTTGCTGCAGCCTTCTTTGGAAAGAATGATCCACTGCATCTGGTCTGTCTACTCCAAAGGCAGTGTTCATGGCGCCTCACACACTGCCATCTACCCACCCAGGCCCATCACCCAGGCATTGCTTGCTGTTTGCTGCCTTTCAGTCTCTTTCTGGGTCTTTGGTTGCTTCTGGATGCTTCAGGGCCAGCAGTAGTCCCACACCTAGCCCTTTCTGCCAACTGTAGTTCCTCCTACGGTCCATTGTAATTTTAGGCCACTCTGCTGCTGCTGCTGCTAAGTCGCTTCAGTGGTGTATGACTCTGTGCGACCCCATAGACGGCAGCCCACCAGGCTCCCCCGTCCCTGGGATTCTCCAGGCAAGAACACTGGAGTGAGTTGTCATTTCCTTCTCCAATGCATGAAAGTGAAAAGAGAGTGTGAAGTTTCTCAGTCGTGTCCAACTCTTTGCGACCCCATGGACTGCAGGCTCCCAGGCTCCTCCATCCACGGGAGTTTCCAGGCAAGAGTACTGGAGTGGGCACTCTGGATAGAGCTTATTCTCTGGTTTTTGAAACAGGAAAGTCTCTTTGTACTTCAGGTTCCATTATCCCAAGGGGAATCGGAGAGTGGGCTTCATATCAGACAGTCCTCTCCCCTCCCCCACCAGCAGGGTTGATTTTCAAAATACTTAATCAATGAAGCATCCACTTACACAGCCCGTGGAGCAAGGAAGGGAACCCCCAGAGATGAACGGGCTGCCACCGTGAACTGCATAGAGGCCTCCGCGAGAGGGCGCTGTGCTGGGACCGAGTGCAGTAAAGCTAAGCAGGACAGGAGTGTTCTCGGGGTGGAGGGGAGGAGAATTAATCTTTTTCTTCTAGAACCCATCTAGGTTCTTTATTTAGCTGGGGCCCTGTAAATGAGACCAACAAAAGACATATTAACAGGAGAAAAACAGAAGTTTATTACCACGTGCATCGTGCACACACATGGGAATAGTCAGTGATGAGAAAGCCAGAGAGACCATTAGAACTGGGGCTTCTATACCATTTTAGGCTAAACAAAGGAAAGGGGTTTTGAGCTTCTGGGTGGTGGAGGCAAGTTTTGGGAAAGCGATCAGGAAAAGTGTGTGCTAAGTCAGTCGCTTCCGTTGTGTCTGACTCTTTGCAACCCCATGGACTGTAGCCCGCCAGGCTCCTCTGTCTGTGGGATTCTCCAGGCAAGATGACTGGAGTGGGTTGCCATTTCCTCCTCCAGGGGATCTTCCCGACCCAGGGACTGAACCCGCATCTCTTAATCTACTGCACTGGCAGGCAGGTTCTTTACCACTAGTGCCACATGGGAGGGAAAAGTGTAGTCACGAAGTATCATTACTAAGGTTTGTTATGCAGATTTAAGCCAGTTCCCTCTCCTTAGTGTGTTGTTAAAACTCCTTTTCCAGGTACATGACGGGGAGACGCCTTAATGAACGCAAATTTCTTTTATAAAAAGAAAACCTGTGCTCTGTTTTAGAGCTTTTCCCACAGCTGCGGGTTAATGGCCTTTAGCTTAAAATAACCCATACACCAAAGAGACATGTTCTGGGGTAGCATATCCTGGAACATTTCAGGCATGAGTGATGAATTCTCGGCAGGGCAACTGGGAAGGCTGGCTTCAGAGGGTGCTGGAGGGACACAACAGAAGCTGGGCTTGTGCTTCCGGACCTGTTCATGGTGCAGTGAGCCCCTCATAAGTGCACTGGAGGTTACACCTGAGGTTCCTGAATAAGGTCCTTTAAGTGCTTCCAGGGCTTTCCAGGCAGCACTAGTGGTAAAGAACCTGCCTGCCAATGCAGGAGACTTGAGACTCGAGTTCCATCCCTGGGTTGGGAAGGTTTCCTTAGGGAAGGGCGTGGCAACACACTCCAGTGTTCTTGCGAGAATCCTCTGGGCAGAGGAGCCTGGGGAGCTAGTCCATGGGGTCACAAAGAGTCTGACACGACTGAAGTGACTGAACTCAAGTGCTTCCAACTTGTGTGTCCTACTGGATAGGGAAGTGCCCACATTCATAGGACGTAAATCTTGTAGTCTTTAATTGTCTGTAAGGGTATCCCTTTTTCCACTTGTATCCAATTCAATAGCTTCTACATGTTTCTAAAATAACATATTTTCCTTTTTAATCATTTGGCTCCCTGGTGTAACTCCTTACCTCACATCTTTCCATCATGCATTAGCACAACATACATTAGCTCATTTCCACACAGTGAATCGGCAAATATTTCATGTTAATATTTTTCCCTCTGCTGTGTTTCAAACCTCTCGGAAGAATTCTCTGATACCCACACCACCCACACATTTGCACACTTTATTCTTTCATTCTCTATGCCTTTGGCCTCGTACTTGGCCCCAACTCAGTTGTGTGCATGCTAAGCTACTTCAGTCTTGTTCATTCTTTGCGACCCTATGGGCTGTAGCCCACCAGGCTCCTCTGTCCATGGGATTCTCCAGGTGACAGGTGAGAATACTAGAGTGGGTCACCATGCCCTTCTCCAGGGGACTGTCCCGACTCAGGGATTGAACTCGTGTCTCCTGCATTGGCAGGTGGGTTCTTTAGCACTGGTGCCAGCTGGGGAGCCCCAACTCAGTTGTGTAGTGGTTACTTATGTTGGAATTGTGTCTCTGGCCATCTCAACCTGCTTCAAACACTCTGAGGGTTGTGACTGAGTGAGCTCGTGCTGGATTTTCTCCGGGAGTCTCCAGTAGATAACTGTCCACACAGACTGAATGCATTTGGCATGTTAGCCCTAGAGCCTCTGTTAAACCATTTATTCAACAAATTAGGTTTCATGAAAACAGATTATTTACACTGCTTCATTTAATTCTCTGTTGTATTTCCCCTAGAATCTCTAGAAAGGATTTTCCCGTATGAGGACATTAGGGCTTTTGGGCATAGGTAGCTGATAAACAGACAAAAAGAGCAGAAATTTCCAGGTCCCACTGAGAGAAAGAGGATGAAGGTGATCATGAGAAAAATGTATTACATACGTGATTTGAAAAGTAGAACTAGGGTTGGCATCACTTGTAGGGTTGAGATTAGGATTATTAAATTTAAAATGGGAATCTACATTGAGATTAAGATACAATCTAATTAGGCTAAGGAGACAAGAACATTAGTCCATGAAGGCTAAAATGAAGATTAGGATTGAAATAGAGTTAATGCTGCTGTGTTGTGCTGATTCCAGAGTAAATGTTGAATCAAAGCCTTTTTGTGTTGGGACTAGAATAAAACTAGGCTTTTCCTTTTTCTTATTTTGTCAGCATGTGCCTGAGAGAATTTGGTATTGTCTTTGCCATGTAAAAGCAGGAGACAGCAACTGTGAGATTAGGATCCCAGAACCCTTTACACATTCTTTTTTTTTTTTTTTTTAAGGTTACTTCTTCTTTTTTTTTTTTTAATTTTAAAATCTTTAATTCTTACATGCGTTCCTAAACATGAACCCCCTCCCACCTCCCTCCCCATAACATCTCTCTGGGTCATCCCCATGCACCAGCCCCAAGCATGCTGTATCCTGTGTCAGGCATAGACTGGTGATTCGATTCTTACATGATAGTATACATGTTAGAATGCCATTCTCCCAAATCATCCCACCCTCTCCCTCTCCCTCTGAGTCCAACAGTCCGTTATACTCATCTGTGTCTTTTTTGCTGTCTTGCATACAGGGTCGTCATTGCTATCTTTCTAAATTCCATATATATGTGTTAGTATACTGTATCGGTGTTTTTCTTTCTGGCTTACTTCACTCTGTATAATCGGCTCCAGTTTCATCCATCTCATCAGAACTGAATCAAATGAATTCTTTTTAACGGCTGAGTAATACTCCATTGTGTATATGTACCACAGCTTTCTTATCCATTCATCTGCTGATGGACATCTAGGTTGTTTCCAGGTCCTGTCTATTATAAACAGTGCTGCGATGAACATTGGGGTTCATGTGTCTCTTTCAATTCTGGTTTCCTCAGTGTGTATGCCCAGCAGTGGGATTGCTGGGTCATAAGGTAGTTCTATTTGCAATTTTTTAAGGAATCTCCACACTGTTCTCCATAGTGGCTGTACTAGTTTGCATTCCCACCAACAGTGTAGGAGGGTTCCCTTTTCTCCACACCCTCTCCAGCATTTATTGCTTGCAGATTTTTGGATCGCAGCCATTCTGACTGGTGTGAAGTGGTACCTCATTGTGGTTTTGATTTGCATTTCTCTAATAATGAGTGATGTTGAGCATCTTTTCATGTGTTTGTTAGCCATCCGTATGTCTTCTTTGGAGCAATGTCTATTTAGTTCTTTGGCCCATTTTTTGATTGGGTCGTTTATTTTTCTGGAATTGAGCTGCATAAGTTGCTTGTATATTTTTGAGATTAGTTGTTTGTCAGTTGCTTCATTTGCTATTATTTTCTCCCATTCAGAAGGCTGTCTTTTCACCTTGGTTATATTTTCCTTTGTTGTGCAGAAGCTTTTAATTTTAATTAGATCCCATTTGTTTATTTTTGCTTTTATCTCCAGAATTCTGGGAGGTGGATCATAGAGGATCCTGCTGTGATTTATGTCGGAGAGTGTTTTGCCTATGTTCTCCTCCAGGAGTTTTATAGTTTCTGGTCTTACATTTAGATCTTTAATCCATTTTGAGTTTATTTTTGTGTGCGGTATTAGAAAGTGATCTAGTTTCATTCTTTTACAAGTGGTTGACCAGTTTTCCCAGCACCACTTGTTAAAGAGATTGTCTTTACTCCATTGTATATTCTTGCCTCCTTTGTCAAAGATAAGGTGTCCATATGTGTGTGGATTTATCTCTGGGCTTTCTATTTTGTTCCATTGATCTATATGTCTGTCTTTGTGCCAGTACCATACTGTTTTGATGACTGTGGCTTTGTAGTAGAGCCTGAAGTCAGGCAAGTTGATTCCTCCAGTTCCATTCTTCTTTCTCAAGATTGCTTTGGCAATTTGAGGTTTTTTGTATTTCCATACAAATCTTGAAATTATTTGTTCTAGTTCTGTGAAAAATATGGCTGGTAGCTTGATGGGGATTGCATTGAATTTGTAAATTGCTTTGGGTAGTATACTCATTTTCACTATATTGATTCTTCCAATCCATGAACATGGTATATTTCTCCATCTATTAGTGTCCTCTTTGATTTCTTTCACCAGTGTTTTATAGTTTTCTATATATAGGTCTTTAGTTTCTTTAGGTAGATATATTCCTAAGTATTTTATTCTTTTCATTGCAATGGTGAATGGAATTGTTTCCTTAATTTCTTTTTCTACTTTCTCATTATTAGTGTATAGGAATGCAAGGGATTTCTGTGTGTTGATTTTATATCCTGCAACTTTACTATATTCATTGATGAGCTCTAGTAATTTTCTGGTGGAGTCTTTAGGGTTTTCCATGTAGAGGATCATGTCATCTGCAAACAGTGAGAGTTTTACTTCTTCTTTTCCAATTTGGATTCCTTTTATTTCTTTTTCTGCTCTGATTGCTGTGGCCAAAACTTCCAGAACTATGTTGAATAGTAGCGGTGAAAGTGGGCACCCTTGTCTTGTTCCTGACTTTAGGGGAAATGCTTTCAATTTTTCACCATTGAGGATAATGTTTGCTGTGGGTTTGTCATATATAGCTTTTATTATGTTGAGGTATGTTCCTTCTATTCCTGCTTTCTGGAGAGTTTTTATCATAAATGGATGTTGAATTTTGTCAAAGGCCTTCTCTGCATCTATTGAGATAATCACAGGGTTTTTATTTTTCAATTTGTTAATGTGGTGAATTACATTGATTGATTTGCGGATATTGAAGAATCCTTGCATCCCTGGGATAAAGCCCACTTGGTCATGGTGTATGATCTTTTTAATGTGTTGTTGGATTCTGATAGCTAGAATTTTGTTGAGGATTTTTGCATCTATGTTCATCAGTGATATTGGCCTGTAGTTTTCTTTTTTTGTGACATCTTTGTCAGGTTTTGGTATTAGGGTGATGGTGGCCTCATAGAATGAGTTTGGAAGTTTACCTTCCTCTGCAATTTTCTGGAAGAGTTTGAGTAGGCTAGGTGTTAGCTCTTCTCGAAATTTTTGGTAGAATTCAGCTGTGAAGCCGTCTGGACCTGGGCTTTTGTTTGCTGGAAGATTTCTGATTACAGTTTCAATTTCCGTGCTTGTGATGGGTCTGTTAAGATTTTCTATTTCTTCCTGGTTCAGTTTTGGAAAATTGTACTTTTCTAAGAATTTGTCCATTTCTTCCACGTTGTCCATTTTATTGGCATACAACTGCTGATAGTAGTCTCTTATGATCCTTTGTATTTCTGTGTTGTCTGTTGTGATCTCTCCATTTTCATTTCTAATTTTATTGATTTGATTTTTCTCTCTTTGCTTCTTGATGAGTCTGGCTAATGGTTTGTCAATTTTATTTATCCTTTCAAAGAACCAGCTTTTGGCTTTGTTGATTTTTGCTATGGTCTCTTTTGTTTCTTTTGCATTTATTTCTGCCCTAATTTTTAAGATTTCTTTCCTTCTATTAACTCTGGGGTTCTCCAATTCTTCCTTTTCTAGTTGCTTTAGTTGTAGAGTTAGGTTATTTATTTGACTTTTTTCTTGTTTCTTGAGGTATGCCTGTATTGCTATGAACTTTCCTCTTAGCACTGTTTTTATAGTGTCCCACAGGTTTTGGGTTGTTGTGTTCTCATTTTCATTAGTTTCTATGCATATTTTGATTTCTTTTTTGATTTCTTCTGTGATTTGTTGGTTATTCAGAAGTGTGTTGTTCAACCTCCATATGTTGGAATTTTTAATAGTTTTTCTCCTGTAATTGAGATCTAATCTTAATGCATTATGGTCAGAAAAGATGCTTGGAATGATTTCGATTTTTTTGAATTTATCAAGTTTAGATTTATGGCCCAGGATGTGATCTATCCTGGAGAAGGTTCCATGAGCACTTGAAAAAAAGGTGAAATTCATTGTTTTGGGGTGAAATGTCCTATAGATATCAATTAGGTCTAACTGATCTAATGTATCATTTAAAGTTTGCGTTTCTTTGTTAATTTTCTGTTTAGTTGATCTGTCCATAGGTGTGAGTGGGGTATTAAAGTCTCCCACTATTATTGTGTTATTGTTGATTTTCCCTTTCATACTTGTTAGCATTTGTCTTACATATTGCGGTGCTCCTATATTGGGTGCATGTATATTTAAAATTGTTATATCTTCTTCTTGGATTGATCCTTTGATCATTATGTAGTAGCCTTCTTTGTCTCTTTTCACAGCCTTTGTTTTAAAGTCTATTTTATCGGAAATGAGTATTGCCACTCCTGCTTTCTTTTGGTCTCTATTTGCGTGGTATATCTTTTTCCAGCCCTTCACTTTCAGTCTGTATGTGTCCCTTGTTTTGAGGTGGGTCTCTTGTAAGCAGCATATAGAGGGGTCTTGTTTTTGTATCCATTCAGCCAGTCTTTGCCTTTTGGTTGGGGCGTTCAACCCATTTACGTTTAAGGTAATTATTGATAAGTATGATCCCGTTACCATTTACTTTATTGTTTTGGGTTTGGGTTTATACGCCCTTTTCGTGTTTCCTGTCTAGAGAATATCCTTTAGAATTGGTTGGAGAGCTGGTTTGGTGGTGCTGAATTCTCTCAGCTTTTGCTTGTCTGTAAAGCTTTTGATTTCTCCTTCATATTTGAATGAGATCCTTGCTGGGTACAGTAATCTGGGCTGTAGGTTATTGTCTTTCATCACTTTAAGTATGTCTTGCCATTCCCTCCTGGCCTGAAGAGTTTCTATTGAAAGATCAGCTGTTATCCTTATGGGAATCCCCTTGTGTGTTATTTGTTGTTTTTCCCTTGCTGCTTTTAATATTTGTTCTTTGTGTTTGATCTTTGTTAATTTGATTAATATGTGTCTTGGGGTGTTTCGCCTTGGGTTTATCCTATTTGGAACTCTCTGTGTTTCTTGGACTTGGGTGATTATTTCCTTCCCCATTTTAGGGAAGTTTTCAACTATTATCTCCTCAAGGATTTTCTCATGATCTTTCTTTCTGTCTTCTTCTTCTGGGACTCCTATAATCCGAATGTTGGAGCGTTTCATATTGTCCTGGAGCTCTCTGAGATTGTCCTCGTTTCTTTTAATTTGTTTTTCTTGTTTCCTCTCTGATTCATTTATTTCTACCATTCTATCTTCTATTTCACTAATCCTATCTTCTGCCTCTGTTATTCTACTATTTGTTGCCTCCAGAGTGTTTCTGATCTCATTTATTGCGTTATTCATTATATTTTGACTCTTTTTTATTTCTTCTAGGTCCTTGTTATACCTTTCTTGCATCTTTTCAGTCCTTGACTCTAGGCTATTTATCTGTGATTCCATTTTGATTTCAAGATTTTGGATCATTTTCACTATCAATATTCGGAATTCCTTCTCAGGTAGATTCCCTACTTCTTCCTCTTTTGTTTGGTTTGGTCCCTTTACACATTCTTTAGAGACATTCACTCACTCACTCATTCATTTATAGAACTAATTAGGGGCCAATTGTCTGCAACATTATGGTCTACTTTTGGGAGTCTGAAATCTAGTGGAGAACTGAGGAACACACCCCATAAGCTGTCCCCAAACTTCCTCCAGGCAGGCTATTGTTTCTTGTTCCCAGGGAACAAGAAGTTCCTTGGAGTTCCTGTAGGATGCTCTTAGTTCAGGGAAGCAAACCTCCTTCAGCTGGGGGATCAAATTATTTCTAGATGGGGATGTTTTCCTCAAAGTTCGCTGAGAGCTTGAGACTTCTCACCTAGGCTGGGGAGACACTATTTGTATCCAACCGCAGGGTTGAGACCATGAGGACTTGAATCAGTCCTCTTGGGTCCACATATCTGACATGGTTCAACTGCTACTTAAACTCTGCATTTGGGAGAGGATAATGATATTATCTGTTTCATAGTGTTGTACTAGAGATTAAACGTGTAGGCCACTTTAATTTACCCCTGGGATATCATACTCACTATATAAATACCTAATAATAACAATATGATAATTATCATCTTTCTGAGCAAGAGCACAGGACTGATAACCGCGGTGGACCACTGCTAGGTCTTAGGTCAGGAGTCTGGGATGCCAGATGCAATATCACATTATGCCATTAGATGGCACCAGACCCACATTGTCCAAACAGTGACTCCTGAATCCTTGTTCTCAATCACATTAATAATCGGTTCTGCCTAATGAAGTTAAACGGGAGAACTATATAAATACATTGTTGTGTTAGGGGGAAGAAGGTTCTTTTCTGAACAATAAAAATAGAAGATTATAATTTATAATTTAAGAACAGTGAATATGACTTTTAAAATGTTATCCTTATAATGATACCTGTCAGGGACCATGCAGTAGGAAGATTTCTATGTGACTTTGATCTATCACATCAACCATGATGGTTTCTGTATCATTAGGAAATTTGATTCAGCATCATACCGAGGGTTAAAAGGCTTCTGCATCCACTTTTAGTTTGTTTGAAAAATATTTATTGGGACTTCCCTGCTTGTCCAGTGGTTAAGGCCCCAGGCTTCCAGTGCAGTGGTTGCAGGTTCAGTCCCTAGTCAGAGAACTATGATTTCATGTGCTTTGTGGTGTGGTCAAAAAAAAATTAAATTAAATGATAAGTATTTATTAAATCACAGCCAGGAACCTCAGAGGTCATCTAGGCTCAAAGTCTTCCTTTAACCCATGAAAATATTGAGGTAGAGGGAAATGAAGTGACTTCCTCATATCAAGTCACTGGTCAAAGGCAGTGGAACCCGGGTCTCCTGACTAAGGGTCTTTCCTCTACCCAGATGACTGGATTTAAAGGCTGTTACAGATGTGCTTTGCAAAGAGTTGGACACATGTGCTGATCTGTGCTGCTCATGATCATCACACTAGATGGTAAGCAGGACGTTGGACACAGCCTGGAAGAGAGATTCACCACAGATTAAAATTCAATAGTCAGCAGTATATTGGGTTGCATTAATAGAGGTAGAGCACCTGAAACAAAGAAGGTGATAGTTGTGATCTACCCAGTGTTGGTTATACCAGCCTGGGACATTGCAGCTATTTTCAGGCAGAACACACTTTCAAAGAAGGGGGTTGGGAGGCTCAAAAAAGATCTGTCTTCAAATATCTGAAGGGCTATCATGTGAGAGGAAGATTAGATTTCTACTTTGGCCCAGAGGAGTACAATCAGAAGCAGGGAAGCAGCAGAAGGGCACTAGTTTGGACATCAAACAGGCTTGAGGACACAGGGCCACTCACTAGCTATGACTTTGGGATGATTTACCTTATTGAGCCCAGGTTTGTTCATTTATAGGAGGGAGATTCTATCCTCCTCACAGAATTTTCTGGTAAATACATCAACTAGGGTATACTAATATTTGGCTGCCTTCCTAAACTAGGGGTTCAGATCTGTAAATGAGCTCCAGTGGACACCTAAGAGTGTGTGTGCTGCCATCCGTTCCCCCTCCCCGCTCCCATGGTCTGGGTTTTCCTTTGCTTGTAAGGGATGCACCGCCCTGTGTGTGTTGTCCTTCCCAGCCTTCCTGGAGTTTCCTGCTTTAGGGCAACCACAGCACAGAGAAGCACTTCCTCCTGCTGGGCTTCTCTGATTGGCCCCCCCGGCAGCCTGTCCTCTCCGCCCTCCTCCTCTGCTACCTCCTGACATGTGCGCCCATGTACTGCTTCCTCTGCCAGCTGTCCCTGGTGGATACGGGCTTCACCACGAGCACGATGCCACCCCTGCTGGCCAACATGCACCGCCAGGCACTGAGGCTGGAGCGTGCTGGCTGCCTGGCGCAGCTGTGCGCATCGCTGGCGCTGGGCTCTGCCGAGTGTGTCCTCCTGGCGGTGATGGTTCTGGACCGCGCGGCTGCTGGTGCAGTCTGCCGTCATCCTGGCCCATCTGGTGCCGTGTCCCGTGCTGTATGGGGCATGAGGATCAGAGGCAGCCGCAGAAAAGTAGTGGGCACCTATAGGTTTCACTTGACAGCCACCTGCCCATTCCACTGATCTGCCATCTACCCCTACCTGCAACCCACGCACAGCTACAACCAGCGTTGGGCAAATTCATTTCTCTTTTCTACACTGTAGTCACACCCACCCTCAACCCACTCCTCACCACCCTCAGGAATAAGGAAGTGAAGGGGGTAGCGAAGAGGTACCTGGGGGGTGTGGGGAGAGGGCAAGATGCACAGTGAGTCAGGCGGGGAGGGAAGGAGGGGAGTGTTACCCCAGGGCCCAAGGATGGGAATGCCCACTGGAAAGTCAGTCAGTTTAGCCTTCAAGCTGTTCATTTCTCCATGAGAGTTTTTAAAGTTTGTCCTTCAGCAGCTGATGGTTAATGGGGGAGATCCCTTTCTCCCATCAGGAAAGGCTCACGTGCTTCTAGGGAAGTGTCTATATCTGTACACGTGCAGGTTTAGTGTTGGTGGAAATGGTCCTCGGGCTCTCTCTAAGCCAGTAAAGAGAGAATACATGATTTGAGGAAGAATTTCACCATCCTCAGGGGATGCTATAACCAACCCCCACCTCCCCCGCATCCAGAGATTCCATGTGCTAAAATGATGTACGACATGATCACGGCTGTTAGAAGAGACCATGGAAGACCCCGGGGCCTGCTGTCAGAGTATCCCCAAATGACAAGAAGATCGTGGATTTTTCCCTGCAGGAGACCCCATCCAGAAGCATAAGCCCTGGTCTCTCATTTCAGGGAATCAGTCCAACCAAATGTCCACCTGCCCACTTAAATCGTGCCCACCCCAGAGCACGTGACTCATAGTTGTGATGAACAACACCTATGAGTGCGCCTTGTGCTGAGTGGGGTCACGTTCAGAAACGCTTCTGCAGGAAGTGGTTCTCGAGACAGTTATAAAGAAGGGAAGAGACTAGTAGGGAAGAGGGTGGACATATATCAGGTCAAGAGAAAAGCATACATGTGATCAGGAGGGAGACTTGAAGTGGTGACAGAGGAGGAAAGGAAGGGGATGAGATGGAGGAAGCAGAGAGGGGAAAGCTCCGCAGGCCAGAGTGTGGGCAGAGTGTTGGGGTCAACCTAGAAACTAGTCTCCATCCGCCTCACTCAACCCAGAGAAGACCTGCTAGAGCCGAAGGCAGGCAGGAAAGAGACTGCTCCTCAATACCCCATCTTTCTGAAAGTGTTCCCACCTCCAGCATATCTATTCCCAAAGAGCTCCCACCAGAGGCATAAAATCTCTAGATCCCCAAGGTGAATATCTTGCCATGATCACCATCATCTCCATAAATAAGAACCATTTAAGTGGGTGTGAGAATAACAGGGGGCTTGGTACCAAGTTTCATTCATACCAAATAGCTTTTAAAAAGTCAAGAGGACATAGTTAATCGAATTTCTAAATTATTTATGAATAAGCCTGCAATCATGTCAGAGTAAGTAATAACTCACTTTGTAATAAACTATTTCACTCTTCTCTGTAAGTAGAAAGTGAGTTTGGCTCAATGTTTATTTACTGGTATGACAGATGGAGCACTGGGCTAAACATAGATGCAAATACAAATATGAGTAAAACATGAGGCCCCCACCTAAAACTTACTATATTGTTGGATGGAGAAGAAATAGACATTTTGAGATAAATCAGAAGGAACCAAGAAAGGATTAAACTGCAAGCTTCCTTGAATGTTATCTCTAATTTGCCTTACATTTTCATTTATTAGTTTATAGTATATTATGCCTATATTATATGAATTCTGCCATTTAGTCAATTATGTTAGAATCAAAGAATCCCTGAGCTAGAAATATTCTGCAGGTTTCCTCCCTACTCTGTCCACTCTTTGAGTCCTATTTATCTTTCTGATTAATTTTGAGAATTTTTCAAAGGATGTGATTAGTGAGTAAGAATAAAAAGGATAAATGATCTTTTACTCCTGGTATCACTGCACTCCCAGGATGGTCATCCATCAATGCAGAAAAAGTAAATGATCTTTGCTGTACCCCACAAAAAACCACGACATTGCAAATCAATTATACATCAACCATAACAAATTTGAAATCATCCAAATGGACTCTGCTTCCCAGGGCAGAGGCCTACTTGTCCTACTTCATTTCTGATCCCAGCTCCTTGATGAAATAGTTATTCAGCATATCCACCAGCTGCTCCTGCGGGGTCTTATTGCCCATGACCAGCATGGTCAGCTGCTCAACACTCGTCCAAGACAGGTTCCTAAGGATGGCAATGGTATTGATAAAGGTCCTCTCCTGTTCGTCAGCCGGTAGCTCCATTATGATCTGAGGAACTGGCTTAAACTTCCACTCGTCATCCATGCACCTAAGAAACCCCCGGCCACTCCCCCAATAGCTATTCCTTTTGGACAACCCACCAAACCACCCACAAAGGCCACAGTCCCAGTAACTAGGCCACCCAACCAGGAGTACTTGAAGGCCGCCTTAATCTTCTTCTGCGAGACGGAGCACAGCAACCTCATGATGTCCTCCACCGTGATGTCAGTGCTAGGCATGTAGGCCCCATTCTCTCGGGATCCTCTGGGGGTACTCTGCAGTTTTACTTTCTTCGAACTCCTCTGAAGGACTTTATTTTTCACAGGAACCTGGGCTTCAGATCGAGAGTGGTCACTGATGTTCTTTACTCTGTCCTGCGAGAGGGCAGTGAAGCGCTTTAATTTCCCTTGCTCAGACTGGACATTCACCAGGACAACGAAGGACAGAAGACAATTACCTACAATGCCTACTACCATTTGCATCCTTTATCCCCCCTTCTTATTGCTCCCACCCTTCAATGCCTGCTTGATCCTCCTCATCCATTACAACAAGCTGTATCCCTTCCTTTGTGATCATATCTTGTATCCATCCCAAAATATTTCAATGATTTCCCACTTTATTTGCCTATTTCCTATCCATACAAAGTTTGTCAGATGTCAAGATTCACTGCCATGTGGAATTGATGTATATACACCATTGATCCTAGGTGTGAAATAGATGCCTAACGAGAACTTACCGCATAGCACAGGAACTCTACTCAGTGCTTTGTGGTGAACTAAGTGGGAAGAAAATCCAAAAAAACAGGGGCTATATTTGCACATATACCTGACTGACTTTTCTGTACAGCAGAAAGTAACATGACATTGTAAAGACACTGTGTGTGTGTGTATACGGGCATGTACACATGTGCTCATTCGTGTCTGACTCTTTGCAGCCCTATGGACTGTAGTCTGCTAGGCTCTTCTGTCCATGTGATTTTCCAGACAAGAATATTGGACTGGGTTTTCATTTCCTTCTCGAGGGGATCTTCGCAACCCAGGGATGGATCCTGGATTTCTTGTGTCTCCTGCTATGGCAGGCAGTTTCTTTACCATTGAAACACCTGGAAAGCCACCTGGGGAGACACTATACTCCAATAAAATTTTTTAAAAAATTAAATACAATCACAAAGTATCCAAAGATGTACACCAGATTTCCAAAAAGAGTTTCTCAGACTTGAGAACCTAATGAAATGCTCACAGGGCTTCCTTTTTGAATATGTTACAAGGAAATCCTGGTTAGAAGATGCATCCTCTCTGTCCTGTTAGTTTCTTTTTTAATGTCCCAATGGTTTATAGTAATAGCTCATGTATTATAGCGACACTATGTTCAATATAGGTGGAATCAATATAAGGAGGAGAAACATCAACAACCTCAGATATGCAGATGATACCACTATAATGGCAGAAAGCCAAGAGGAACTAAAGAGCCTCTTGATGAGGGTGAAGGAGGAGAGTGAAAGCTGGCTTAAAACTCATATTAAGAAAACTAAGACCATGGCATCCGTCCCCATTACTTCATGGCAAATAGAAGGGAAAAAGGTGGACGTAGTGACAGATTTCCTCCTCTTGGGCTCTAAAATCACTGTGGATGGTGACGCAGTAATGAAATCAGAAGACCTCTGCCTCTTGGCAGGAAAGCTACGACAACCTAGTGTGTTGAAAGGCAGAGACATTCCTCGCTGATAAAGGTCCATATAGTCAAGATTCAAGTCTATGGTCTTCCCAGTGGTTACATTCAGTTGTGGGAGCTGGACTGTAAAGAAGGCAGAGCACCAAAGAATTGATGCCTTAGAACTCTGGTGCTGGAGAAGATTCCTGAGAGGAGCTTGGACAGCAAGAAGACCAAACCAGTCAATGTAAAAGGAAAATCAGCCCTGAATACTTGTTGGAAGGACTAATCCTGAAGTTGAGACTCCAGTATTTCAGTCATCTGATGTGAACAGCTGACTCATTGGAAAAGTCCCTGATGCTGGGAAAGATTGAGGGCAGAAGGAGAAGAGGGGATCAGAGGATGAGATGGCTGGATGGCATCACTGATGCAATGGATATGAACTTGGGTGAACTCCAGGAGATGGTGAGGGACAGAGAGGCCTGGTGTGCTGCAGTCCATGAGGTTGCAAAGAGTCAGACACGACTTGGCAACTGAACAGCAACAACAGTGTTCAATATTTGGGCTTCCCAGGTGGCACTAATGGTAAAGAATCTTTTTGCTGTAATACTAGAAACTATGAAACTCTTAGAGGAGAACATAGGCAGAACACTTGATGACATAAATCAAAGCAAGAGCCTCTATGACCCACCTCCTAGAGTAATGGAAATAAAAACAAAAGTAAACAAGTGCGACCTGGTTAAACGTTAAAGCTTTTGCACAGCAAAGGAAACTATAAGCAAGGTGAAAAGACAACCCTTGGAATGGGAGAAAATAATAGCAAATGTAACAACTGAAAAAGGATTAATTTCCAAAATATACAAGCAGCTCCTACAACTCAATACCAGGAAAACAAACAACCCAATCAAAAAGTGGGAATAAGACCTAAACAGACATTTCTCCAAAGAAGACATACAGATGGCTAACAAACATGGCAAGATGCTCAACATCACTCATTATT
Source organism: Budorcas taxicolor (assembly GCF_023091745.1). Lineage (NCBI taxonomy): Eukaryota > Metazoa > Chordata > Mammalia > Artiodactyla > Bovidae > Budorcas > Budorcas taxicolor. The sequence goes on along the minus strand of NC_068920.1, from coordinate 31,717,238 downwards.
AGAGAAATGCAAATCAAAACCACAATCAGATATCACCTCACAGCAGTCAGAATGGCCATTATCACAAAGTTTACAAACAATAAATGCTGGAGAGGGTGTGGAGAAAAGGGAATGCTCTTGCACTATTGGTGGGAATGTAAATTGATACAGCCACTGTTGAAGATGATATGGAGATTCCTTAAAAAACTAGGAATAAAACCACCATATGACCCAGCAATCCCACTCCTAGGCATATACCCTGAGGAAAATAGGGTTGAAAAAGACACATGTATCTCATTGTTCATTGTTGCACTATTTACAAGAGCTAGAACATGGAAGCAATCTAGATGCCTATCGACCGATGAATGGATAAAGAAGCTGTGGTACATATACATGATGGAATATTACTCAGCCATAAAAAGGAATGCATTTGAGTCAGTTCTGATAAGGTGGATGAACCTAGAACCTATTATACAGAGTGAAGTGAGTCAGAAAGAGAAAGATAAATATCGTATTCTAACACACATATACAGAATGTAGAAAAATGGTTCTGAAGACTTTATTTACAGGGCAGCAATAGAGAAACAGACATAGAGAATAGACTTATGGATATGGGAAGAGGGGAGGAGAGGGTGAAATGTATGGAAAGAGTAACATGGAAACTCACATTACCGTATGTAAAATAGATAGTCAACGGGAATTTGCTGTATGGCTCAGGAAACTCAAACAGGGGCTCTGCATCAACCTAGAGTGGTGGGATGGGGAGGGAGATGGGAGGGAGTTTCAGAAGGGAGGAGATACATGTATACCTATGGCTGATTCATGTTGAGATTTGACAGAAAACAACAAAAGTCTGTAAAGCAATTATCCTTCAATAAAAAAATAAATTAAAAAAATAAAAGAATCCTTCTGCCAATGCAGGAGACTTAAGAGGCATGGCTTTGATCCCTAGGTCAGGAAGATCCCCTGAAAGAGGGCATGGAAACACACTCCAGTATTCGTTCCTGGCAAATCCCACGGACAGGGGAGCCTAGTGGGCTACAGTCCATGGGGCCGCAAGGAGTCAGATACGACTGAAGTGACTTAGCATGCTCATGTTCAATATCACTTGCTCATCTGTATTTCCTGTGTTTTTAAATTTACCTGTTGCAGAAAATGATCTCTTCCTTTAATCAACTCAGGGTTCCACTTACAGAAAGTAGGAGGCATATCTTACTTCAAAATTTTGAATGTGGGAACTTTAATCCCTATCTTGTCACTGGAATGCTTCAGAGGACCTCTGCCAGGCTGCATTCAAAAATATCTTCCTAATCTAGATGCAACAGACATTTCTTTCCTGAAGTCTCACTCTTCCGTGCTAAGCACTGCCTTCATGCCAAGTTCCTTCTGAGTGTTTATATTCTTACGTCAGTTAACAGCTCAGGTCGTAAAGAATATAGGATAACCCAGTTATGTGAACCTCTCTCTGGGGACTAGAAGGAGGTTTAAGAGCCCTGGATCCCTAAACAGAATAAAGGACAAGTGAATCAAAACAGTATTTCCATAGTTTGAAGTTTTGCCAGCCCTGCTGAGCACAAAGGCCACTCCCACCACGGCAAGGGCTCAATACCAGAGAACTCAGGGGCCCAACAATCACTTCCTCTTCACAGAACCTTACTCCACATTGCGTAGGGATCCATGGCTGTCTCCTCCACTTCCAGATGTCTTCCCGGCAACCCCATCTCCCCAGCACTGTCCCTCAGGCACCCCTGAGAGCTCCGTTATGTCTCGGAGGTCCTCTCTTTTTCCCGCCACAGTATCAAATCCCAACTTACGCCGGGGAGGCAGCCATCTCTGCACTCAAGAGAGTAGAAGAGGGAGAGAGAGCAAAGGAGCTGGCCTCCCGTTTACAGAAGCAGCTAAAATCCTCTGCCTGCCTGCTGTGTGTGTGTCAGGCTTTCCTGGACCCTTTGTTCTTGCAAGTGCTGGAGAATGTACTCCACTTTCTCTGCATTGGATTCCGTAAGCAGAAATGTCATCTAATCAAGCATGTATCTGCTCAGCCAGTCCATTGCCCTCCTTGTTCCTAACATGAGAGACCCTTTTGTGTTGGAAATTGTTCTGTGCTTAACCACCTACGACTCCCAATCCTGACATCTATGTAGCCCTGGACCCTCAGTGTCTTGATGACTTTGAACACTTGGTGGTCCTTTCCAGGTCTTTCCGTCCTGGAGAACATGGTTTTACAGAAGTGTCCGTGTAATGAAAGGAGTGGGAGCTAAGAACTCATTTCAATATTTTGAAAACCTTAATCATATGTCACGTTCTCCTCTTTGAAGCTCTCACTATAGAGTGAATCATGTTGGAAAACCTAATACTTACTTGAGCCTATTTTGTGGGTGGAGACATACATTCTGAAAAACATAGAATGATTGTGAAGGAGGAAGAATGCCTGATGGAATCGAGTGGAAACCTTGACCTGCTTTTTCTCCCTTGAGACAGCTCTCCAGGGTCTCACTATCCCTGTGTTTAGAAAACACGATTGTGAGTTTTGACTGAGGCACAGCAGTAAAGGGTTATCCCAAGTCCACTGTCCAGTAGGATCTGGGGATTCTGAAACCTCACCAGTGGGCAGGCAGAAAAGCTCAGATTAGGTTGAGGGTGATCCTGAAAGAGAAAGTCCTGCAGCAGGACAGGGATGGGGGAGGGGCCTGGAAAGAGTAAGAAGATTGAACTAGGCAGCCTGGAGTAAAGTGTTTTCAATTTTCAAACTTTACTTGCACTCATTTAATTTCTTAAATCTTCACGCCACTTCTGGAAAGAGAAGAGGAAGTATGGATGGTTAAAACAGCTCAAAATTAAATCACATCTTCTCAGAGCCTTTCTGTCTTGCCCTTCTGGCTCCAGGGACCTATGCCATGTTGGTGCTTAAGTCTGCATTCTCAGGGGATGCAGGGAACCTTGGTCAGAATCTCCAGGATGCTGAGCCCGGAAATGTCATTTGCCAGGAATGATATCTGTGTGCCAATACCCCTGAGATCTCTACCCATAGCCCCACCCTGAGCTGCAGATCTGTGGATCTAGCTGCTTCCAAGCATGCTTCTGTGGTTCTTTCCTGGGAAATACCACATATAGAAGAGCCTGGAAAGCTACATACAGTCCATGGGGTCACAAAGAGTTGGACTGGACTGAGAGACTAACACACACACACACAAATGTTGTCAGGCACTATTTTAAGGGCTCTGAATGTTTGACTAGTTAACAAATATTATTTTCAAGTCAAGAAAAGGGCATGGAAGGTTAAACAACATTGCCCAAGGATGCTCATCTAGGAATTGGCAGAGCAACACTGAATCTCTGAAGGCTGACTTCCAAACATGTATTCTTAATCACACTATTAATATTTGCTCTACCTATTAGGGCTATAACTACAGAACCATGTATACATAATATTTTGACAGGGATGAAAAGAGTTCCTTACTGAAAAATTAATAAAGAATTACAAGATTATTATTTCAAATGAAGAAAAGTAAAATTGATGGTGAAAATAGGTTATCTGTAAAAGATACCCATTGGCAAAATTGCAGTAGAAAGTTTCCATTAACTTTATCCATCACATCAACTATGACGGTTTCCATACCATTGATTCAGCATCACACTCAAGAGTTAAAGACTTTGAATCCACATTCATTTGTTTGAAAAATGCTGATCAGTCTGAGATCCAGGAAAGTAGTACAGGAATCTCAGCAGTCATCTAGTCATCTAGATGACCATTTATACATGAAAATATTGAGATGAAGGGAAATGAGGTGACCCCCTCATATCAAATCGCTGGACCAAGAGGGTTATCTCAGGTGGAACCCAGGTCTCCTGACTAATGAGTTTTCCTCTACCCAGAAGACTCTGCATTTAAAGGCTGTTACATGTGCCCATCTGTGTTGCTCATGATCATCACACTAGATGGTAAGCAGGAGTGGCATGGACATTGGACAGAGCTTAGAAAAGAGATTCACCACAGATTAAAATTCGGCATTCAGCAGTATAGTGGATGTAGTAATGGAGGTAGAGCACCTGAAACAAGGTGACAGTTCTGATCTACTCAGTGTTGGTTATACTAACCTGGACTATTGCACCTATTTTCAGTTCAGCTGCTCAGTCGTGTCTGACTCTGTGACCCCATGAACCACAGCACCGCAGGCCTCCCTGTCCATCACTAACTGCCGGAGCCTACTCAAACCCATGTCCATTGAGTCAGTGAAGACATCCAACCATCTCATCCTCTGTTGTTCCCTTCCCCTCCTGCCCTCAACCTTACCCAGCATCACGGTCTTTTCCAGTGAGTCAGCTCTTCACATAAGATGGCCAAAGTGTTGGAGTTTCAGCTTCAGCATCCGACCTTTCAGTAAATATTCAGGGATGATTTCCTTCAGGATGGACTGGTTGGATCTCCTTGCAGTCCAAGGGACTCTCAAGAGTCTTCTCCAACACCACAGTTCAAAAGCATCAATTCTTCGGTGCTCAGCTTTCTTTATAGTGCAACTTTCTCATCCGTACATGACTACTGGAAAAATCGTAGCCTTGACCAGATGGATCTTTATTGACAAAGTAATGTCTCTGCTTTTTAATATGCTGTCTAGGTTGGTCATAACTTTCCTTTCAAGGAGTAAGTGTCTTTTAATTTCATGACTACAGTCACCATCTGCAGTGATTCTGGAGCCCCCAAAAATAAAGTCAGCCATTGTTTCCCCATCTATTTGCCATGAAGTGATGAGACCAGATGCCATGATCTTCGTTTTCTGAATGTTGAGCTTTAAGCCAACTTTCTCACTCTCCTCTTTCACTTTCATCAATAGGCTCTTTAGTTCTTCACTTTCTGCCATAAGGGTGGTGTCATCTGCATATCTGAGGTTATTGATATTTCTCCTGGCAATCTTGATTCCAGCTTGTGCTTCTTCCAGCCCAGCATTTCTCATGATGTACTCTGCATATAAGTTAAATAAGCAGGGTGACAGTATACAGCCTTGACGAAGTCCTTTTCCTATTTGGAAACAGTCTGTTGTTCCATGTCCAGTTCTAACTGCTGCTTCCTGACCTGCATACAGGTTTCTTAAGAGGCAGGTCAGGTGGTCTGATAGCACCTATTTTTAAGGACTACATATTTTCCAAGAAGGTGATTGGGAGGCTCAAAGAGAGATCGGTCTTCAAGTATCTGAAGGGCTATCATGTGACAGGAAGCTTAGATCTCTACTTTAGCTCCTATAAGTTTAACCAGAAGCAGGGAAGCCACAAAAGAGCACTTGTTTGGAAATCAAACAGGCCTGAGTACACGTCCATAGTGCCACTCACTAGCTATGACCTTGGGATGACTTACTCCATTAAGTCCAGATGCGTTCATCTCTAGGACAGAGATTTCTCTTTCATAGAATTTACACAGAACATGACGTACTTTCATAGAAGTACATCATTAGGGTATACTTATACATGGCTGCTTTTCTAAACTAAAGGTTCGGAAGCGTAAATGAACTCCAATGGACATTAGGCATGTGGGTGCTGCCATCTGTTCCCTCACCCACCACCAACCACGGTCCCGGTTTTTCTTTGCTTGTAAGGGACACATCACCCTCTGTGGGTCATCCTTCCCAACCTTCTGCAACTTTCCCCTTTTAGGGCAACCACAGCACAGAGAAGCACCTCCTCCTGCTAGGTTTCTCCGACAGGCCTTCCCTGCAGTCTGTCCTCTTCGTCCTTGTCCTCTTATGCTACCTCCTGACTCTGATGGGCAACTTAGCACTGGCTGCTGGCGGTGCTAGCCTTCACGTGCACCTGCACACACCCATGTCCTGCTTCCTCTGCCATCTGACTCTGGTGGACATGGGCTTCACCACAAGCATGGTGCCGCCCCTGCTGGCCAACCTGTGCAGCTGGACACTGGGGTTGGAGCGCAGTGGCTGCTTGGCACAGCTGTGTGCATTGCTGGTGCTGGGCTCTGCTGAGTGCGTCCTCCCAGTGGTGATGGCTCTGGACTGCATTTTCATCCTGTTACTTCCATCTGCCATCATCCTGATCTCCTATGGCACCGTGTTCCATGCTGCATTGGGCATGAGGACTGGAGGCTGTCTCAGCAAAGTGGTGGGCACCTGTGGGTCTCACCTGAGAGCCGTCTGCATGTTCCATTGATCCACCATCTACCCTACCTGCAACCCATTCACAGCTACAACCAACATTGGGCAAGTTCATTTCTCTTTCCTACACTGTGGTCACACCCGCTCTCAACCCATTCCTCTCCACCCTAAGGAATAAGGAAGTGAAAGGGGCAGTGAGGAATTCCTAAGGGGTCAGGCGAGAGGGCAAGATGCACAGTGAGTCAATCAGGGAGGGAAGAAGGGGAGTGTTACCCCAGAGCCCAAGGATGGGAATGTCCTTTGGAAAGTCAGTCAGTTTAGCCTTCAGGCTGTTCATTTCTCTATGAGAACCTGCAGGATCTGTCCTTAAAGAGCCCATGGTTAACGGGGAGGTCCTTTCCTCCCAGCAGGAAAGGGTCATGTGCTATAAGTAAAAAACCCCACATCCTTTATCTGTGCAGGTTTAGTGAGGAGGAAATGGCCCTTGGGCTTTCTCCTAAGCTGATGAAAAAAAAATGATTTTGGGAGGACTTTCGGGGGAATAATGTATCCCCCAGTCAAGAGACCAAATGCTGGTAAGAGATGTATGACAATCCCAGTCTGATGGAAAACACCATGGAAGATGCCATGGTGTCTGCTATCAGAAAAATCCCAAGTGACAATAAAATCATAGACTCTACCCTGAATGAGACTCCATTCAAAAGAAAACAAAAATCAGTGCAACTGAATGTCTACCTTCCCAGTTAAATAGTGCCCACCCCAGAGCACATCACTCATAATTGTAATGAGCAACACCTATGAGTGTGCCTTGTGCTGAGTGCGGTTACATTCAGAAACGCTTCTGCAGGAAGTGGTTCTTGAGACAGTTATAAAGAAGGGAAGAGACTCATGTGGAAGAGGGTGGACATATTTCAGGCTGAGAGAAAAACATAATGTTATCAGGAGGGAGACATGAGGTGGTGACATGGAGGAGGAAAGGAAGGGAATGAGACGGAGGAGGTCGAGAGGAAAAAGCTCCACTAGGCAGACTTTGGACAGAGTGTTGGGGTCAACCCAGAAACCAATCCCCACCCCCTTAACTCAACCCAGAGAAGACCTGCTGGAGCCTAAGGCAAGCAGGACAGAGATGGCTCCCCAATACCCCACCTTCCTGAAAGTGTTCCCACCTAGAGCACATCTATTCCCAAAGAGCCCCCATGAGTGGCATAAAATCTCTAGATCCCTAAGGTGAGTATCTTGCCATGACTGCCATCATCCCCAGAAATAGGAACCATTTACGTGGATGTGAGAATAACAGGGGGCTTGGTACCAAATTTCATTCATACCAGTCCAGTTCAGTCAGTCAGTTGTGTCTGACTCTTTGCAACCCCATGGACTGCAGCTGCCAGGCTTCCCTGTCCATTGCCAACTCCCGGTGTTTACTCAATCTCACGTCCATTGAGTTGGTGATGCCATTCAACCATCTCATCCTCTGTCATCCCTTTCTCATTCATACCAAATAGCTTTAAAAAGGTCGAGGGGTCATAATGCAAATGATTTTCTAAATTATTTTTGAATAAGCCTGCAATTATGTCAAAGTAAGTAATAACTCACTTCGTAATAAACTATTTCACTCTTCTCTGTAAGTAGAAAGTGAGTTTGGCTCAATGGTTATTTACTGATATGTTAGATGAGGCACTGGGCTAAACAAAGATGCAAATATAGATACATGTAAAACATGAGACCCCACCTAAAATTTACTATATTTTGGATGGAAAAGAAACAGACATTTTGAGATAAATTAGAAGGAACCAAGAAAGGATTAAATTGCAAACTTACTTGAATGTTATCTCTAATTTGCCTTAAATTTTCATTTATTATAGTATATTATACCTAAATTATATGAAAATCTGCCATTTAGTCAATCATGTTAAAATCAAAGAATCACTGAGCTAGAAATATTCTGCAGGTTTCCCCCCTACTTTATCCTCTCTTTGAGTTCTATTTATCTTTCTGATTAGTTTTGAGAATTTTTCAAAGGACGTGATCAGTGAGTAAGAAGAAAAAGGATAAACGGTCTTTTGCTCCTGATATACCTGCATTCCCAGGATGGTCATCCATCAATGCAGTGCTACGTCAGAAAAAGTACATGATCTTTGCTGTACCCCATGCAAAAAATGCAACATTGCCCATCAGTTATACATCAACTATAACAAATTTAGAATCATCCAAATGGACCGTGCTTCCCAGGTAGAGGCCTACTTGTCCTGCTTCACTTCCAAGCCCAGCTCCTTGCTGAAATAATTGTTCAGCATATCCACCAGCTGCTTCTGCAGGGCCTCACTGAGCACGACCAGCATGGTCAGCTGCTTGACATCCGTCCAGTACAGGTTTCTGAGGATGGCAGTGGCTTTGTTAAAGAGCTTCTTCTACTTGCCAGGAGGTAACTTCATTACGATCTGAGAAATTGGCTTGAACTGACTCTCTCTCTTCCTTTTATCAGCTGACTCCCGATGATCCCTCTCAGGAGTATTCCTGGTGGACTGCCCAGCATACCACCCAGGAAGGTGCAGGCCAGAATGACCAGGATGACACTCCAGGTGTATTTTTTGGCCTCCTTCATCTGCCTCTTGTCAGAGACAGAGCACAGCAGCTTTATGAAGTCCTCCACTGCAATGGAGCTGTGGAGCCAGTGCCTCGAGGCCTCCCCGCCATGCATGCTGGCCCCATCCTCCTGGCTCTGGGAATGTAGACTCTTCGAACTCCACCGGAGGACTTCATCTTGCACAGGAAACTTGGCTTCAAATTGGGAGTGGTCACTGATGGTCTTCACTCTGTCCTCTGAGTGGGCAGCTAAGCTCTTTAATTCCCCTTGCTCAGACTGGACCTTTACCGGGACAACGAAGGACAGGAGACAATAACCTAGAGCACTTGCTACCATTGCACCCTTTACTCCCCCTTCTTATTGCTCCCACCCTTCAATGCCTGCTTGATCCTCCTCATCCATTACAACAAGCTGTGTCCCTTTCTTTTTTGAATTTTCCAGGTTATAAGGCAAGAAAAACTGTCCTATCCTTTTGTGATCATACCTCTTATCCATCCCAAAATATTGCCTATTTTCTGTCCGTACAAAGTTTGTCAGACGTCAAAATTCACTGCAACTTTGAATTGACATATATACACCATCGATCCTATGTATAAAATAGATACCTAATGAGAATTTACTGTATAGCATAGAGAACTCAGTGCTTTGTGGTGAACTAAATGGGAAGAAAATCCAAAAAACTAGGGGCTATATTTGCACATATATCTGATTGACTTTGCTGCACAGCAGAAAGAAACACAACATCGTAAAGACACTATGTATTTTGAGTGTGTGCCTGCTCAGTCATGTCTGACTCATAGTGACCCTATGTGCATGGGATTTTCTAGGCAAGAATACTGGAGTGGGTTGCCATTTCCTTCTTCAGGGGAGCTTCCCAACCCAGAAATGGAATCTGTATCTCTTGTGCCTCCTGCCCTGCCAGACAGATTCTTTATCACTGAACCACCTGGGAAGCCACCTGGGAAGACATTATACTCCAATAAAAATTTAAAAAAGATTGAATACAATTGCAAAATATCCAAAGATTGACACCGGATTTCCAAAGAGACTTTCTTAGACTTGACAACCTAATGAAATGCTTACAGTGAAGGAGGAAACAGACAGAGCTGGACTCCATCTTAGGCCAGGCTGCGGACATTAGGCTACATGCATGGTCACCCTCCCAATGGACTCTGAGCTTTGTGCCCAGTGTCTATAGAAGTGGCATACCAATGGGAAACCAGATCCCCTGGATAAAAGAGCCTCAGGACTTGTACTTGGACTCTCCGTTACCTAAAAGAATGTGCTAATTATCTCTGTAACAGAACAAAGTCGTAAATTCCATTATGTTTATCGGAATATGACCACAGTCCTATTGATAAATGTCCACTGTTTATCTAGTCTTGTGATACATGAATCATGGGTTAACTTTGATTGTATCTCTCTTTTACCTTGTCCAGAGTAGTTTCAAGGAATTTGGGGAGATGGGTTTGAGCAAGTGCACTTAGGGTATATAAGGTTTTCACAAAAACTGGTTGGGGTGCTTGGCTAAGAGGAGACTCTGCCTTGGGCCGCTGGTGTAATAAACTGCTCTCCACTATCTGCATTGTCCTTCTGAGTTTGTTTCCCAGAACGCGTGGCTACAACAGTACCACATACCCTACCAGTGGCCCCTGCAAGTTCTCCATGCAAGAGGACTCAGGAGCCCAATGACCAGGTCCTCTTCACAGAAACTTTCTTCACATTGGGTAGGTATCTATGCCCATCTCCTTCCCTTCCAGATGTCTTCCTGGCCACCCCATCTCCCCAGCACTGTCCCTCATGTACCCCTGAGAGTTCTGCCAAGTCTCAGAGGTCCTCTGTCTTTCCCTTCTGCAGTATCGAATCCTAACTTATGAAACTGGTGGCAGCCATCTCTGCATTCAAGATAGTAGAAACAGGAGAGAGAGCAAAGGAGCTGGCCTCCCATTTATAGAAGCAGCTAAGTTGGAAATCCCCTGCCTGCCTGCTGTTTGTATCAGGCTTTCCTGGACCCATTGTTCTTGCAAGTGCTTTCACTTTCTCTACAGAGGATTCTGTAAGCAGAAATGTCATCTAATAAAGCGTGTCTCTTCTCAGCCAATCCATTGCCCTCCTTGTTCTTAAAGTGACATAACCCTTTTGTGTTTGAAATTGTTGTGTGCTTAACCACCCACCACTCTCAATCCTGACTTCTATGTAGCCCTGGACCCTCAGTGGCTGGAAGAAATTGAACATTGGTGGTCCTCTCCAGTGCTTTTAAGAACCCTACCAGCCCATGACCCTTCCTCCTCCTACCAGTATTTAGGGGTCTTTCTGAGAGGAAGAGTGCCCTGGACATGACAGTGAGAGTTGCTGTGGGTGATGTGACCAGGAGCAGCCTGTTCACACCAGCCTGACAGAATGTGTGAAATACACCGGGAGAAGCAGACATAAGACACATAACCCTGCACTGAGAAGAGACATGATTCCAGTCCAGGGATGCCACCTGCTGAATTAACTTGGGCAAATCTGTTCATCTCCCGAGATGTTGGTATTCTGGTCTATAAGTGACATGATTGGAGAGAACTCCTAAGGGTCTTCAGGCTCAAAAATCTTTCTTTATATACTGTCCCTTACAAAGAATTTTAGATTCCTGATTCTTGAGCTTCCTAGCACTCTTCCTCTCCTGTCTGAGAACCTGCAAACCAAATCCACTACCTGAGAACTATCCAGAACTACCAGTCAAATGCTGACTCCCACCTTCTAGATGTGAAAACAATCACACATCCACTCTCACACCATAGTTCCTCTACTTCCTGGCCTTTCCTCCTGGAGACTCACTAGTGTCTTCTCACACGTTCCTAAGGTGCTTCTTACTCCGTGCCTGTTTGGATTTGGATCAGGATGAGAAGGGAGTACATAAAGTGTGTGTTCTCCTGGAATTTTTTTCCTTACCACGATCTCTTAACTTCTCAGATTAATCTCTGCCCTCTTCCTAAGGCTCAGGACATTTCTATACCCTTCTCTCTCCTTTTCGGAGAGTGATTACTAAAAGTTCCTCCTAAAGTTCAATGTAAAAAGTCTTCAGAAATGCCAGGTATTCATCTTTGTTTGCTGTGTTTCAGTGACCCTATAGTGTACCTTCACTCCCTGACAGGTTTCAGAGGATCCCATTTCACTTCCAGCTCTTTCCATCCTGGAGAATATGATTTTACAGAAGTGTCCATGTAATGAAAGCAATGGGAGCTGAGAACTCATTCCAATACTTTAAAAACCTCAACATAAATCATGTTCTCCTCTTTGAAGCTCTCACTAGAGAGAGAATCAAGTTGGAAAACCTAATACTTATTTAAGTGTATTTTGGGCTTGTGTGGGGAAAGACATATATTCTGAAACACACAGAATAAGTATGAAGAGGGAAGAATGCCTGATGGAATCAAATGCAGGATTAAAGTTACAGGATATAAAATTAACACACAGAAATCTCTTGCATTCCTATACTCTAGCAATGAGAAAACACAAAGAGAAATTAAAGAAACAATTCCATTCACCATTGCAATGAAAAGAATAAAATACATACAAATATATCTACCTAAAGAAACAAAAGACCTATATATAGAAAACTATAAAACACTGATGAAAGAAATCAGAGAAGACACAAATAGATGGAGAAATATACCAGTTCATGGATTAGAAGAATCAATGTAGTGAAAATGAGTATACTACCCAAAGCAATCCTTAGAGTCAATGCAATCGCTATCAAGCTACCAATGGTATTTTTCAGAGAACTAGAGCAAATAATTTCACAATTTATGGAAATACAAAGCATCTCGAATAGCCAAAGCAATCTTGAGAAAGAAGAATGGAACAGGAGGAATCAACCTGCCTGACTTCAGGCTCTACTACAAAGCTACAGTCATGAAGACAGTATGGTACTACATAAAAACAGAAACATAGATCAATGGAACAAAATAGAAAGCCCAGAGATAAATCCACACACGTATGGACACCTTATCTTTGCCCAATGAGGCAAGAATATACAGTGGAGAAAAGACAATCTCTTTAACAAGTGGTGCTGGGAAAACTGGTCAACCACTTGTAAAGGAATGAAACTAGAACACTTTCCAAGACCATACACAAAAATAAACTCAAAATGGATTAAAGATCTAAATGTAAGGCCAGAAACTATAAAACTCCTGGAGGAAAACATAGGCAACCACTCTCCAAAAGATCACAGCAGGATCCTCTATAACTCACCTCCCAGAGTAATGGAAATAAAATAAAAAATAAACACATGAGACCTAATTAAACTTACAAGTTTTTGCACAATGAAGGAAACCATAAGTAAGGTGAAAAGAGAGCCTTCAGAATGGGAGAAAATAATAGCAAACAAAGCAACTGACAAAGAATTAATCTCAAAAATATACAAGCAATTCCTGTAGCTCAATTCCAGAAAAATAAATGACCCAATCAAAAAATGGGCCAAAGAACTAAACAAGCCTTTCTCCAAAGAAGACATACAGATGGCTAACATGTCATGAAAAGATGCTCAACACCACTCATTATCAGAGAAGTGCAAATCAAAACCACAATGAGGTACCATCACACACCGGCCAGAATGGCTGCTATCCAAAAGTCTACAAACAATAAATGCTGGAGAGGGTGTGGAGAAAAGGGAACCCTCTTACACTGTTGGTGGGAATGCAAACTAGTACAGCCACTATGGAGAACAGTGTGGAGATTCCTTAAAAACTGGAAATAGAACTGCCATATGACCCAGCAATCCCACTGCTGGGCATACACACCGAAGAAAGCAGAATTCAAAGAGACTCATGTACCCCAATGTTCATTGCAGCACTGTTTATAATAGTCAGGACATGGAAGAAACCTGGATGTCCATCAGCAGACGAATGGATAAGAAAGCAGTGGTACATGTACACAATGGAATATTACTCATCCATTAAAAAGAATACATTTAAATCAGTTCTAATGAGGTATATGAAACTGGAGCCTATTATACAGAATGAAGTAAGTCAGAAAAAAAACAGCAATATAGTATACTAATGCATATATACGGGATTTAGAAAGATGGTAACGATAACCCTATATGAGAGACAGCAAAGAGACACAGATGTAAAGAATAGTCTTTTGGACTCAGCGGGAGAAGGTGAGGGTGGGATGATTTGTCAAAATAGCATTGAAACATGTATATTATCAGATGTGAAAGAGATCGCCATACCAGGTTCAATGCATGAGACAGAGTGCTCAGGACTGGTGCACTGGGATGACTCAGAGGGATGGGATGGGGAGGGAAGATGGAGGGGGTTCAGGATGGGGAACACATGTACATCCATGGCTGATTCATGGCAATGTATGGCAAAACCACTACAAAACAACAACAACAACAACAACAAAGTAATGGGAGCTGAGAACTTACTCCAATACTTTAAAGAACTTAACATAAATCACGTTCTCCTCTTGTAAGTTCTCACTAGAGAGAGAATCAAGTTGGAAAACCTAATACTTATTTAAGCGTATTTCGTGTGTGTGTGAGGAAAAGACATACATTCTGAAACACACAGAATAATTATGAAGGGGGAAGAATGTCTGATGGAATCGAGTGGAATCCTTGACCTGCCTTCAGAATCCCTGACCTTTCCCTTCAGATAGTTCTCCAGGTTCCTATTGTCCCTGAGTTTAGAAGACAAGATTATGACCTTGGGCTGCAGCACAGCAGCACCCTCCCCGAGTTCACTGTCCAATAGGATTGGGGAATTCTGAATCCTCACCAGTGTCCAGGCAGAAAAGCTCAGATCAGGTTGAGGGTGATCTGGAAAGAGAAAGCCCTGCAGCAGGACAGGGATTGGGGATGGGCGTGGAGATTTAAAGTTTGTCTGTCTGAACTAGTGTGTCTATGTAATCACAGAATTAGGTGATTTGACTTTTTATAACTCTACATGTCTAGAACCATGGGTCTATAAGCCTGAATGTCATCTCTTGCATTTATTCATTCTAGTATGACTATAAAATCATCAAATCACTGGACCAAGGTGGTTCTGTTAGGTGAAACCCAGGTCTCCTGACTGATGTTTTTTTCCTGTTACACACGTGCCCATCTGTGTTGCTCATGATCGTCACACTAGATGGTAAACAGGAGTGGCATGGACATTGGACACAGCCTGGAAGAGAGACTCACCACAGATTAAAATTCAGCATTCACCAGTATATTGGCTGTATTAATGGAAGTAGAGCACCTGAAACAAACAGGTGACAGTTCTGATCTACCCCGTGTTGGTTATACTAACCTGGAGCATTTCATCTATTTTAAGGCACTTTTTTACATGCTTCCAAAGAAGGGGGTTGCGGGGCTCAGAAAAGAAATCTGTTTTCAAATATCTGAAGGGCTATCATGTGAGAGGAAGTTTAGATTTCTACTGTCTACCTTGGCCCCTAGGAATACACCAGAAACAGGGAAGCAGCAAAAGTGTACTGGTTCGGAAATCAAACAGGTCTGAGTACCTGTCCAAAGCACCTCTCAGTGGCTATGAACTTTGGATGCTTTATCTTATAGAGCCCAAATATGTTTATCTTTAGGAGGGAGATTCTATCTTCCTTACATAATTTTCTGGTAAATACATCAATGACCCCATAGATGGCAGCCCACCAGGCTCCCCCGTCCCTGGGATTCTCCAGGCAAGAACACTGGAGTGGGTTGCCATTTCCTTCTCCAATGCATGAAAGTGAAAAGTGAAAGTGAAGTCACTCAGTCATATCTGACTCTTCGAGACCCCATGGACTGCAGCCCATCAGGCTCCTCTGTCCATGGTATTTTCCAGGCAAGAGTATTGGAGTGGGGTGCCATTGCCAGACACGATTGATGCGACTTAGCAGCAGCAGCAGCAGCAGGGTATCCTTATACATGGCTGTTTCCTAAACTAAGGATTCAGATCTGTAAATGAGCTCCCATGGACACCTAAGCATGTGTGTGCTGCCATCCATTTCCCCTCTGCACTCCCCATCCCTTTGCTTGTAAGGGATACATCACCCTGTGTGTGTCATCCTTCCAAACCTTCTGCGAGTTTGCCCTTTAGGGCAACCATAGCACAGAGCTCTTCCTCCTGCTAGGCTGTTCTGATGGGCCCTCCCTGGAGCCTGTCCTCTTTGCCCTCATCCTCCTCTGCTACCTCCTCTAAGGGGCAACTTGGTGCTGGTGCTGCTGGCGGTTCGTGGCCATGTACTGCTTCCTCTGCCACCTGGCCCTGGTGGATGTGGGCTTCACCACAAGCGTGGTGCCTCCCCTGCTGGCCATCCTGTGTGGTCGGGTGCTGAGGCTGGAGCCGGCCGGGTGCCTGGTGCAGCTCTGCGCATCGCTGGCCCTGGGCTTGGCTGAGTGTGTCCCCCAGGTGGTGATGGCTCTGGATCATGTGGCTGCTCGTGCCCTCTGCTGTGATCCTGGCCTACCTGGCAGCACGGCCCATGCTGTTGTGGCGTGAGGTCCAGAGGCAGCCACAGGAAAGTGGTGGGCACCTGTGCGTCCCCCCTGAGAGCCATCTGACTGTTCTGTGGATCCCTCCTCTACAGCTACCTGCAACCCACGCACAGCTACAACCAGTGGCAGGCAAGTTCATTTCTCTTTTCTACACTGTCATGCACCCACCCTCAACCCACTCCTCTCCACCCTCAGGAATAAGGAAGTGAAGGAGGCAGTGAGGAGGCTCCTGAGGGATTTGGGGAGAGGGCAAGAGCACAGTGAGTCAGTCAGGGAGGGAAGGAGGGGAATGTTACCCAGGGCCCAAGGATGGCAATGTCCGATATAAAGACTTTAGCCTTCAGGCTGTTCATTTCCCTACAAGAATCTGCAAGATTTGTCCCTAAGGAGCCCGTGGTTAATGAGGAGGTCCCCTCCTCCCATCAGGAAAGGTTCACGTGCTGTAGGTAAAATCCCCATGTCCTTTATCTGTGCAAGTTTAGTGAGGGAGCATTGGCCCTTGAGCTTTCTTCTCATCTGATGAAAAAAACTGTGATTTTGAGAGGATCTTTCCCATCTTCAGGGGTACTATATCTCCCAGTTAATAGCTCATTTGCTGGTAAGAGATGTGTGAATATCCCAGTCTAGTGGAAGAGACCATGGAAGACCCCATGGTGTCTGCCATCAGACATATCCCTAAGTGACAATCAAATCATACTCAGCCCTGTAGGAGATTCCGTCCCCCCAAAAAAGAAAAGCTCTGGTCTCTCATTGCAGGGCATCAGTACAACCAAACACCCTTCTACCAAGTTAAATAGTGCCCACCCCAGAGCACTTCACTCATAATTGTAATGAGCAACATGTATAAGTGTGCTTTGTGCTGAGTGGGGTTAGGTTCATAAACGCTTCTACCAGAGGTGGTTCTTGAGACAGTTATAAAGAGGAGACTAGTGGGAAAGAGGGTGGCATGTTTCAGGCTGTGAGAAAACATACAGGTGATCACGAGGGAGAAATGAGATGGAGGCAGAAAGGAAGGGAGGGGATAGAGGACATGGAGAGGGACAAGCTCCACTAGCCAGACTGTGGGCAGAGTGTCGGGGTCAACCCAGAAATCAACCCCCACCTCCACATCCAAACCAGAGAAGTCCCGACAGAGCCTCAGGCAGGCAGGCCAGAGACTGCTCTAACACTCACTCACTTTTCTGAAAGTTTTTTTTTCAACCTAAAGTATAGCTATTCCCAAGGAGCCCCCACTAGAGGCATAAAATCTCTAGATCCCCGAGTATCTTACCATGACCACCATTATCCCCAGAAATAAGAGTGGTTTAATTGGGTGTGGGAAACAGAGAGTAAGATGGGGCATGGTGCCAAATTTCACTTCATAACAAACAGCTTTAAAGAAGGAGAGGGGAAGTAGTTTAATTTTTCTGAATATTTATTAACATTATGTCACAGTAAATAAATCACTTCATAAGTCATTTCACTCTTGTCTACAGGCAGAGTGTCAGTTTGATTCAATGATTATTGAATCATATGCGAGAAGGAACACTGAGCTAAATATAGATGCAACACACTAATGAGAAGAACACGGATCACAGCTTATAGTGTTCTATCTTGTTGATTGGGAAAGGAAATAGGAGTTTTTCTATGAATCAGACAAAACTAAGACAGGATGAAACGCAACTGGTTTTGAATGTCATCTCTAATAGGCCTTGAAATTCTAATGTATTCTAACATATCAAATATATGCAATTTGGCCAATTATTCAATCATGCTAGAATGAAGGAATCAATAGTTTAGACATATTCCAGAATTCGTCCCCAGTCCTTCCCAAATCTTTTGCTTCTCCTATCACTCCATCTGCAGGATGGTCACCCACCAATGCAGGGGTATGTCATGAAGAGTAAATGGCCCTTTTGGATGCCATAATCTCCCATGATCTTCCCATCTTCCAGTTTCTTTCCGTTGCAGTTCACAATCTGCTCCTTAGGGGGTATAGCGGTCTTCATCTTGATCATCTCCTTCACCTGGGTCACTGAGCTGGACCTTCGCACCTTGAGCTCGTGCCTCTGCCCGTCATCACCAGGCTCCACCAAAACCAAGGGCAGCTCCTCATCACTGGGCTTCACCACCTTTAGGGTGAGGTGGATGGTTGTCTCCTTGTCGATGCCATACGATGACAGAGTTCTCTGTGGCTTTAGGGTCTTTGAGCCAAGCTGGAGGACCTGATCTTGCACGGGAACCTTGGTCTTAGATCGGACATGTTCATTGATCTTATTTACTCTGTCTCCCAGATGGGCAGTGAAGGTCCATGGTCTCCATGCCTCAGAATGGACAGTTACCTGGACAAAAAAAGGCCAAGAGACAGTTACCTAGAATGCCTGCCCTCTTCTACACCCTTTGTGCCCCCTCCTTCATTGCTCCCACCCTTCACTGCCAGTCTGGTGCTCCAGATCCTTTACAACAAGCTGTGTCCTTCCCTTGTTTCAAACTTCTCTTTTGAAATTATCAGGTTATAATACAAGAAACCAGTCATATTCTTTTGTAACCACACTTCTTATCCATCCCCAAAATGTTATCAAGGATTTCCCACTTCATTTACCTGTCTCCTATCCAGATAAAATTTGTCAGATGTCAAAAACAAAACATCTAAAATTGTGTGCCAGAGTTTATAAAGACCTCTCAAAGAGAATTTCAAAGACTTAACAGTCTCATGGAATACTCATAGGGCTGTCCTCCATGACTGTGACTATCTTAGATAAAAACCCTGTTTAGGAAACATCTTCTCTGTACTATTTGTACTTTTTTTGGTAACAATAATTCATTTATTATAGTGTCCCTATTTTCAGTATCACTTAGCCATATGTATTTCCTATCCACCCTTTATAGAATATGATCTCTTCCTTTTATCCAAACAGGGCTCCACTCACAGGGACTACATCTGAGTCTTACTTCAGTAATCTCAACAAAGGGAATCTCATCCCTGTGCTCTTGCTGGAAAGTCTCAGAGGACTTCTTTCAGGCTTCATTCAGTAATATTTTCCCAGTCCAGATGCCACAGAGATTTCTTCACTGAACTCTCACTCTTCTGTGCTAAGCATTGCCCTCATTCCAGGTTCTCTTTGCAGAGAATATAGTCTCACATAAGGTAGGGTAACAGGACATTAACAACTTAAAATAAGTGAATTCTGTCAACCTCTCTTTTGGGAAAAGAAGAAAGCTTAAGTTTAATTGCCCTGGAGGCCTAAACAGCGTAAAAGAGAAAGGGATCAAGACAATATTTTCATAGTTTCAAGCTTGCCAACCCTGCTGAGCACAAAGCCCACTCCTGCTTCCTACCAAGTACCCCTAAGTGTGACCAGTGCAAGGTCTCAATGTAAAAGAACTCAGGAGCCCAAGAACTCTTTATAGAAATGTTTTCCACATTCAGTAGGTATTGATGCCCATCTCCTCCCCTTCCAGATGTCTTCCCAGCAAACTCCCACCCCCTTCATCTCCCAGAACTGTCCCTCATCTATTCCTAAGTCTCTCCTATGTCTCAGAGGTCTTCTCCCTTTCCCCATCCCGGTATCAAATCTCAACTCACACAGAGGGTGGCAGCCATGTCTTCAATCAGAGGTGCAGAATCAGGAGACAGAACAAAGGACCGGGCCTCCAGTTTAAATAAGCAGCCGAACCGGGAAATACCCTGCCTGCCTGCTGTGTTTATCAAGCTTCCCTTTGTTCTTGCATGGTATGCTGAATTTACTTTCACTTTTGCTACTGGGGAGTCAATAAACAAAAATACCTCCGGACCAAGCACTTCTCAGGTCAGCCAATCCATTTGCCCTCCTTGTTCCAAACATGGGATGGTCTTTCTCTCTTGAGAATTTTTCCCTGATTAACCACCCACCACTCCCAATCCTGACCTGTGACTTCCAGCCTGCAGCTCTGACCCTCACTGGCTTGGAGACCTTTAACATTGGTGATCCTCCCCCTAGCTTTTAAGAGCAACCCTCCCCCATTCCCCCACCATTAGTCAGAGAACTTCCTTAGAACAGGGGTGCCTGGAGAGAACAGTGAGAGTTGCCATGTGTGATGTGACCAGGAGCAGCCTGTTAACCCTAGCTTAGCAGAATGTGAGAAGCTGGCCTAGAGGAAACATGGGATAAATAACCCTGGACAGAGAAGAGCCATGAGTTCCAGTCCCAGGGCTGACACTCAATTAACCTGGGCAAATCTGTTCACCTCCGTGGATGTTGGCTTTCTGGTCTATAAAATGAGATGATTGGAGAGAATCCTAAGTGTATTCCAGGCTCAGAAAATTTTGTTTATAAATATCCTTTACAAAGAACTTTAGATTCCTGGGATGAGCTTTCTAGCACTTCCTACGGTGTCTGCAAACCAAACCCACTACTTGAGAGCAACCCAAATCCAGCAGTCAAAAGCTGACTCCCACCTTCCACATGGAAAATAATCACACATCCCTTTCACACCACAGTGCTTCCATTTCCTCACCTTTTCTCCTGGATACTCACTAGGAGCTATTTGCTCCCCAGCTCTTCAGATTTGTATTAGGATGAAAAGGGAATACATAACTGTGTGTGCTCAGGGAATTTTCTTGATATCTCCTCCTAACATTCCAAATTAATTGCTGTCTTTTCCCAAAGTCTCAGGTCCGTGCCTGCTAAGTCGCTTCAGTTATGTCTGGCTCATTGCGACCTCGTGGACTGCAGGCTGCTCTGTCCACGGGATTCTCCAGGCAAGAATACTGGAGTGGTTTGCTGTGCCCTCCTCCAAGGGATCTTCCCGACCAGGCATCGAACCCGCATCTCTTGTGTCTCATGCATTGGCAGGTGGGTTCTTTACCACTAGCACCTCCTGGGAATCCCCCAAACCCACTTTAAGAAAACATTTATTGAATGTGCTTTAAATGTTTTCAGAATGAAAGGTCTATAAAAATGCCAAGTTGTCATCTTTGTTTACTGTGTTTTCAGTGATCATTTACCATACCTTCACTCACTGAGAAATATCAAATGGTCCCATTTATTCCAGGGATTTCCATCCTGAAGAACTTGGCTTTACACAAGTGCCTACACAGAGTAATGGGATCCAAGAGCTCATTCCAATATATCAATAAGTTTAACATAAATTATGTTCTCCTATTTGAGGCTCTTATCAGACAGTTAATAAAACTGGAAAAACTAATTTCTATTTAAATTATTTTGTGGGATAGACATACTTTTTTAAACTCATAGGGTGTGTTTGAAGGGGAAAGAATGCCTGATGGAACAGCTTGGAGACCTTGATCCTCTATTCTCCCTTCAGATATCTCACCACGTTCTCTATTTAGAAAACATCATTATGACCTCTAGCTCCTCCACTGTCCAATAGGATATGGGGACTTCGAAACATCACCAGTGGCCAGGCAGAAGATGTCTGATCTGGTTGAGGGTGATAGAGAAAGTGAAACCTCTGCAGTAGAACAAGGATGGGGGATGGGTCTGGAGAGAGAAAGGGAAAGCTGCACAAAGCAGACTTGAGGGAAGTGTTTTCAGTTTTCAAATTTTATTTGTACCTTAGGTCTTCATGTCATTTCTGGAAAGAGAACAGGGAGAGTAGATGGTTAAAACTTCTCATAATTAAATCTCTCTCTTCTCATAACCTTTCTCTCACCCCAAGGCATACAGGATCTTAGTTCTCTGGACCAGGGATTGAACCCATGCCCCCTGCCGTGGAAGAGTGGATTCTTAGCAATTGGACCTCCAGGGAAGTCTAGCCTACACCATCTTGGTGCCAACATCTGCATTCTCTGGGGAAGCAGGGAACCTTAGTCAGAACCTCCTGGTGGGAGAGCCCAGGAGTGACATTTCCCTGGGATGATATCTATTTGTTGATACCCCTCGGATCTGTGCCCACAGCCGGCCCTGAGCCGCAGATCTGTAGGTCTAGCTGCTTCCATGCATGGTTCCCTGGACTCCCTGCATGTTTTGAACATGCCAAGGTCTGTCACCAGGCACTGAGCATGACTTTCCGCCCACTGTATTCCCAACACTGTGGATTTACAATAATATGCAAGGTAAGCAGCATCTCCTCCAGGAAAAGCTCCCTGACTCTCCTCCATCCTGTTCTGGGTTACATGCCCATCTTCTGTTCTTTTATACTTCCTCTGCAAACCTCTCAGAGGCCATTTCTCCAGCCATAAGTTCATCTGCTTACTCGTGCTTTACCCTCACTCAACAGTAGAAGTCTAGGAGGTCATAATTGTGTCTCTTTTTCGGCTGTGCCATGCAGCTTATGAGATCATAGTTCCCTGACCAGGGATTGAACTTGTGCCTCCTGCATTGGAAGCGGGGCATTTTAACGTCTGGACCACCAGGGAAGTCCTTCATAATTGTGTCTTAATTGTCTTGTATTTTTAGCGCTCCTCAGGCATGCTGTCTGGCACACTAAATAATAAATATTTAGTAAATGCATGAATGAATTATTAAATGAATAAATAAGTGAATAAAAAGTGAGAAATAACATTTAGTATTAGTATATTTCAGAAACTGCACAGGTATTATTAAATGGTATCTCATTAAAATCTTAGTATTCTAGTGAGGTAAGTATTAGTAATTTTGTTGATAAGCAAGAGTTCTATCAGTAGTAGCTGGTAAGCAAGGGTTCAAACACAAACCTCTATTTCTATACTCCTTGTCTTCTCCTGTTTCCTCTTTCAGAGGAAAGAAAAGTGATGCATGTGTACACATGTGTGCTTTTTAATTACAGCAATGATACAAGTTGAGGGAAGGAATAGAGAGATAAAGCAAAGCCGAGGATGCAAGGAGCCTTAGGATGATGAGAGCAAGAAGGGTTTGGCGGAGGGGGGTCTATACGTAGTCAGGAGCATCCCTGGGTGATAGGCCCTACCTGGAACAACATATGCACCTCCACTGGGCAGAAGAGACCAAAGAGTCCATGAGTGCAGGACTCAGAGCCTGGAGGAAGACTGCGCCCTGGTGCAAAGGTAGAGGAGAACTGCTGTCTCAGGACTACGGGTGGAAAAAGACAACACTGCAAGGCAATTCCACAGAGCAGTAAAGAAACTGCCCACTGGAGCTGGGGATTTCCTGCTTAGACAGGATCTGGATTCTGAGAATCAGTGTCCTTTCAAGGAAGGAGAATAGCAAATCCGAACTTGGATCTCTCTTTTCCCTCTTCCCTTCTTATGTGAAATTTCCTCCCAGGCCAAGTCCAGGAGGAGGGCTCTCCTAAATGCCCCAGTGTCCTTTTGCTGACCACAGGTTTTTCTTGGGAACTGACTCCTCTTTGCTTTTTACCGCGGCGTCCATCTGACTTTTTCCCATCTGTCACAATAAACTTTTTCAGAGGCAAATAAAAATCTCCTTTCTTTTGGTCTTCTAACAAATCCGGAAAACCAGTCAAAATCAAAGATCATGCTGTGGAGATTTTGGCAGGTTTTAAAACAAATGTCTCAGATATCCAGAGCCTTCCAGCTCGGTCCTAGCTGGCTGGGTGATCTAGGGCTTGTCACTGTTCCCGCTGGGACTCCCTGGAGCAGATGCCTCTTTCCCATCTCTTTCATAAATGCCCATGAAAGTAGTTGTAAAACTGGAATCAGGAATATTGCTTCAGAAATGCCAAGCAAACTCAACCAAAATGCACCCTGTGAATCCTTATATAATGATGGTTAGCGGGAAAGTCTGTCCACTCTCAAGACGGACCATTTGGAAAATATCTGCCAAACTCCAAAATGGACATGCCAAACTAAAAGAACCCAAATATTTTTCAGTAATAGGGAAATAGACAACTGAATTATAGAACAGCATCAGCAATAAACATGGATGGATAATACCTGCTAGCAACGATATGGATGGACATGCCACATACCAACTGAATGAAAGAAAACAAAGCCAAGGACACTACAGAAAGTATGATACTCTTCATAACTCTTCAAACCAAGCAAAATTACCCAGAGAGACAGAGAAAGAGATAAGCTACTTTGAAATTCAGAGTATATTTGTTTTTTAAATAAATAAAGCCCAATCTAAATGCTGATAGGTGTTACTTAAAGATTTTCAACAGGGAATAAGGCATTTGAGAACCCTCTGATAGCTTATCCTGTTATATTTAGAGTCTAAAGTTTAACTTTGGGAACTTAATGTTTGGTGACACAATGTATTGAATATAACTAATGTATGTTTTGTGTTAGTTGCTCAGTTGTGTTCAGCGCTTTGTGAACCCATGGACTGTAGCCTGCCAGGCTCCTCTGCTCATGAGATTCTCCAGGCATGAATACTGGAGTGGGCTGCCATTTCCTTCTCCATAATGTGTGTTACCTTATTAATTAATGAAGAGATTAACATATATTCACTCTATTAAAGGTACAATAATGTTATGACCTGGGCTTCCCTCGTGGCTCAGCTGGTAAAGAAATCTGCTAGGACCTGGGTTTGACCCCTGGGTTGGGAAGATCCCCTGGAGAAGGGAAAAGCTACCCTCTCCAATATTCGTCTGGAGAATTCCATTGAGTGTATAGTCCATGAGATTACAAAGAGCTGGACACTAGTGAGTGACTTTCACTCACTCACTCACTGAGTATTATGACCTAAGACATAAATGGTTCTAAAGGGAAATAAATATAAGCAAAACTGAACAATCAGTGTTTAGGACCATATATGTGTGCATTTAAGCTGTCATAAAAATTTGAAAACCATAAGTGTTAATTATGACAAAATTATGCTTTAGAGTTTACATATATTACATATATTCATCTGTAGTACCAAAGTTGGTGACAAAAATATAATTAAAAAAAAACCTCATATATATATCCTAAATCCAACAATTCCAATTCAGGAATTTATTCTATTAATATACTCATATATATATATTAAATAAGATATATATCAATGCAAGTATATAGTCATGTGGTATTATTTGTAATTAAAAATAGAAACTACATTTATCAATAAGGAACTAAACAACAAAAAAAGAAATGGGAAAAATGACCCCAGATGATTCAAAAAATGATGAGTTATAAGGGGATTTTGGTGCATCAGATGAAGATTAAACAATGTCCCAAATGGCTCTTCAAAACTTCAGATTCTAGAATTTGTGCTTCTTACCCAGTAGTCAACACAGAGAGAATAAAATAAAAGAATCTGAAAATTTACAACAAAAAGAATAGCCTGCATTAGATTACCCCTCCTGTCAATAATACTTATAAATTCTCTGAAAATAAAAAATATATAAAAAAGAACACATAAAGTCAGTGTGAGTGATCAAAAGCAAGGAGAAACTAGAGGACATTTGATCCTTCAAAAAAGAGAGCTATTCTAGCAGGAAATTAAGGAGAAATCCCAGGAAAGAGGAAACTGCAGAAGGACAAACCCCTCACCCCCAAACTACATGCTTATGAAAGAGAAATTCAGTCAAAAGTATTCCTTTGTTAATACTTTCTGGATACATAACAGAATGTTGAGAAATACTGCAATATTCTAAACAAAATAGGTGCTCAATAATTGATTGCTGAATTAATGAAAACTAATTAATTAATCCATATTTCACATTAGTTTCTTTTATCTTCACTTGGTGAGTCTGAGATTCCAGTGTGAGTCTCCATCTTCTGCACATTCATGACTTTCCCCCTCCCACTGGACCTCATTTGGCCAGGAGGAGCAGGGGAAGAGAAGGAGCTGCTGGATGGTGATGTGCTGGGAAAGAGGCCGAGTGAGTGAGGACAGAGGAGAATCATCCACCTGGTATGACCTGACAAGCACCCAGGGTGAGCTATTATAAAACAGGTGAGAACACATGGTCAGACAGCCCTCTAGGTCTGGACAGGAATAGGCTGTGGTTAACTACAGCTCCCCGGTGAACTTCCTCCTCTGGGCTTCTCTGAACACCCACGGCTTCAAAGAAGTCAGGACCTATTCATGGTCCAGTGAGCCCTTCAGAAGTGAACTGGTGATTAAATCCTGAGGTTCTTGAATAATGTCTCTTAAGTGCTGCCAACTTATGTGTCATATTGCATACACTCATAGGCTGTAGATCTTCTGATTTTTAATTATCTGTAGAAATGTTACCATTTGTATTCAGTTCAGTAGCTTCTATATGTTTC
This sequence comes from Budorcas taxicolor, assembly GCF_023091745.1. Classification (NCBI taxonomy): domain Eukaryota; kingdom Metazoa; phylum Chordata; class Mammalia; order Artiodactyla; family Bovidae; genus Budorcas; species Budorcas taxicolor. Next base: position 31,691,025 of record NC_068920.1, on the reverse strand, counting down.
TCTCTGCTCTGCTAAGTGGTGTCCAACTCTTTGTGACCCCGTGGACTGTAAGCGCCTCCGTCATGGGATTTTCCAGGCAAGAGTACTGGTGTGTCTTGCCATTTGCTCCTCCAGGGGATCTTCCCGACCCAAGGATTGAACCTATATCTCCTTCATTGCAGGCAGATTCTTTACCTGCTGAACCATCAGGGAAGCCCCTCTAGCTGTGTCTAAAATAACCTACATTTTTCTCTTTAATCATTTGGTTCCCTGGTGTAACTCTTCCTATCTTAACAAACAACACACATTAGCTCATTTCCACATAGTGAATCAGCAACTATTTCATATTAATATTGTTTTGTCTGCTGTGTTTTAAACCTCTTGGAAGAATTCTCTGATACCCACACCACCCACACACTAGTACACTTTATTCTTTCATTCTCTCTGCCTTTGGCCTTGTACTTGCCCCAAACTCAGTTGTGTAGTGGCTACTTATGTTGGAATTGTGTCTCTGACCATCTTGATCTGCTTCAGACACTTTGGGGTTGTGATTGAATGATCTCGTGCTGGAGTTTGTCCTCAAGTATCTAATAGATAACTGTCCACACAGACTGAGTGCATTCGGAATGTTAGTCCTAAGTGAAGTGAAAGTGAAATCGCTCAGTCGTGTCCGACTCTTTGTGACCCCATGGACAGTAGCCTGCACCAGGCTCCTCCATCCATGGGATTTTCTAGGCAAGAGTACTGGAGTGGGTTGCCATTTCCTTCTGCAGGGAGAAGAGGCTTTAGTCCTAAAGTCTCTGTTAAACCATTGATTCAACAAATCAGTTTTCATGAAAACATATTGTTTACACAGCTTCATTTAATTCTCTATTGTATTTCCCCTACAGTCTGTCTAGAAAGGATTTTCTTATATGGGAACATTAGGGCCTCTGAACAGAGGGAGTTGATAAACAGGCAAGAAGAGTAGAGGTTCTTTGGTTCCACTAAGAGAAAGAAGATGGAGGTGGTGTACGGTTAGGCCACTCAAGACGGGCACTCTCTTGCTCTCTCTGTTCACTCCTGCTGACCAGTTCCTGCCCTACCTCACCCTACTCACAGGACTGACCTTCCCCCTCTTAGTCATAGAGCTTAATCAGTAAGTATCTCCATGCTGGCCCCAAGCTCTAGCAGTCATTGTTCTTATCTTTGGGTCAGGTCAGAGACTTTCACTATGCTAGTTTATCAGAGAAAAACATCTGATCCTTGACTGGATTAATAGAGGGGTTAACCTGCCTCCTGAGAAATCTGCATGCAGGTCAAGAAGCAACAGTTAGAATTGGACATGGAATAACAGAATGGTTCCAAACCGGGAAAGGAGTATGTCAAGGCTGTATATTGTCACCCTGCTTATTTAACTTATATGCAGAGTACATCATGCAAAATGCCGGGCTGGAAGAAGCACAGGCTAGAATCAAGATTGCCAGGAAAAATATTAACTTCAGATATGCAGATGATACCACCCTTATGGCAGAAAGCAAAGAAGAACTAAAGAGCCTGTTGATGAAAGTGAAAGAGGAGAGTGAAAAAGTTGGCTTAAAACTCAACATTCAGAAAACTAATCACACGGCATCTGGTCCCATCACTTCATGGCAAATAGAAGGGGAAACAGTAGAAACAGTGACAGCTTTTATTTTTTTGGGCTCCAAACTCACTGCAGATGGTGACTGCAGCCATGAAATTAAGACACTTGCTCCTTGGAAGGAAAGTTATGACCAACCTAGACAGCATATTAAAAAGCAGAGACATTACTTTACCAACAAAGGTCTATCTAGTCAAAGTTACGGTTTTTCCAGTAGTCATGTATGGATGTGAAAGTTGGACTATAAAGAAAGCTGAGCACCAAAGAACTGATGCTTTTGAACTGTGGTGTTGGAGAAGATTCTTGAGAGTCCCTTGAACAGCAAGGAGATCCAACCAGTCCATCCTAAAAGAAACCAGCCTTGAATATTCATTGGAAGGACTGATGCGAAGAACTGACTCATTGGAAAAGACCCTGATGCTGAGAAAGATTGAAGGCAGGAGGAGAAGGGGATGACAGAGAAAGAGATGGTTGGATGGCATCGCCAACTCAATGGACATGAGTTTGAGTAAACTTCGGGAGTTGTTGATGGACAGGGAGGTCTGCGTGCTGCAGTCCATGGGGTTGCAAAGAGCTGGACATGACTGAGTGTCTGAACTGAACTGAACTGAACTGGTGAGAGGTGTGCTCCTCTGCTTGTTTCCCTGGTAACAGATGGGCCAACCAGAAGTCAATTCCCCCTATAACTGGTAACCTCCCCTCATCCCTGCCCCCACAGCTAATGTCTGCTCTCTGCCTTATGCTGTGTGGGGGTCACTCCAGGATCTTTCTCTATCCAATAAACTGTTGTTAGTAAATCATTGATATCTCTGTCACTGTTCTGGGCTCTTTCTTCAGACTTAAGGCTGGGTGATTACAGGGCTTGAGAAACTTCATGGCATAGCCCAATAGGTAATCATGAAAAAAATATATTACAAATGTTTGAAAAGTGGAATTAGGCTTAGCATTCATTGTAGGGCAAGGTTAGAATTATTAAATAAAATGGGATATCTATATTGAAATTATGATAAGGCTAGTAAGGAGGCCAAGAAGACAAGAAGATTGGACTAACGGATGGCTGAAATGACGATTAGGATTAAAATAGAGCTAATGCTGTTATTCTTTGCAGATGCCAGAGTAAATGTTGAATCCAAGCCATTTTGTGTTGGGACTGGAATGGAGGTGGAAGTGTTAGTCACTAAGTTATGTCCAACTCTTTGTGACCCCATGGACTGTAGCCTGCCAGGCTCCTCTGTCCATGAAATTCTCCAGGCAAGAATACTGTAGTGCCATTCCCTTCTCCAGAGGATCTTCCTGACCCAGGGATTGAACCTGGGCTCCACATTGCAGGTGGATTCTTTACCATCTGAGCCACCAAACCTTTTCCTTTTTCTTATTTTATCAGCACGTACCTGAGAGAATTTGGTATTGTTGCCATTGCCATGGGGAAGCTGGGAGATGGTATCTGTGAGATTAGGACTCCAGAACCCTTTACATATTCTTTGGAGACATTCACTCGCTCATTCTTTTATAGAACTAATTAGGGGCCAGCTTTCTGCAACTTCCTGGTCGTTGCTTCTAGGACTCTGAAGTCCAGTGCAGGAACTGAGGGGCACACACCATGTACCAAAACTTCCTCCAGGCAGGCTATTGTTTCTTGTTTCCATGGGATGCTTTGGAGCATGTTGTAAACTCTTATTCCAGGGAGCAAACTAACTAAACCACTTTTTTAGACTGGGATGATTTCCTCAAAGTTAAAAAAAAATTCTTATTTGGTTGCACTGGGTCTCCGCTGCAGCATACAAGATCTTTTTGTTGTAGCATGCGAACACTTAGAGCATGTAAGGTCTAGTTCTCTGATCAGGGATGGAATCCAGGTGTGGAAGCATGGTCAGAGAAGTCCCCTATTTCCTCAAAGTTTACTGAGAGCTTGAGAATTCTAACCTGGACTGGGGAGACACTATTTGTATCCAACTGCAGGATGAAGATCATGAAAACTCAATCCAGTCCTCTCAGGTCCAAAGCTCTGACATTGTTAAGCTACTACTAAATTCTGGGTCTTAGCTTCTGCACCTGATAAAGGATATTACATGTTTCATAGTATTGTAATAGCGATTAAAAGAGCCAATGTGTGTGAACTACTTTAAATGGTACCTGGGATATCATAATCACTATTTGAATACCTAATAATAACAGTACGATAATTATCATCTTTCTGAGCAAGAGTACAGGACTGATGACCCTGGACAGGTCTTAGGTCAGGAGTCTAAGATGCCAGATGTAATACCACATATTGCCATTAGCAGTGTTAGTCACTCAGTCGTTTCCGACTCTTTGTGACTCCATGAGTTGTAGCCCTCCAGGTTCTTCTTTCCATAGGATTCTCCAGGCAAGAATACTGGAGTGGTTTGCCATATCCCTCTCCAGAGAATCTGCCCGACCCAAGGATAGAACCCGGGTCTCCTGCATTGTAGGCAGATTCTTTACCATCTTCTACAGGGAAGATCCATTAGGTGGCACCAATCCCTCCTTGTCAAAACTTCACCAGCATAAACATTTTGATGTCTGCCTCTCTGTCTTAGAAGTTGGTCTGTCATCTGTGGGTGCCAGAGAAGAGGAAAGAGTAGAACTGAAGAAATTAAGGTTTCTCCTAAGCCTCTCTTCTGACTTCCAGCCCAAGTACACGGAAATGTTTGATGTTGATATGAAAACAGCTGCCTGTAATCGTGAAGCTGCAGGATGGAAGTCATGGGGCCTGGGATTTAGTCCTAACACTGTGTGTCCTTGGGTGAGTCTCTGAACCCCCTGGGCTTCACCTCCCTATCTCCTTGCTGTCATGTGGGGGTAAAATAGAATGAGACAGCAAAACAGACACATAGGGAAGTGGAAGAAACTTAAGGGAGAACTAAAGAAACTACAGTAGCAATCAGAAGTGGAGGTGAAGAAATAGTGACAATGTGACAAGGAGGTGAGCTAGAAATAGAAATGGTAAAGTTGGGGAGATCAACATTTTGTGTGAATCACAAAATAGGGAAAATATTAAATTTGATTCATATGTTTCATGTAGAGCTACATAACTCCACTTAACACATTTGCAGTTTTTGTTTCTCTCTCTTTGTGTGTGTCTCTCTGCGTCACACACACACACACTCACACTTGCATACACACACATACAGGGGCTGTCATCCATTTCTGAGGCATCTCTCTGTGTCACACACCCACACTCACACTCACTTGCACGCACACAGAGGGGGCTGCCATCCATTTCTGTGGTATGATGGCTGTGAGGAGAGCAGAGTTGTGTGGACACAGACTTCCTGGCAAAACCACTGAGAAGCTGTTCTTGCTTTTCCAGCACATCAGGCTGCTCTCCCTTGGCTCTCCCTGGAGTCCACATCCTTCCCCAACAACCTCCTGAGTGCCCTCTTGACCTCCTTGTTCCTCAGGGTGTATATGAGGGGATTAAGTAAAGGGGTGCCCACTGCATAGAAGAGACCAAAGAACTTGCTCCTCTTCTGGGCGTAGGGATTTTTGGGCTGGAGGTAGACAGCAATGACCGAGCTGTAGAAAAGAGTGACCACAATGAGATGGGAGGAGCAAGTCCCCAGAGCCTTCCTCCATGCTACGGCAGAGTTAATCCTCAGCACTGCCCGGGCAATGGCACCGTAAGAAACCAGGATGAGGCTGAGAGGCACAACCAAGATGAAGACACTGGCAACAGCCATCTGGATCTCACTGTAGGTGGTGTCTCCACAGGAGAGGCGAATTAGAGCTGGGACCTCACACACAAAATCATCCACTCGCCGGTGGCGGCAGAAAGGCAGACGGAGGGTCGGTGGTGTCTGGACCACTGACTCCACCAGCCCAAAGACCCAGGCCATGGCCGCCAGCTGCCGGCACAGGCGGGGGTGGATGATGGTGGCATAGTGGAGGGGCTGGCAGACAGCCACGTAGCGGTCAAAGGCCATCACGGTCAGGAGGACACACTCCGTGGTCCCCAGGAGCAGGAAGATGAAGAGCTGGACAGAGCAGCCAAGGAAGCTGATGGTCTTCCTTGGGCCCCAGAGGTGGACCAGCATCTGCGGGACACAGCTTGTGGTGAAGCAGAGGTCCAGGAAGGAGAGGTTGGAAAGGAAGAAGTACATTGGGGAGTGGAGCCTGGGCTCCAGCACGGACAGCAGGATGATGAGTGTGTTGCCCACCAGAGTCAGGAGGTAAGAGATCGAGACAACCACGAAGACGATTCTCTCAAGCCCTGGGTGTTCAGAGAAGCCCACAAGGAAGAAGTCCACTGGGGAGCTGTGGTTGACCATGGCCTGTTCCTGTCTAGACCTAGAGGGATGAGGGCTGTCTGAGCTGTGTGTTCCCATCTGTCTTATAATAACTCAGCCTGGGTGCTTGTCAGGTCATACCAGGTGGGCATTTCTCTTCTGTCGTCACTCACTCAGCCTGTTTCCCAGCACATCAGCATCCAGCAGCACCTTCTCTTCCCCTGCTCCTGCTGGTCAAATGTGGTCCAGTGAGAGTGAGGAAGCTATGAATGTGCAGAAGACAGATGGAGCTTCACAATGGTCTCAGATTCACTGGTTCAGTTTAAAGGGGGCTGGTGTAAAGCATGGATTAATTAGTTCACCCAACATGCATTTATGGAGTGCTGCTATTTTCAGAGCACTATTCTAAGTGTTGTCTTTTTCCTTATGTATTTGTTGGAAGAAATAGCAAGGTATATACTTTGAATACATTTTCTGATTGTAAATGCAGTCTGTAGATTTGATCATTTCTCTATTGTTCTGATGAATTTTTAGAGCTACTTATTTATACTCCATGGATTTTATGCTTGTTTATTTGCAAAGCAGCTTATCAGAGATGGAATGTTTATCTATGAAACAGGTTTTCCCTTTGTGTCTAATGACAGATCAGTTTGCTTGCCCGAGTCACAGAACCAACAGTCCTGGCTGGCGCACTGGTCCACGTGCTGTCTCTGCCTTTGGAAGCCTATAGGCAGGAGGCGAGGTGGTCCCGTGCACACTAAAATCATGGAGGAGATCTAGGGAACATTGTCAAAGACTCCAAGATAAAGGTCAGGAATACCAACACACTGAGTGAATTAGAGAAAAAGTCAGGAAGATGAAGGACCAACTTGGGTAGGCTTATCAGAGAAAGCTTCCTAGAGGAGATAACTGGATTAAAAAAAAAATAAATAGGGAAGTATTGGGGTATAGAAGGTCAGCTCAGGAATGGGGTGGAGGCTGCAGCCACTCTGGCAGTTGAGAGACAAGGATTCAGGGTTCTCTGGTCTTACAAGAGCTTCAGAAGGCCGCTGGGGGATGGTGGCAGGTGGCAAAAGTGCCCTGCAGCTCAAGGGTGGCCTGAACATCTCCGATCACAAAATCCCCATCTGTGTTTAAGCTCTATTGCATCCCCTTCTGGCCAGAAAGTTCTGCTTTTGTCTTTTTCTTGGTTTGTTCTTTCTTTTTCTCCCATAGTTCTTTTCTCCTTTATAAGATACATTTAAAAGTACTTTCAGATTGTTATATATTCAAATGAAAGTGTAAGCAAAGCATATCTCTATAGTCTAATGAGTAATAAAGTCAACCCTGGTATACGTGCCAGCCTGGACTGAATCAATGTCTCAAGTATCTTAGAAGCTCCTAGGGGCCCCTCCCTGACTGCTCAATTGCCCATTCCTGAAACTGTAACCACCATTTTGAATTTATTTTTAACATTTTGAATTTTAAATGTGACTTTGTTTTCTTTTTTGAAGGTATATTTTACGCACTATAAATTCGCCCTTTTAAAGTGTATAATCTAATGGTTTTCAGTATATTCATAAATTGTGCAACCAGCATTATCAGTTCCAGAATGTTTCATCTCCCGAAAAAGAAATCCCAGGCCCCTTGAGCAGTCATCACTTCCTTTATTTTCTTTACTATAAAAGCCCTTGTACCCTTAATGAATAACCAACTATTTTTTAATTCACCAACTATCATCCTAATCTTTCTTTTGCATTTCTAACTTTCTCATTCTTTTGCCATTTCACTCCCTTTCTTCCTCTGCTTTATTCCTGAGTCTCTTTAAGTGAGATCTTTCTTAGTGAGTCTCTCTTTTTTCTCTCCTTTGATCTGTCTTTTCGACTTTTATTTTCATTTAGCATCTTTCTCCTAGTCCCTTTCCCTCTGACACATTCATTCTTCAGCTTATACATTGATTCAGTTTTTGTGCCCCAAAAGTACTAGCCTTGTGCTAGGAGCCAGGGCAGGGGTCGGTGGGTCCATTAAAAGGAGTTTTACATAATCCAGTGATCGGTACCTGCTCTTGCTATTAGCCAAAACATTTGTTAAATGCTCCCTATGAGTCAAGCTTGGTGCCAATCAACTCTTTGAACACCTGGTTCTCATAGTAACACTGCAATATGATGTTATCATCCCACATTTACCAAGAAGGGAACCGTTTCGGAGAGGTTAAGTAACTTGGCTAAGGTTAACCAGCCAGTTAGTTTCTGGGCTGGGATTCTAGTCCCTGTTTTAGTTTGAAGCTGTTGAGGACATGTGAAATGTGAAAACTCATGCCTCAAAGGAGAACAAGCTTTTCACTTACCTTCAATCAGATAAAAATCTCTTTTGCTGCCAGTGATGACAAAACTCTTAACTGGTGCCTAGCCTTCTTTTGGACATCAAGGAGAAAACCTAAAGTAAAGAGGAATGGACATTCTTGAATGGGCAGTAGGTCTCTAGTCACAATACAGATCGCTAATACTTAACTGCTAGGCACTTTTCTAAGCGTATGCACATGTGATATGTTGCAGTTGACTTGTACTAGCTCTTGATGGTTCGGAGAAGGAGATGGCACCCCACCCCAGTACTCTTGCCTGGAAAATCCCATGGACGGAGGAGCCTGGTGGGCTGCAGTCCATGGGGTCGCTAAGAGTCAGACACGACTGAGCGACTTCACTTTCACTTTTCACGTTCATGCATTAGAGAAGGAAATGGCAACCCACTCCAGTGTTCTTGCCTGGAGAATCCCAGGGATGTGGAAGCCTGGTGGGCTGCTATCTATGGGGTCACACAGAGTTGGACATGGCTGTAGCGACTTAGCAGCAGCAACAGCAGCTCTTGATTGTTAAATTTTCAGGAATTTTGTGAGACATGTGCTAAACTGTTGGTAGCTTGAATCAGCCATGGCAGACATATTTACATAATGGAAACTGGCAACACTTCAATTTAGGGCTGTGTCTCCCCACAGCCAAGCTAGTTGTTAAACCTTTGCCAGCACATCTCTGATTGTCCTTACCACAGTTCTGTGTGTTATCTTCCTTTCGGTGGTGGTGGTGGTGGTGGTGGTTTAGTCGCTAAGTAAGATGAGAAAATTGAAACTAAGAATATTTAAATAGCTTGTGCTCCCTCTGGGCAGCACATGTACTAACATTAGAATGATACAGAGAAGATTAACATGGCCCCTGCTCAAGAATGTTTAAACAACTTTACCCAGACAATGTAGTTAGTAAGCTGATATTTGAAACTAAGTAGTGCGTTGTAGAACCCATTCCAGTATTCTTGCCTGGAGAATCCCCATGGATAGATGAGACTAGGGGGCTACCCGTCCATGGGGTAGGAAAAAGTCGAACATGACTGAGTGACTAAGCACAGCACAGTGGGTTGTAGGGGCTCCCCTGCTGGCGCTAGTGGTAAGGAAGTAGATGAGGGTTCGATTCTTGGGTTGGGAAGATCCCCTGGAAGAGGGAATGGCAACCCACTCCACTATTTTTGCCTGGAGAATCCCATGGACAGAGGAGCAGGGCAGGCTACAGTCCATAGGGTCACACAAAGTCAGACAAGCCTGAAGTGACTTAGCACACACTCGTGTAGTGGGTTGCAGAGAGTGCGCCCATACCACAGCCCCGAGCATCTCTGGAGGGAAGGTGAGGTCAGTGGAGTGGAGGTCAAGAGTTATCTATGCTGTGGAGCTCCTTGGGAGTGAAATGGCAAAAGAACTCCTCTCTCTGTCTGCAGGAGCTGTTAGCCTGTTTTTGTGGCAAGGGAAGTTAAGGAGTGACACCGGTGTGGTGGTGGAGGGAGGGGTCCCAGGACTCCTATCCCACGGAGAGGCAGCACTCATTACTCTGCTAAGACCCTGGGGCCTCACAGTTTACAGGCAATTAGCTAGATATTCCCCTAGGGAAATGTCTAGAGGAGATGGGCCAGCAATAGTCATCCCTGTGGGAGGTAAAAAGGTCACCCACGGATCTGTCAATAGGGAGAACTAAGTGATCTCTCCTTTCCACCACCTCCAGAGAGTGCCCCCAGGCTTCCAGATAGTCCTTTCAAGCCTCTGATTCATCAATTCAAGATCCCATTTTAATTTTTTTGCTCTGCCTGAGGTCTTAGTTGCCATGGGCAGGCTTCTCTCTAGTTGTGATGCCAGGGTTTCATAGCATGTGGGCTCTTAATTCCCTGATCAGGGATTGAACCCACATCCCTCGCATGGGAAGGTGGATTCTCAACCTCGGGACCATCAGGGAAGTCCCAGGATGCCATGTTTATTTTATTTTAAAAAATTAATCAGTTAATTTTATTTTTGGGGTGCTGGGTCTTTGTTGCTATGCTAGGGCTCTTTCCAGTTGCAGCCAGTGGGAGCTACTCTCTGGTTGTGGTGCTTGGGCATGTGGGATCTTCCAGGACCAGGGATCAGACCCCTGTCTCCTGCATTGGCAGGTGGTTTGTTAACCACTGAACCATGAGGGAAGTCCTTGCCTGCTTTTTAAAGTTCTCTACTTCTTCCTTTTCCATTTCAGCCTTCTTGAGTCAGAGCACACTGTAGTGACACAGAATTATAAAAGCCTAGGGCTGGAAGAGCACTGAAGCGTTCAGTCTAACCCTCATATGATGTAGCTGCATCATTATCACGCCCCTCCCCCATCAGAGCAGGGCTTATGGAGTTCTCTAATAAATGGCATCCTGGCCCAGTCCAGATCTCAATGGATCTGTTTGTTAGGTGCATGGACCTACCCCGTAGTCATCATTGCAGACCCTGAATATATAACTGGAATGCACATGCTTGGTAGTTGGTAGAATCCCTACGACTGTGCTTTGGTTTGTGGAGTAAGAGAGGTGGGAGTGGGTGGGAGATGTGGAGTGTGGGGCACCCACGTTGGAAGGGCTGTGAGAAGGTGACCATCAGGCTGGGTTAGGGCTGTGAGACTGCTGAGGTCTCGTGTCTTCTGGGCACACAGCTGGGGCAGGGCAACACCAGATGTCCTCATACCTCCTCCCTGGACCAGTGCAACCACTGGACCCAGAGAGAGAAGCCCTTTCTCCTGCAGTTCCTCCCGAACCCTCTGAGAAAGCTTAATGTCCTCCTCACTGTAAAGGAGAAATCTTGAAAGGAATTCTGTCCATTAATGCATAGCGGTTATTGAAGCTTAATTTGGAGCTGAGTCAATATATTGGTAACTGGTATGCATCTACAAATAAATATAAATGTGCAATGTCCTTACTTTTAAAAAAATTTAAAAGTTTTATACTTTTGACTGGGCTGTGTGGCTTGTGGGATCTTACTTTCCAGAACAGGGATTGACCCTGAACCCTCAGCAGTGAAAGCACAGAGTCCTAACTACTGGGCCACCAGGGAATTCCCTACTGTCCTTCCTTTTAAAAATACTGCCAGCACAGGGACCTCCTTGGTGATCCAGACTTTGCCTTCCAATGCAAGAGGTGTAAGTTGAAAACATCAATCAGAAGCAATATTGTAACAAATTCAATAAAAGCCTTAAAAACAAGCCTTAAAAACAAAGCCCCAAGAACAAAGACACTGATATGTTTTTAAAGAGTACCGCCAGCACATTATTTATACATTGCATACCTCAGTTTGTTCATTTGCTAGATGATCTTCTTAATTTTCTTGTGTGGCCCTTGGTTAACTCCTAGAGGTTCTGAAATGGTTGTTTCTATTTTGCCCAAATTTATTAATTAGCTTTGAGAAGAAGATTTGCTGGAACCTCTCCCCTAGTCATTCTGCCTCCACTGAATTTCTACTGTAACCATCAGTAAATAAAAATCCAAAGTAGGTTTGGGTTTGGGTTTGGTTTGCATTTCTAAAGCATTATTTTTTCTATTCTATTCATAGTGTGTTTTCAAAGCATTTTCTCACATTCTCTCATGAGACTTTATTTCTAGAAGGACAGGAAGCATCTTCCCCAGGGAGGACTTGATGGGTGGATTGATTTGGTTAAGGCCACTCCATCATCCTGGGGCAAGATGGGAGGTTCATGGGCTTATGCGCTACTTATTCCATCTCCTTAACCTGTCAGAATTCCCACAGTCTAATTCTACTCCTTGTCTGATTTATTTTTATATTGCTAGAGAATAAACAGGGTCTTCTCAGGTGGCTCAGTAGTAAAGAACCAATGCAGGAGATATGGGTTCGATCCCTGGGTAGGGAAGATCCCCTGGAGAAGGAAATGACAACCCACTCCAGTATTCTTGCCTGGGAAATCCCATGGACAGAGGAACCTGGTGCACTACAGTCCACGGGGTCAGAAAAGGGTTGGGCATGACTTAGCAACTAAGCAACAAATACTGCAGAAAATAAATAAGCTGAGAATATTCTGTCTTGAAGAGAATTTTACTTTTTTAGGACACAGAGCAAGAGAATCCATTCTGGTGCTGCATTCGTAGCCAAAGATACGTGAAAACTCCTCAGGAAAAAAAAAGTTTTTGATCACGTATGAAGGCAGCTGGGGAGTCCAGGTCTGTTCTGTCTCTGGGAGGGAGGTAATTTCACACCGGAAGGGAGGAGCAAAGAGGGATCCTAGGTTTGTTTTCACATTTCTTGAAAGGGCAGCATTTCCCTGAACTCTGGCCCTCACTGGGTCGGGAATCCCCTGGGTTAGTCTTCGTCGGAAGGATCCCATGTTTCCTCCTGTAACAGCTGCAGGCTGTAAATCCCCAGCTCCAGTGGGCAGGTTCTCTGTTGTCACTAGGGCTGGCCAGTCAGGAGCAACATGACACTCAGTGAGTTTGGAGGTGAGAATTTCTATCTGTGAAATCTGTAAGGGGAGGCGGACTTACTTTAACCGACAGGAAGAGGTAACTGACACACCTCTAAAACTTTGTGTCTTGGCCCCAGTCACTGAGCCGCCGCCGAGGACTCAGCAGCCTCCCCCTTGAGCCCCCTCGCTTCCCGAAGCTCCGTCCCTCTTGCCCGCCTTCTCCCACCGCCGCCTTCCGCAGGCCGTTTCCACCGAGGAAAAGGAATCTATCGTATGTCCGCTATCCAGAACCTCCACTCTTTCGACCCCTTTGCTGGTGCAAGTAAGGGTGATGATCTGCTTCCTGTTGGCACTGAGGATTATATCCATATAAGAATTCAACAGAGAAACGGCAGGAAGACCCTTACCACTGTCCAAGGGATCGCTGATGATTACGATAAAAAGAAACTAGTGAAGGCGTTTAAGAAGAAATTTGCCTGCAATGGTACTGTAATTGAGCATCCCGAATATGGAGAAGTGATTCAGCTACAGGGTGACCAGGGCAAGAACATATGCCAGTTGCTGGTAGAGACTGGACTGGCTAAGGACGACCAGCTGAAGGTTCATGGGTTTTAAGTGCTTTTGGCTCACTGAAGGTTAAGTGAGGATTTCCTTGCAATGAGTAGAATTTCCCTTCTGTCCCTTGTCACAAGTTTAAAAACCTCACAGCTTGTATAATGTAACCACTTGGGGTCTGCTTTTAACTTGGACTAGTGTAACTCCTTCATGCAATAAACGGAAAAGAGCCATGCTGTCTAGTCTTGAAGTCCCTCATTTAAACAGAGGTCAAGCAGTAGGCGCCTGGCAGTGTCCAGCCTGAAACAAAGCAATAGCAGTGATGTTTCAGCCAAGCCCAGAGCCCCAGGATCACAGATGGCTATGTCTGGCCGGAAGCTCCTTGGCAGTCCTTCTGCAAAGTTCCCTGCCCTGAGAACATGTCACCACCGGGACAGTCCTCGATGAAGCGGAGAGTGGAGGATGGGTGAGGCCGCTGTACTGCTAGAGGGTGCCTTCGGTGGTCAGGGAAGGATCCTGTGACGTCTCCAACGTGACTGGGTGGGCAGGGCTTAGAGCATCCACCCTCCAGTGAGGGGACAGGACATCTGGCTTGCCACCAAGGTCTTCATGACCAGACATGTCCTAGCTAATCGACATCCAAACTAGAATGTGAGGCCAACCTTCTATCAGTTAAACTTTTGACAAGCGAACAAATTTCAAACCAATGTTATCAGTCACGTAGCTGTAGAGCTTGCAACTTAACTAGCAACAGCTGCCCAATGCCTTGTGAAGTACACTGGTTTTTTGTTTTTTTTCCCCCCTCTTCAGTTTTAATGTTATGTAATGTATTTAAACCCTTATTTAAATAAAAATTGTTTTCAGAAACAAACAAAAAAATAAAACTTTGTGTCTTAAAGTGTAGTGTGTTAATAGATACAGCTATGAAACTTGGTTATGCCAACAGTTTCAAAATGATGGCCTCTGAAGAGATGGTTTATTACTCATAGATTTCAAGAGGAGGTGGCCGTGCCGGGCCACGTTAGAAAGCAGCAAAGTTGGTCACAGGAAGAGAGAGGAGCAGAGAACTGTGGGCAAGAGGCTTTCACGTGGTTTCGGCAGAAAGGAATGGACAAGACAGGAGAAGGAGGTTGAGAACTAGCTAGTTTGTATACTTTCAGTGGACTCTGATGCAGGGGCTGTTTCTAGTTGGCTGGAACCTGGCCCTGGCGAGATTAGGGCAGGTGGATGGTGGCCTGGAGTGTGAGGGCTTAATGAAGGAGGTGGTTGAGGACTGAGCTCTGAGTTGGTTGATTTGCATTTGAAAAGCCATTCTCAGGGTGACCTCTTTACTGTGCAACTGTTGTGCCAGGGCTTTCTCTAGTTGTGGCAGGGGCTGCTCTCTAGTTCCGGTGCACAGGCTTCAGTGGTGGCTTCTCTTATTGCGGAGCCCAGGCTCTAGGTGCCTGGGTTTCAGTAGTTGCAGCACTCAGGGTCAGTAATTGTGGCTTGCTGGCTCGAGGGCACACAGGTTTCAGAAGCTGCAGCATTGGGGTTCACTAGTTTTGGCTCAAGGACTCTAGAGCTGCCAGGCTTCATTAGTTGTGGTTCTCAGGCTTTAGAGCAGGGGGTCGGTAGTTGTGGCATCATTGCTCCGAGGCATGCAGAATCTTCCAGGACCAGGGGTTGAATCTTGTCCCCTGCACTGGCAGGTGAACCCTTATCCACTGTGCCACCAGGGAGGTCCAGGAATGAGCTAGTCTTGGGGCAAGTGCCTCCAGGGTCAACAAAACCCCAGATGTCAAAGCATCAGTTCAGTTCAGTTCAGTCTCTCAGTCGTGTCTGACTCTTTGCGACCCCATGAATCGCAGCACGCCAGGCCTCCCTGTCCATCACCATATCTCGGAGTTCACTCAAACTCATGTCCATCGAGTCGGTGATGTCATCCAGCCATCTCATCCTCGGTCGTCCCCTTCTCCTCCTGCCCCCAATCCCTCCCAGCATCAGAGTCTCTTCCAATGAGTCAACTCTTCACATGAGGTGGCCAAAGTACTGGAGTTTCAGCTTTAGCATCATTCCTTCCAAGGAACACCCAGGGCTGATCTCCTTTAGAATGGACTGGTTGGATCTCCTTGCAGTCCAAGGGACTCTCAAGAGTCTTCTCCAACACCACAGTTCAAAAGCATCAATTCTTCGGCGCTCAGCCTTCTTCACAGTCCAACTCTCATATCCATACATGACCACTGGAAAAACCATAGCCTTGACTAGACGGACCTTTGTTGGCAAAGTAATGTCTCTGCTTTTGAATATACCATCTAGGTTGGTCATAACTTTTCTTCCAAGGAGTAAGCGTCTTTTAATTTCATGGCTGCAGTCACCATCTGCATTGATTTTGGAGCCCAGAAAAATAAAGTCTGACACTGTTTCCACTGTTTCTCTATCTATTTCCCATGAAGTGATGGGACCAGATGCCATGATCTTCGTTTTCTGAATGTTGAGCTTTAAGCCAACTTTTTCACTCTCCTCTTTCACTTTCATCAAGAGGCCTTTTAGTTCCTCTTCACTTTGTGCCATAAGGGTGGTGTCATCTGCATATCTGAGGTGATTGATATTTCTCCCGGAAATCTTGATTCCAGCTTGTGCTTCTTCCAGTCCAGCATTTCTCAAGATGTACTCTGCATATAAGTTAAATAAGCAGGGTGACGATATATAGCCTTGACGTACTCCTTTTCCTATTTGGAACCAGTCTGTTGTTCCATGTCCAGTTCTAACTGTTGCTTCCTGACCTGCATATAGATTTCTCAAGAGGCAGATCAGGTAGTCTGGTATTGCCATCCCTTTTAGAATTTTCCACAGTCTATTGTGATCCACACAGTCAAAGGTGTTGGCAAGGTCAATAAAGCAGAAATAGATGTTTTTCTGTCAAAGCATCAGGATATAACAAATGAAAGACATGATTAATATATTCTGCCTGGGAGTGGAGACCTTAGGGGTTTAGTTTTTGCTTTGCTCAACTGTTCAGACCCTGGCAACCCTGCAGAAGCCTGCAGGCCATGTGGCATCAGCTGATGGGCGCAAGTGTCATCTGGAGTACAGGTGGGTGGGGCCCTGAACACTCATAGTCCTGGGAGAACAGGTCTTGTCTACCTGTCCTCCAGGCTGCATGCTTCCTCCAGGCCCTGTCCCCTGCATTCAGGGGCTGTTCTCTTCCTTCTGGAAAGTACGGGATAAGTGCATGGTGGAGGGTGTCCCAGGGAAGGCCTGCCATCAGGGAAGGCCTAAGCATCATGATGCTTACTCCCGCCTACATGTAGACCCCAAACCTCTCCTTGTTTTCACTCATACCAAAGCTCCCTGAAGTTCTCTCTACTCTTTTTTTTTTTAAACTCTGTTTCCCTTTTTCCAACATACATGTCTCCTGTAACACACACACACACACACACACAGACACACTGTGACTCACTGTAGCGGCTTGGATAGGTATAGGGAAGGCTGTAGACTGGAGAGGTCTAACTTGCTTGAAAAAGAATAAAGAATATCCTCTCAATGAAAGCGCATCAAGCAGCTTACCTTTAGTTCTCCCTGGAGTCCTTGTCTTTCCCCAGCAACCTCCTGAGCGCCCTCTTTACCTCCTTGTTCCTCAGGGTGTATATGAGGGGATTAAGTAAAGGGGTGCCCACTGCATAGAAGAGACCAAAGAACTTGCCCCTTTTCTGGGAGTAGGGATTTTTGGGCTGGAGGTAGACAGCAATGACCAAGCTGTAGAAGAGGGTGACCACAATGAGATGGGAGGAGCAGGTCCCCAGAGCCTTCCTCCATGCTACGGCAGAGTTAATCCTCAGCACTGCCCGGGCAACGGCACCGTAAGAGATAAGGATGAGAGTAAGCGGCATGACCAGGAAGATGACACTGGACACAGCTAACTGGATTTCATTGTAGGTGGTGTCTCCACAGGACAGTTGAATCAGAGAAGGGACTTCACACACAAAGTCATCTGTCTGCCGATGTGGGCAGAAGGGCAGGCAGAGGGTCGGTGGTGTCTGGACTACTGATTGGACCAGACCCATTACCCAGGCCATGGCCGCCAGCGGCCAGCGCAGGCAGGGGTGGATGATGGTGGCATAGTGGAGGGGCTGGCAGACAGCCACGTAGCGGTCAAAGGCCATCACGGTCAGGAGGACACACTCCGTGGTCCCCAGGAACAGGAGGATGAAGAGCTGGACAGAGCAGCCAAGGAAGCTGATGGTCTTCCTTGGGCCCCAGAGGTGGACCAGCATCTGCGGGACACAGCTTGTGGTGAAGCAGAGGTCCAGGAAGGAGAGGTTGGAGAGGAAGAAGTACATCGGGGAGTGGAGCCTGGGCTCCAGCACGCACAGCAGGATGATGAATGTGTTGCCCACCAGAGTCAGGAGGTAAGAGATCGAGACAACCACAAAGACGATTCTCTCAAGCCCTGGGTGTTCAGAGAAGCCCACAAGGAAGAAGTCCACCGGGGAGCTGTGGTTGACCACGGCCTGTTCCTGTCCAGACCTAGAGGGATGAGGGCTGTCTGAGCTGTGTGTTCCCACCTGTCTTATAAGAACTCAGCCTGGGTGCTTGTCAGGTCATACCAGGTGGGCATTTCTCTTCTGTCGTCACTCACTCAGCCTGTTTCCCAGCACATCAGCATCCAGCAGCGCCTTCTCTTCCCCTGCTCCTCCTGATCAAATGAGGTCCAGTGAAAGTGAGGAAGCCGTGAATGTGCAGAAGACAGATGGAGACTCACACTGGTATCTCAGACGTACTGAGTGAAGGCAAAAGAAACTGATGTGAAACAGGGAAGAATCAATCAGTTTTCCTTAATTCAACAATCATTTATTAAATGCCTATTTTGTTCTGAGGACTGTGGTAGTTTTCAGTATTCTCTTCTGTCAGAAATCATTACCAAAGGATTCATTTTTACTGAGTTTCCTTCCTGAGAGTATCTATGCAGTACTTCCTATTTTGGATCATACATTTTCTGGATCACTCATGTTTTATCCACCTTACTTTCATTTGTAGGGGAGCCACCAGAGGCAGAATGTATGAATTAAGGACATTTCTTCTCTGTATGAAGTGACCCCACCACAGAGATATTGACTAGGTTATCTTGTCCCATGAAAAACTTGTGATTGGGACTTCCCTGGTGGTCCAGTGGCTGACTCTGAGCTTCCTCTGATCAGGGAACCAGATCCCATTTACATATCAGATCTGGCACAGACAAATAAGTATTTTAAAAAATGATGATTTATTAAACTAAGTACAAGAGTGTATTCTAAAAATAAAAAACCTGAGGACTTCCCTGGTGGTCAGTGGCTAAGATTTCGAGCTCCTAATGCAGGAGGCCCAGGTTTGATCCCTGGTCAGGGAATTAGATCCCACATGTCACAACTAAAGATCCCATGTGCCGCAAAAGACCTCATGCATCCAAATAAGTAAATAAAAATTTTTTTTAATAAAGCCCTAAGCTCAACTTAGCATTACATGCATGTCACAAAATAAGACCAAACAGGCAGCCAGTTGTCTTGCTTTGGAGGTAGAAACATCTATACTAATTGGACCTTGAAATAAGGAAGATGATGTAATTTAAAAAAATGCTTTCCCTTTCAGATAAGATTACATCAAAAGCAAAATATGCTGAGTTGATATTGAGATATTTAAGTAGAACATAGAATTTGTTGAATGCTTTCTTAATTCTACTCAGTATTTGAGATTTTAAAACTTTCTATATCCAACTCTGAAACTTGCAGAAAATTTCCAAGTCTAAAAATTCTTGTTTATTCTTGATCAATGAATTGTTAGCATTTGCCACTTTTAAATCATTCTATCTTTTCTTTATATACACAGTTATATTTATTCAGAGCTATTGGCGAGTAGGTTGTGTACATAATGCTTCTTCACACCTTCATATGTTAGCATGTAGGCAATGGCACCCCACTCCAGTACTCTTGCCTGGAATATCCCATGGACAGAGGAGCCTGGTAGGCTACAGTCCATGGGTTCGCTAAGAGTTGGACACGACTGAGTGACTTGACTTTCATGAATTGGAAAAGGAAATGGCAACCCACTCCAGTGTTCTTGCCTGGAGAATCCCAGGGACGGGGGAGCCTGGTGGGTTGCCATCTATGGGTTCACACATAGTCAGACACGACTGAAGTGACTTAGCAGCAGCAGTTTCTAATAAAAAGGAAATTCTTTTATGTAAACGTAGTACAGCTACTCAATATAGAAAATCCACCATTGGCAAAACATTGACTGTGGCTCATACTCATAATTTTGCTAATAATGTTATTTATAGCAAATTTCCCCATAAAAGATCCAGTGCCTATCACTTATGTGTGACCTTGCTCCTATAGTAGCATTTCCTTAGCTACTGAAATGAACAAGTCTTCAAGTATAATGTGATGGGTTCAAGTCTCACCAGAAGAAGCAGAGGCTGGTGTACAGCTGGCCTCATGCAGTCGTTCAAAAGGGAGGAAAGGGATAGAAAATGTTGAGATCACCAAGAAATTGAAGGCCAATAAAGCAAAGATGATGGGTGTGTGAGAGAAGGAAGTCTGCACAGTAAGGAGGATTCTGGGCAAGTAAGTCAAGAAAACATCCTGGAGAAGGTGACCCGGATCTTTGCTGTGAAAGGCAGTTTGGGTCACAGGTGAGCTCACAAACAATCCTAAAGGAAATCACTCCTGAATATTCATTGGAAGGACTGATGCTGAAGCTGAAACTCCAATACTTTGGCCACCTGATACGAAGAACTGACTCATTGGAAAAGACTCTGATGCTGGGAAAGATTGAAGGCAGGAGGAGAAGGGGTCGACAGAGGATGAGATGGTTGGATGGTATCACCGACTGGATGGACCTGAGTGTGAGTAAGCTCCAGGAGTTTTGGTGATGGACAGGGAAGCCTGGCATGCTGCTGTCCATGGGGTCACAAAGAGTTGGACATGACTGAGTGACTGGACTGAACTGAGCCCACAGATGGTTGTGAGATGTGGAACCACTCTGGCAGTCAAGGGGCAGAGCCAGGGGTCTTCTGAGAAGAGACAATCGTAGGAAGCCATTCAGAGGATGTGGTGGCAAGCATATGGGTAGCTTTGATGGCAGAAAATGTCCCAGAAGCTTTTGGAATGGGAGAGGCTTTCATGCTGGCTCAGTGGTAAAGAATCTGTCTGCTAGTGCAGGGGATGCAGGAGATGTGTGCTTGATCCCTGGGGAGGGAAGATCCCCTGGAGGAGGAAATGGCAGCCCACTCCAGTATTCCTGCCTGGAAGATTCCAGAGGAGCCTGGCAGGCTACAGTCCATGGGGTCACAAAAGAGTCAACATAGCTTCGCTACTAAACAACAACAACAACAAAGCATCTCTTCATCACAGAGTCACCATTTTATGTTAGAAGCTACATTTCATCGCCTTTTTGTTAGGACTCCTTTATGTCTTCTTCTCCAGTTCTTCCATTGTTACTTTCCGTTTGAGGATAAGATTTGTTCCCTTTAGTAACTTTTTTTTTTTTTTGCAGCTTATGGAATATTAGTTCCGTGACCAGGCATTGAATCCATGCAGTGAAAATGTGGAGTCCTAACTGCTGGACCACCAGGGAATTTCCAACAATTTGAGTAATAAAGAGTGTATAAAATATGTCCATAGGCTTTACAAGATAATAAAATAAACACATGGCATACCTGCCCCCGACTCCCTTTTAAGAGCAGAACAAATGTTACCCATAGCTCTGGATACCTCTCTGATCACATCTGATCACAAAGAGACATCTTCTCTTTGCCCTTTAGGAAGGAATCGGTATTCTGCTTATTTTAAATTTCTTTTGAACTTTATAGGTGTCCTATTGCTTGTATCTCAGCAATTACCCATCAAGTTTTATTTATCCATCAGCTGTAGAATTTCCTATGTTCTTATTTTCTTGGCAATGTGTTGCCTTACTCTGTATGTTATTTCTGGATATCTTCAGGTTCTATCTTCCTTTGACTCTCCATTCCTTCTTTTTGTCTGTCTTTCATAACAGGTCTTTTCCTCACCCTCTTTCTCTAGGTTCTTCTTTTCTCTTACACCAAGAAAGGCAAACACTACTTCCTAGTTCCCATTGATTTCAATATTGAATGTTTAATCTTTTATCGGTCACCAAAGAGTCAGTCATTTCTAAGAGCTACAAGGTCATGAGATGCAAATTCGGCATCCAGTAATGATAATTTCATATTTTATTTTCATAGTTACCATCTCTTGAGTGTTTCCTAAGCACCAGGCACTATGTTAAAATTTTTTTCTAAATATCTGTATTTCACAAAAACCATGGAAAAACTTGTTGATACTATCCCTCATTTGTAGAAGAAACAGCCTCAGAAAGGATGAATAAGTCACCCAAGATTATCCAGCTAGTAAGCACCAGGGCCAGATTTCTAGATCCTGTTTCATTCATAATATTAATGACGATATATAGTAATGGAAGGGCTATAGGAGAAGAATAAATATGTGACTTACCCACAATCAAGTCAGCCTCCTTATTGCCTTGCTACCAGAGCATCCCCATGATATGGAGCTTTTGGACTGGTTCAAGCCTTCACTTGATCCTCATACTGAAAACTAAAAGCAAATTATGAGAAATACTGTATCCTTGAAATTGATTAAGGCTCAGATTTCAGGTAAGGGTAATGATTGCTATGGCTTCCTTCCCCAGTCACTTTGCAAAGCACATCACAATAGATTGCTGTTTATGACAACTTCAAGAGATGGGCACAATTATTATCTTCTTTTTTGGACGAAGAAATGAAAATGAACAGAGGACGAATCACTTGCTCTGAAAGTGTAGCTAGCAAGCACCACCGCTGAGATTTGAACCCAGGGTGGTGGTTGAGGAGGTCATATAATAACAACATCCCACCATCACTTTGCTCAACATGTGAGGCCAGAGGCAGCCTTTTACTGTGGAGCTTTTTGATAACAAGTTCTCCTCCTCAATCCAGGAAGTTAACTTCTCTTTTAGTGGTACTGGAGGTAGAAAGGGAAGAGTGGTGAGGTGATGGAGGGAGTGATCCCAGGACTCTTATACCATGGAGAGAAACACCTCCTCAATTCTGCCAAGCAATTCACAATTAGTTAGCGACTGCTACTAATCATGGTTAAGACAAGACAGGAGGATCTAGAGAAAATGTGCCAGAAACAATGCTCCCTTTGGTAAATAGAAAGGTCTCCCTCTGCTCCCCTGAGTCACAGGGGAGTACAAGGGTATTGTTTTCTTTTTACTACCACCTCCGGAGGGTCATGGGCTTCCTTCAGTGGTAAAGAGTCTGCCTGCCAGTGCGAGAGCTGCAGGAGATGCGGGTTCAATCTCTGGGTCGGGAAGATCCCCTGGAGAAGGAAATGGCAAACTACTCCAGTATACTTGCCTGGAAAATCCCATGCACAGAGGAGCCTGGTGGGCCACAGGACATGGGGTCACAAAAGAGTTGGACACGACTTAGCAACCAAACAACAACAACAAGGGGAACAACAGCCTGCCTACTTAGAGTAAAGACTATTTCACAGGCTCCCTTTCAATTTCATGTGGTTGTACGATGTTAGGCAATAGGATGTAGGAGAAATCTCTTCTGGCCATTTCATGGAGCCTTTTAAAAAATACCACTGAAGCTCTCTCTTCCTGGAATAACGATGGAATGGCTGGAGCACTAGATACCATTTTGGACCACAACAATGTGGACCATGTCGTAAAAATAGCAGAGCTCAAAGGAAAGTGGTCCTGAGTTGCTTTTTTTGAACAGAATGATCACATTGGCTCTGAATCTTCTCCTTCTGAATTTTGAAGTCACTACTATCTTTATGAAGCCAAATATTTTTAGGTATCTGTTAATGGTAACAGAGCTTAATCCTAAGTGAAATCCCCAGCTGACAGAAGAAAGTACTAAGCTTGAGGATGGTGAAATAATTTGCATAAAAGTAGGAAGCAGAGCCTGAATTTATTCTAGGAAGGCCTAATAGCTGCAAAGTGGATGAGGGCCACTGGCCCACACGCCACACGACACCTCCTAGTGCGTTGACTACTCCAGGTATTTTGTCCATTTAGTCATTTTTCACCAGTTGCCATCAGACTAAGATCATGGCTCAGTGATAGTTCTTGAGTTGTATATATATAATGTATATATTATATATATTGGGTTTATTTGGTTAGATTTGACCAAAAATCTAACCAAAGATTAGATTTGACCTCTGACTTCAGTTAAATTCCTTGATTTCAGATAATATTATAGATTATATTATTGATCTTTCCAAGTTTTGGATTATGCAAAGTATTATTGGATGTTGCATGTTTGGGAGTAGGGAAGGCACAGGATCATAACAATTAACCTACTATCATCAGTTCAGTTCAGTCACTCAGTCGTGTCCCAATCTTTGAGACCCCATGGACTGCAGCACGCCAGGCCTCCCTGTTCATCACCAACTCCTAGAGCTTACTCAAGCTCATGTCCATTGAGTCAGTGATGCCATCCAACCATCTCATCCTCTGTTATCCCCTTCTCCTCCTACCCTCAATCTTTCCCAGCATCAGGGTCTTCTCAAATGAATCAGCTGTTCGCATGAGGTGGCCAAAGTATTGGAGTTTCAATTTCAACATCAGTGCTTCCAATGAACACTCAGGACTGATCTCCTATGGATGGACTGGTTGGATCTCCTCGCAGTCCAAGGGACTCTTAAGAGTCTTCTCCAGTACCACAGTTCAAAAGCATCCATTTTTCAGCACTCAGCTTTCTTTATAATCCAACTCTCACATCCATACATGGCTACTGGAAAAACCATAGCCTTGACTAGATGGACCTTTGTT
This sequence comes from Budorcas taxicolor, assembly GCF_023091745.1. Classification (NCBI taxonomy): domain Eukaryota; kingdom Metazoa; phylum Chordata; class Mammalia; order Artiodactyla; family Bovidae; genus Budorcas; species Budorcas taxicolor. The sequence continues at coordinate 31,667,083 of NC_068920.1, read as the reverse complement.
GGCAAAGTAATGTCTCTGCTTTTGAATATGCTGTCTAGGTTGGTCATAACTTTCCTTCCAGGGGGTAAGCGTCTTTTAATTTCATGCCTTCAATCATTATCTGCAGTGATTTGGGAGCCCCCCGCAAATAAAGTCAGCTGCTGTTTCCACTGTTTCCCCATCTATTTGCCATGAAGTGATGGGACTGGATGCCATGATCTTCATTTTCTGAATGTTGAGCTTTAAGACAACTTTTTCACTCTCCTCTTTCACTTTCACCAAGAGGCTCTTTAGTTCTTCTTCACTTTTTGCCATAAGGGTGGTGCATATCTGAGGTTCTTGATATTTCTCCCAGCAATATTGATTCCAGCTTGTGCTTCATCCAGGCCAGCAATTTGCATGATGTACTCTGCATAGAAGTTCAATAAACAGGGTGACAATATACAGCCTTGACAGACTCCTTTTCCTATTTGGAACCAGTCTGTTATTCCATGTCCAGTTCTACCTGTTGCTTCCTGACCTGCATACAGATTTCTTTAGAGCCCGTCATGTGGTCTGGAATTCCCATATCTTCCAGAATTTTCCAGTTTATTGTGATCCACACAGTCAAAGGCTTTGGCATAGTCAATAAAGCAGAAATAGATGTTTTCCTGGAACTCTCTTGCTTTTTCCATGATCCAGCGGATGTTGGCAATTTGATCTCTGGTTCCTCTGCCTTTTCTAAAACCAGCTTGAACATCAGGAAGTTCACAGTTCACGTATTGCTGAAGTCTGGCTTGGAGAATTTTGAGCATTACTTTACTAGCGTGTGAGATGACCTACTATAGTGCTAGCTTTTCTTGGCCGTCTGCTTAGCAACTATTGATTGAGCACAGAAACCGGTTCCCATCCGTGCATGGTGCATAGCTTGTAGCCAGTTCCATCTTGAGCCAGTGACAGCATAAAAAAGATACATACCCCTTCCCTCACCCCTTTCTCTGTTTCCTCCTCTCTTTTGCTATTGAATAGGTAATATATACACAGGGGGCCGAGAAATGAAATATTGCTGGCTGTATCAGAAAACTCACAGTCATCAGCGATTGCAGCACTGGTGAGCTGGTGAACCCTGAGGGAAGTCAGGAAGGAAACAAAGAGTACCTGCCATCTAGAAGCCATCAGACTGCAGCTGCTCCCTACAGTGAGCCCTGAGGGAACTCAGGATGAGAAAACACAGGATACTAGCCCCAGAGAGCTGAGATGCATATCAAAGGAAGGATTTCAATGAGCCCAGACTCTTAACATCTTCCCACAGGTAGAAAAGCAGTAAATTCCTTAAGACACCTAGTTTTCTTTTATTAACAGTAATCTTTTATTTCCAGTACCTGACCTTTGTTGTAAAACTCCTATATATCCTAGCTTCCACTTCACCTTATTGAAGCAGTTTTCTCAGGTTTACTTGAGATGTTGCTCTGGTGCTTAAAGTTGGTGGCATGTCCCCTGAAGAAAACACAACCCTTAACTTTTAGGTGGTGAATATATATTTTTTTAGTCGACCCTGCAAAACTAAAAACCGGAGAAGGCCCTGGCGACCCACTCCAGTACTCTTGCCTGGAAAATCCCATGGACGGAGGAGCCTGGTAGGGTGCAGTTCACGGGGTTGCTAAGAGTCAGACATGACTGAGTGACTTCACTTTCACTTTTCACTTTCATGCATTGGAGAAGGAAATGGCAATCCACTCCAGCATTCTTGCCTGGAGAATGCCAGGGACAGGGGAGCCTGGTGGGCTGCCGTCTATGGGGTCGCACAGAGTTGGACATGACTGACGTGACTTAGCAGCAGTAGCCACAGCAGCAAAACTAAAAACAGTAACAGGACAAGGTACATAATAAGTAAATCTCCCTCCCATTCCAGTTCCTTAGACAATACAGTTTGTTTCCTCTCAGAGATATTGCATGTATGCACATTTCAGCATATGTGTGTATATATTTTTCTTTTTTAAATACCAGAAAATTATACATTTTGTAACTTGATTCTTTCAGTTAATTCCTCTGTATACACTTTCATTTATTTAATTCCTTGTTGATATGTTGTTTCCATTTTTTGGATGACAAGTAATATCACATGAATATACTTGTATTGATACATATCTTATTTCATATATATATGAGTATACTGATAGAATAAATTCCTAAAGTGAAATTGCTGGGTTTAGGGTAGATAGATGAAAAAAAAATTAGTTATAGCTTTGGTACCACAAAAGAATTATGTAACACATATAAACTCTAAAGCGTAATTGTGTCATAATCAACACTTATGGTTTTTACATTTTTATGACAGCTTGATGACACACTATATGGTTTTAAACATTAATTGTTGTTTTGCTTGTATTTATTTTCCTTTAGAACATTTATGTTTTAAGTTATAACATTATTTTATCTTTAATTGACTGAATATGTGTTTTCTCTTAATTAATTAATAAGGCAACATACATTTAGTTCCATTCAATACATTGCTTCACCAAACATTAAGCTCCCAAAGTTAAACATTAAACATGACAGGATGGGGCTTCCCTGGTAGCTTAGCTGGTAAAGAATCCTTCTGCAATGCAGGAGACCTGGGTTGGATCCCTGGGTTGGGAAGATCCCCTGGAGAAGGACATAGCAACCCACTCCGGTGTTCTGGCCTGCAGAATCCCCATGGACAGAGGAGCCTGGCAGGCTACTGTCGATGGAGTCACCAAGAGTCAGACATGACTGAGCACAGCACAGCATGTGACAGGATGAGCTATCAGGGGGTTCTCAAACGTCTTATTCACTCTTGAAAATCCTCAAGTGACCCCTGTCAGCATTTAGATTGGACTTCATTTATTTAAAAAACAAATATACTCTGAATTTCACAGTAGCTTGTCTCTTTCTCTGTCTCTCTGGGTAGGTCTGCTTGGTTTGGAGAGTTATGAAGAGCAGCATACTCTCTGCAGTCTCCTTGGCCTTGTCTTCTTTCACTCAGCCGGTATGCGGCACGTCCATCCGTATCGTTGCTTGCAGGTATAATTCAACCATGTTTATTGCTGATGCTGTTCTACAGTTTAGTTATCTATGTCCCTATTACTGGAAGGTATTTGGGTTGTTTCAGTTTGGCATGTCCATTTTTTATTTTGACAAATGTTTTCCAAATGGTCGTTCTTTGAGATTAGACAGACTTTCCCTACAGCCGTTATTAAATAAGAATTCACAGATGCATTTTGATTGAGTTTGTTTGGCATTTCTTTTTATTTATTTATGGCTATCTGAATCTTATTAAAAAGCGGAGCCATTACTTTGCCAACAAAGGTGTGTCTAGTCAAGGCTATGGCTTTTCCAGTGGTCATGTAAGGATATAAGAGTTGGACTATGAAGAAAGCTGAGCACCAAAGAATTGATGTTTTTGAACTGTGGTGTTGGAGAAGACTCTTGAGAGTCCCTTGGACTGCAAGGAGAGCCAACCAGTTCATTCTGAAGGAGATCAACCCTGGGATTTCTTTGGAAGGAATGATGCTAAAGCTGAAACTCCAGTACTTTGGCCACCTCATGAGAAGAGTTGACTCATTGGAAAAGACCCTGATGCTGGGAGGGATTGGGGGCAGGAGGAGAAGGGGACGACCGAGGATGAGATGGCTGGATGGCATCACCAACTGAATGGACGTGAGTCTGAATGACCTCCGGGAGCTGGTGATGACCAGGGAGGCCTGGCGTGCTGCGTTTCATGGGGTCGCAAAGAGTCGAACATGACTGAGCGACTGAACTGAACTGAACTGAACTGAGTCTTCCTTGCTGCATGGACTTATCTCTAGTTTCTGTGAGTGGGGACTTCTCTCTAGTTGCAGTACACGGGCTTCTCGTTGCAGTGGCTTCTCTTGTTGCAGAACACAGGCTATAGGGCCAGCAGGCTTTGGCAGTTGGCATATAGGCCCAGTAGCTGTGGCTCCTGGGCTCTAGGGCCCAGGTTCAATAGTGGCGGTGCACGGGCTTAGCTGCCCCGTGGCATGTGGGATCTTCTTGGACTAGGGATCAAACCTGTGTCTCCTGCATTGGCCAGCAGATTCTTCATCACTGAGCCACCAGAGAAGCCTTCTGACTGGAATTTCTGAAGCAATATTCATGATCTCAAGGCAGTTTTACAAACTGCTTCATAGCATTTTGAAAGAGATAGGAAAGAGGCTTCTGCTCCAGGGAGTCCCAGTAGGGTCAGTGATGTGCCCTAGACCGCCTGGTCAGCTGTCCAAGCTGGGAGGCTGTGGATGTCCAGGACATTTGTTTTAAAACCTGCAAAAGTTTCCACAGCATGATCTTTGAACTTGGCTAGTTTTCTGAATTTGTTAGAGGGGCAAAGGAAAAGAGATCTTTTTGCCTCTGAAAAAGTGTATTGTGACAGAGAAAAAAAAAAAAACAAGTCAGATGGGCACTGTGGTGAGAAGCAAGGAGGAGTCAGTTCCCAAGAAGAATCTATAGACAGCAAGAGACATTGGGATGTTTGGGACAGCCCTTCCCCTGGACTTAGGCTGGGAGGGAATTGCACGTAAGAAGGGAGGAGGGTAAAGAGAGATCAGAGTCCAGATTTGTTATTCTTGTTCCTTGAAAGGACTGAGTTTCTCGGAATCCGGATCCTGTCTGGGGAGGGAATCACGTGAACTAGTTTTTCCTGCGAAAATCTGTGGCTTGCCCTAGAGTAACTCAAGGCAGTAAAATCCCCCGCTCCAGTGGGCAGTTTTTCTACTGCTGTGTGGAATTGCCTCGCAGTGTTGTCTTTTATTATTCACAGTCCTGGGAGAGCAGTTCTCTCCCACGGTGCCATCTTCCTCCAGGCTCCGAGTCCTGCACTTGCCACCGCTCTTTGTTTACCTCTGCCCAGGCAGGGTCTGCCACATGCATCCAAAGGCTCCTTGCATCCTCTGCTTTCCTTTATCTATTTATTCCATCAACTCATACATTACCTATAATAAAAAGGTATGCAAGGGCATATACTCCCCACCCTTCTTTCCACTGAAGCACAATGTGAGAAGATGAGGACTGTAGAAATAGAGGTTTGCATTTGAACCCTTACTTGTTGTTTAGTCTCTCAATTGTGTTCAACTCTTTGCGACCCTATGGACTGTAGCCCGCAAGGCTCCTCTGTCCATGGGATTTCCCAGGCCTGAATACTAGAGTGGGTTGCCATTCCCTTCTCCAGGGGATCTTGTGGATCCATGGGTTAAACCCATTTCTCCTTCATTGGCAGGTGAACTGTTTACTGCTAAGCCACTAGGGAAGCCTGTGGAACCCTTACTTACCAGCTAGCACTAATATGACTGTGGATAAGTTAGCATCCTGTTTATCCATAAGGGTACTAATACTTACTTGTCAGAATCCTAAATTACTTAATGAAGTACCATTTAATAAAACTTTGTGCAGTTCCTGTAACATAATCACTACTCACTAAGTGTTAGCATATTAAGAAGCAGAGACATTACTTTGCCAACAAAGGTCCGTCTAGTCAAGGCTATGGTTTTTCCAGTGGTCATGTATGGATGTGAGAGTTGGACTGTGAAGAAAGCTGAGCACCGAAGTTTTGAACTGTGGTGTTGGAGAAGACTCTTGAGAGTCCCTTGGGCTGCAAGGAGATCCAACCAGTCCATTCTAAAGGAGATCAGTCCTGGGTGTTCTTTGGAAGGAATGATGCTAAGGCTGAAACTCCAGTACTTTGGCCACCTCATGTGAAGAGTTGACTCATTGGAAGAGACTCTGATGCTGGGAGGGATTGGGGGCAGGAGGACAAGGGGACGACAGAGGACGAGATGGCTGGATGGCATCACCAACTCGATGGACGTGAGTCTGAGTGAACTCTGGGAGTTGGTGATGGACAGGGAGGCCTGGTGTGCTGCGATTCATGGGGTCGCAAAGAGTCAGACACGATTGAGCAACTGAACTCTACTTAACTGAAGTGTTATTTTCCTATTAAGATTCACTTACTTATTCATTTATTGATTTACTCATACATTTGGCAAATATTTAGTAAGAATGGAGTGTCAGACAGCCTGAGAAGTGTTGAAGATACAAGTTAAGACTTAGCCATGGCCCTCAAGAGTCTCACTGTTTACTGAGGGTGAAGGACAAGTACACTGATGACATTATTTCTAGAGAAACATGCTCTGGGAAGTTTGCTGAAGGAGTATAGAAGGACAGAAAATGGGCATGTAACCCAGCATAGGATGGAAGAGAGTCAGGGAGGTCTTCCTGAAGGAGACGCTGCTTCTGTTGTATATTCTTATAAATCCATGGTGTTGGGGGTGTAGCTAAAGGGAAAGCCATGTTCAATGATCTGGTGGCAGAGAGCCTGGCATGTTCAAAATTACACAGGGAATTCAGGACCCCACACATGGAAAGAAGTGGCTAGATCTACAGATCTGCAGCTCAGGGTGGGGCTGTGGATATAGATGTGAAGGGTGTCAGCAGACAACTATCACCCCTGGGAAATATTCCTGGGATCCTCCTCCCACTGAGAATGTAAAACTTGGCACCAAGGTGGTATAGGTCCCAATATGTACATTCCCAGGCCAGAAAGGTAAAGCAGAAAGGGTATTAAAAAAGAATGATTTAATTTAAAGCAGCTTTAACCATCTATTCTCCACTTCTCTTTCCAATAATGATGTGGAAACCTAAGAAACTGAGGGGTGCAAATAAAATGTGAAAACTGAAAGCTGTTTCCTCAAGTCTGCTTTGTACAGCTTTTTCTTTCTCTCTCCAGACCCAACACCCATCCTTGTCCTGCTAGAGGAGGTTCACTTTTTCTATCACTTTCAACCTGATCTGATGTTTTTTGCCTGGCCACTGATGATGTTTCAGAGTTCCCAAATCTTATTGGACAGCGGGTGCAGGGTAGCCCTTTTCTACTGTGGGGTAAGCCAAACATCACAATCATGTTTTCTAAACAGAGAGACTCTTGGAACCTGCAGAAATATCTGAAGGGAGAAGAGCAGGTCAGGGCTTTCAGTCTATTCCATCAAGTTGCATTCTTCCCTCTTCATATTCATTCTGTTTATAAAAAAATTTGTCTACCGCACAAAGTATATTTAAATAATAATTAGTTTTACCAACTTTATTAACTATCTATTAAGAGCTTCAGTTAAAAGAACATGATTTATGTTAAGCTTGTTGAAATATTGGAATGAGTTCCTGGATCCCATTACTTGTGTAGACACTTCTGCAAAGCCAAGTTCTCTAGGCTGGAAACTCCTGAAATAAAATGGGATCATGTGAAATTTGTCAATGAATGAAGGGACAGTAAATGTTCACTGAAAACACAGTAAAGAAATTAACTTGTTTTTTTTTTTTTTTTACAGACTTGAAATTATTTGGAACACTTTAAATACATGTTTTATTTTTTTTAAAAAAGGGTTTTATGGCGATGTCCTGAGACTTTCAGAGAGAGCAGGGATTAACTTGAAATGTTAGGAGATAAGAGTGATCAAGAAAATCCTCTGAGCATGCACAGTTTATGTTCTCCCTGTCTTTTTAAAAAAAATTATTCATTTACTTGGCTGTGCCAGGTCATAGCTGCAGCAGGCGGGATGGCATGGGAACTCTTAGTGGAGGCATGTGGGATACATTTCCCTGACCAGGTTGAAACCGGGTCCCCTGGATTGGGAGCTTGGAGTCCTAGTCACTGGACCACCAGGAAAGTCCCCTCTCTTTTTGTCCCTAATCCAAATGTGAAGATCCAGGGGGTCAACAGCTCCTTAGGTATTTCTGAGGTCACACTAGTGAGGGTCCAGGGGTAAAGGTGAGAAAATAGAGGCACTGTGGTGCGACAAGGCTATGTGGTTTTGCATGTGGAAGGTGGGAGTCAGTGTTGGATTGCTGGCTTCAAATTGTTCTCAAGTAGTGGATTTGGTTTCCAGGTTCTCAGACAGCATGAGAAGAATGTTAGAAAACTCAAGACCCAGGAATCTAAAGTTCTTTGTAAAGGACATTTATAAACAAAATTTTCTGAGTCTGGAAGACACTTAGGAATTCTCTCCAATCATCTCATTGTATAGACCAAAAAGCCAACATCCAGGGAGGTGAACAGACTTGCCCAGGTTAATTGAGTGTCAGCCCTGGGACTGGAACTCATGGGTCTTCTCAGTTCAGGGTTATTTCTGTGTTTTCTCCAGGTCAGCTTCACAGCCTAGTTTCATTCTGCTAGGCTAGGGTTAACAGGCTGCTCCTGGTCACCTCACCCATGGCAACTCTCACTGTCCTCTCCGGGGCACCTCTGTTTTCAGGAAGTTCTCTGACTAATGGCAGCAGTGGTGTCGGGGCGGGGGTCTTAAAAGCTAAGGGGAGGACCACAGGTGTTAAAGGTCTTCAAGCTAGTGAAGGTCAGAGATGCAGGCTAGGAAGTCACAAGTCAGGATTGGGAATAGTGGGTTGTAAATCAGGGGAAAATTCTCAACAGAGAAAGACCATCCCATGTTTGAAACAGGGAGGACAAATGGGTTGACTGTGGTGCCAAGTGCCTAGTCATAATGTACTTTTGTTTCCTGACTCCCCAGTAGCAAAAGTGAAAGTAACTTGAGGCTGTCTGACAACAAACGGTAGAGGAAAAACTTGAAAACCACAGCACCCAGGCAGGGGATTTCCAGTTTAGCTGCTTATATAAACTGGAGGCGAGGTCCTTCGCTCTGTCTCCTGATTCTGCTCCTCTGATTGCAGACATGGCCACTGTCGATGTGAGTTGATTTGATATGAGTGTGGGGAAAGGGAGAGGACCTCTGAGACATGGGAGAGAATCAGAAATGGATGAGGCATAGTGCTGGGAGGTAAAGGGGGGGTTGCTGGAAAGGCATCTGGAAGGGGAGGAGATAGGCATTGTTACTTACTGAATGTGAAGAAAGTTTCCATGAAGAGAACCAGGTCGCTTGGCTCCTGAGTTCTCTTGCACTGAGACCTTGCACTGGTCACACTTAGGGGTACATGGTAGGAAGTAGGAGTGGGCTTTGTGCTCAGCAGGGCTGGCAAGACTTGAAACTATGGGAATATTTTCTTGATCTTTTTCTCTCTTATCCTGTTTAGGCCTCCAGGGCTCTTAAGCTTTCTTCTTTTACCAAAAGAGAGGTCTGCAGAATTCATTTATTCTAAGTTGTTAATGCCTGTGTAAGACTATATGCTCTACAAAAAGAACTTGGAATGAGGCTAATGCTTAGCATAGAAGCGTGAGAGTTCAGTGAAGAAATGTCTGTGGCATCTAGTTTGGGAAGGTATTTTGAATGAAGCCTGAAAGAGGTTCTCCAAGACTTTCAGGTGATAGCACAGGAGTGAGATTCCCTGTGTTCATGTTATTGAAATAAGACTCAGATGTAGTCCCTACTTTCTGTGAACGGGACCCTGGTCCAATTAAAGGAGGGATCATATTCTACAACAGGTGGATATAAAAACACAGGAAACAGATGAACAGGTGATATTGAACATAGCTTCACTACAATGTGTGAGTTATTATTTAAAGCATTAAGAAAGAAACTAACAGTACAGAAAAGATGTGTTGCAAACAGAATTTCCTTCTAAAGAAGTCATGGTCATGGAGGATAGCCATGTGAGTATTCCATTAGGCTGTCAAGTCTTGGGAATTCTGTTTGAGAGCTGTTTTTCAAATCTGGTGTACATCTTTGAATGCTTTCTAGTGTATTTAGTTTTTGACATTTGACAACATTTATCTGGAGAGGAGACAGGTAAATAAGATAGGGGATTATCAATAACATTTTGCAATGGATTAGAGGACAAAGGGATAAGACTGGTTTTCTTGCATTACGACCTGGAAATTTTGAAAACAAGTTTCAAACAAGGGAGGGGCACAGCTTGTTGTAAAGGATCTGGAGCACCAGACTGGCAGTGAAGGGTGGGAGCAATGAAGGAGGGGGCACAAAGGGTGTAGAAGAGGGCAGGCATTCTAGGCAACTGTCTCTTGGCCTTTTTTTGTCCAGGTGACTGTCCATTCTGAGGCATGGAAACCAATGACCTTCACTGCCCATCCGGGAGACAGAGTAAATAAGATCAGTGAACATGTCCGGTCTAAGACCAAGGTTCCCGTGCAAGATCAGGTCCTCCAGCTGGGCTCGAAGACCCTAAAGCCGCAGAGAACTCTGTCATCATATGGTATCGACAAGGAGACAACCATCCACCTCACCCTGAAGGTGGTGAAGCCCAGTGATGAGGTGCTGCCCTTGGTTTTGGTGGAGCCTGGTGATGAGGGGCAGAGGCATGAGCTCCAGGTGCGAAGGTCCACCCCAGTGACCCAGGTGAAGGAGATGATCAAGATGAAGACCGCTATACCCCCTAAGAAGCAGATTGTGATCTGCAACGGAAAGAAACTGGAAGATGGGAAGATCATGGGAGATTATGGCATCAAAAAGACCCATTTACTCTTCATGACATACCCCTGCACTGGTGGGTGATGACCCTGTAGATGGAGTGATAGCAGAAAAGAAAGAGCTCATTTCCGTTTACTTCTTACTCACTAACCACACCCTCTGAAAATCTCCCAAAATTAATGTGAAAGATAAATAGAAGATTTAGGTTGGGCTGGTGAAGAATGTTGTAGAACATTTCTAATTCATTGATTCTTTCATTCTCACATGATTGAATAATTGCAAAATTGCATATAATACATTATATGTTGATATGTTAGAATAGATTGGAATTTGAAAACCTATTAGAGGTAACTTCAAAGCCAGCTTGCAGTTTAATTCTGAATTGGCTCTGACTCATAGGAAAACTCCTATTTCCTTTCCCAACCAACAAGAGTACATTTTAGGTTGTGATCCATGTTCTTCTAATTACTGTTTGCATCTATTTTTAGCGCAGTGCTTCTTCTATCATATCACTCAAAAATTGTTGAGCTACATTTACTTTCCACTTATAGAGAATAGCCAAATGCTTTATTGTGATGTGAACTATTTAGTGTGATGATTCCAATCTTATTAATAAATAGTTTAGAAATTCAATCAAATGACTTCCCCTCGTCTTATTTAAAGCTATTTGTTATGAAGTGAAACTTGGCAGCATGCCCCCTCCTACTCTGTTTCTCACATTCTTATTAAACCATTCTTATTGCTGGGGATGATGGTGGTCGTGGCAAGATATTCACGGTGGGGATCTAGAGTATGCCTCTAGTGGGGGCTCCTTGGGAGTAGATGTACTTTAGGTGGGAACAGATATTCAGAAAATTGAGTGATTGTGGAACAGTCTCAGTCCTGACTGCCTTAGGCTCTAGCAGGTCTTCTCTGGGTTGGATGGGGGCTGAGGATTGGTCTCTGGGTTGACCGCAACACTGCCCACAGTCTGGCTAGTGGAGTGTTCCCCTCTCTGCTTCCTCCATCTCTCTCCCTTCCTTTACTCCTATGTCTCACCACCTTAGGTCTCCTTCCCAATCACCTATATGTTTTTCTTGGAGCCTGAAACATGTCCATCATCTTCCCCACTAGCCTCTTCTCTTGTTTATAACTGTCTCAAGAACCACTTCCTGCAGAAGCCTTTCTGAACTTAACACCACTTAGCACAGACCGCACTTACAAGGTGTTGCTCACTATAATTATCGGTGAAGTTCTCTGGGGTGGGCACTATTTAACTGGGTAGGAGGGCATTTGTTTGCACTGATTCCCTGCAATGAGAGACCATGTCTTCTTTTTTGGATGGAATCTCCCGCAGGGCTGAGTCTATGATTTGATTGTCACTTAGGGATATATCTGATGACAGACACCATGGGGTCTTCCATGGCCTCTTCCACTAGACTGGGATCTTCATACATCTCTTGCCAGCATACACACTCTTGACTTGGGGATATGGTAAGCCTGAAGATGGGAAAGGTCCTCCCCAAATCTCACTTTCTTATTTTCATCAGCTTAGGAGAAAGCCCAAGGGCCATTTTCCCCTTACTAAACCTGCACAGTTAAAGGACATGGGGGGTTTTCCCTACAGCACAAGAACCTTTCCTGATGGGAGGAAGGGACCTCCCCATTAACCATGGGCTTCTTAAGGACAAATCTGACGGATTCTTGTAGAGAAATGAACAGCCTGAAGGCTAAACCCTTTCCACTGGGCATTCCCATCCTTGCGCCCTGGGGTAACACTCTCCTCCTTCCCTCCCCGATTGACTCACTGAGCATCTTGCCCTCTCCCCACATCCCCCAGGAGCCTCCTCGCTGCCCCTTTCACTTCCTTATTCCTGAGGGTGTAGATGAGTGGGTTGAGGGCGGGTGTGACTACAGTGTAGAAAAGAGAAATGAACTTGCCCCGCCGTTGGCTGTAGTTGTGCGTGGGCTGCAGGTAGGTGTAGATGGCTGAGCCATAGAACAGGCAGACGGCTGTCAGGTGAGACCCACAGGTGCTCATCGCTTTCCTGCGGCTGCCTCTGGTCCTCATGGCCCATATAGCACGGGCCACGCTGCCATAAGAGGCCAGGATGACGGCGGACGGCACCAGCAGGATGAACACGCGGGCAGCAAACATCTGGCGCTCGGTGGAGTCCTGGCCGCCGCCGTCGCAGGCCAGCTGGAGCAGCGCGGGCAGCTCGCAGATGAAGTGGTCTACCCGACCCGGCGCGCACAGCGGCCGAGCGGCCAGGAGCGCGGTTTGCGCGGCCGAGTTGGTGAGGCCACCGAGCCAGGCGGCGCCGGCCAGAGCGTGGCAGAGGCGCGGGGAGGCGAGGCCGGCGTAGCGCAGCGGACGACACACGGCGGCTGCGCGATCCAGAGCCATCACCGCCAGGAGGACGCACTCGGCCGAGCCCAGCGCCAGCGATGCGCACAGCTGCGCCAGGCAGCCGCCGCGCTCCAGCCTCCACTCCCGGCCGCGCAGGTTGGCCAGCAGGGGTGGCACCACGCTCGTGGTGAAGCCCGCATCCACCAGGGCCAGGTGGCAGAGGAAGTAGTACATGGGCGTGTGTAGTCGCGGCTCGCGCACCGCCAGCAGCACCAGCGCCGAGTTGCCCGTCAGAGTCAGGAGGTAGCAGAGGAGGACGAGGACGAAGAGGACAGGCTGCAGTGAGGGCCAGTCGGAGAAGCCCAGCAGGAGGAAGCGCTCCTCTGTGCTGTGGTTGCCCTAAAGAGGGAAACTCACAGGTTTGGAAGGACGACACACAGGGCGATGTGTCCCTTACAAGCAAAGGAAAACCCGGACCCTGGGAGCGGGGAGGGGGAACAGATGGCAGCACACACATGCTTAGGTGTCCACTGGAGCTCATTTACAGATCTGAACCCTTAGTTTAGGAAGGCAGCCATATATTAGTATACTCTAGTTATATATTTACCAGAAAATTCTATGAGGAAATAAATAGAATCTCCCTCTTAGAGATGAACAGACTTGGGCTCAGTAAGGTAAAGCATCCCAAGGTCATAGATAAGTGAGTGGTCCTGTACTCAGGACTGTTTGATTTCCAAAATCAGTGTTTTTTCAGTGGATTTCCTGCCAGAAGGAGAAATTTTAATTTGTGGTGAATCTCTCTTCTAGGCTGTGTCCAATGTCCATGCCACTCCTGCTTACCAGCTACTGTGATGAGCGTGAAGAACACAGATGGACTCATATATACCAGCCTTTAAATCCAGAGTCATCTGGGTAGAGAAAGACCACTAGTCAGGAGACCTGGGTTTCACCTGGTAGAACTCCCTTTGGCTAATGATTTGATATGGGGACATCACTTCTTTTCCTCCCACCTCAATTTTTTTCACGTATGAACCATTGAGTATGAGCTAAATGACCTCTGAGGTTCCTGTACTTCCTTCCTGGCTCTCATTGTAATAAATATTTTTTTCACTTTAATAACTATTTTTCAAGCAAAGTAAAAGTGGATGCAAAAGTCTTAACCCTTGAGGTAATGCCAAATCAAATTTATAACAGTACAGAAATCATCATGGTTGATGTGATGGATAAAAGTCACATAGAAATCTTCCTACTGCATGGTCCCTGACAGGTATCATTATAAGGATAACTTATTTTAAAAATCATATTCACTGTTCTTAAATTATAATCCTGTAATTTTTATTGTTCAGAAAAGAACCTTCTTCCCCCAATACAACATTGTATTTGTATGGTTCTTTCATTTATCTTCATTAAGCAGAACAAGTATTCATGTTTGATTAACAATAAGGGTTTGGGGGACTTCCCTGGTGGTCCAGGGGCTAAGACTTGGCACTCTCAATGCAGAGACCCTTTGTTCAATCTCTTGTCAGGGAACCAGATCCCACATGTCACAACTAACAGTTCACACGACACAACAAAAGAGTCCTGCATGCCACAATGAAGATATTTTATGCTGCAACCGAGACCTGGCACAGCCAAACATTGATAAATAAATAAATAAATATAATTAAAAAAAACCACAAGGATTTGGAAGTCAGACTGCCCTTGTTCCATTCTTGCTTCTCTCATTTCTTACCCGAGCAACCTTGGCCAATGTTGTTTAACCTCTCTGTGCTTCAGTTTCCTCACGTGAAAGCAGAATTGGTTAAGTAGGTCAAACATGTCAAGCTCTTTCATCAGTTTCTGACAATGTCGTAGATGGTGAATAAATGTTAACTATTAAACTCTATTTCATATCAGGAAATAGGCTTCTAGAGGGTTCCTACACTAGGTAAGGACAAAACTGGTGTGTGAATTTATATCCCTTTTCATATATTCACTCTGACCTTATGTGAAAAGTTAGATAATATTCTTATTTGTTGTAATAAGAGAGGAGGGCAACTGAGGTTAAATAACTTGCTCAAAGTCCCATAGTTTGTAAATGCCTCTCAGGATTTCAACCCAAATCTGATTAATTCAGGGATCCTTGCTTTTTTAAATGAACCAGGCTCTAATATACTAAGGACTGTGATGGATAAAATTCCTTACAAAGATTTACTTTTATTTCTGGATAATATTATAGTCATATCAAAGATGAAAAAAGTATGAAAGCTGACATTTAGGCTTATGGTTCAATGGTGTTAGGGACGTTGCGTTATAAAAAGTCAAATTTTCTAATTCTGTGGCTACATAGATACACAACAGTTCAGCCAGGCAAGCCTTAAGACACTCTTCTGGAAACCCACCAAACTCTGAAAACAGGCTCACAGTGGTAAAATTGTACAGACATCTTTACTGCAGGTACACACACATTCCCAAACAAATAGCTCAGACACGTTTGTACATACACACAAACACCCCATAATCCTCCTCAAGCATCCAGAACACAAATATGTTGTAAAAAATATTCTAATGTGTCCTCACACATCATTTGGTGTTCTAGAATGCACCCTTCATTCATTAGACCATTTTTAAAAAGTGGGATGTGGTAATAAGCCTACCTTCATGTCTTATTCTTTGGCACTGATGTTTAGGCTTTCAGCTAACAGATGAGAGGCTGGTCTCTTGCTCCTGCTCTGGAGTCTCTGGGTTTGAAGTGACCTTTGGAGGGATGAAAGAAAGGCCAAGTCACCCGACTGTTATCTCTGGAATGGGTGCCTGAGATCACAGCAGTTACTTTAGGGAAGAAGACTCAGGGTGGGTGCTTCTTGCTGGTCAGCAGGGGAATGAATAGAATGTCCTGGGGCAAGAAGCCCCCTAAGTCCTGGGATACACTGAGATCCAGGTAGAGGTGGTGATGCGGGTTCCCGGAGAACCCTGTAATGAGGTGTAGACAAGGCGAAGACCTGACCCTTGTGGTGATGGCGAATCAGTATTGGTGGTGGCAGCAAAGATGTCTTTCCTTAAAAATGTTTTTTAAAAAATGAAAAAATGCCCACATCTCATTTTATTAGATTTGATTCTTATGTGTTCAAAACAAAAAAAGAAGCATAAAAATGTTTTTTAAAAAAATAGAAAAAAGTCTGCATCCCAATTTATGTGTTTAAATAAAAAAAAGCATAAAAATGTTTTTTTAAAAATAGAAAAAGTTCATATTCCATTTTATTAGATTTGACTCTTTATGTATTTAAAACAAACAAACATAAGCATAAAAATAGTTTTTAAAAAATAGAAAAGAAATGTCCTTACTGATTCTTAAGGGCAGAGCAGTTGTAGAGAATGAGGAAGGAGCCGGGGAATTAACCAATTCCTGTTATTTAGAGAGAGGTTGGAGCTCTGGGGACTCTATGACCCTCTCCCATAATTAGTCCTTTGTATGGAGGTGTCCAGAGAGAGAGCTCTCCCAGGGTAGGCAAGGGAAAATACTAGAGGGAACGGTCCCTTTGGGTAGAGTGTCCCTGGCAGTGTGTGGAAGCCAGAGGCAGCATGACTCCTTCTCACATTGTTGCTACTCTTAATTTTTAACTGGTTTAGGATTTCATTCTCTGTTGGGTGACCTTCAGCCAGCTGTTCAACCTCAGTGATTCTTGGTGTCACCATCTGTAAAACGTAGGTAGCAACCCTGACCTGTGGGAGATGTTATAGGTTCGATGAGGTCATCCTCAGTTTTGAACGCAGCTTCGGCTCTCACTTCATCAGCTTTACCCCCGACACTCCTCATTGCTGTTATTTCCCACCTCACCCACTTTGCTTTCCTTTGAAACACACACATCTGTATGTACCACTTTACATCCCCACCAACAGCACACCAGGGTTCTCTTCCCCACATCCTCACTCACACTTCTTATCTCTCTTGTCTTTTTGATGATAGCTTTGTAATAAGTATAAGGTGATATCTCATTGTGCTTTTTTTGCGGGGGTGGGGGGGGGAGGTCTGTGATGGGTCTTAGTTGTGGTGTGCTGGGTCTCTATTTGTGGCACTCAAGGTTAGTTTCTCTGAGGCATGTGGGATCTTAGTTCCCAGGCCAGGGATTGAACCCGTGTTTCCTGCATTGAAAGGCAGATTCTTAACCACTGGACCACCAGGGAAGTCCAGTCCTCTCTCATTGTGGTTCTGAGTTGCATTTCCCTGATGGCTAGTGACGTCAAGCCACTATTTAGATCCTTTGTCCACTTTTTAATTAGATTTTTTTCTTCCTGAAAAATATCTGTTCAAGTCCTTTGACAATTATTTAATTGAATTTATTTTGCTAGTGAGTTGTATATGTTTTTGTTTGGAATATTAACCCCTTTTCAGATAATATGGTTTACAAATATTTCCTCCCATTCTGTGAGCTGCCTCTTTTGGGGGCCTAGTGAAGACATTTGAACACAGAAACCTTCACCATGGTCCCTTTGATCTTCTTTCCATGTCTCTCAGGATCTTTTAGAGTCCTTGTATTCATCTTGAAATTAACTTAAAGATTTCTGCCTCAATAAGAGTGTTGGAAGGTTGGAGAAGTATGTGACTTTCTCCAGTGCCGCCTCTCCCCAGATAGAGCCAGTAGTCTGAGGTCTGGCATTCAAGGCTTCTGAGAATCCAGCCTCAAGTTTCCAGGCCCGACATGTATTCTGCTTTTTCTCACATAAACTTGCTGCCCTGGTGGGGTTGGGTGACTCTTTGTGCATCCCCACCTCTGTATCTTCGCTTGAAAGAATGCCCTCCTTGTCCCCTTGCACCAACCTCATTCCTCCCCACCCCTCCAGCTTCAAAACAAGCATCACCTCCTCCAGAAAGTCTTTCCAAGCCTCTTCTTATTTCCCACAGCCTTTAGAATTTGCAAAAACAAAGAATCTTTTTTCACTATCTGCTTTTCATTTCATTATAGGGCTTCCCTGGTGGTCCAGTGGGTCAGAATCTGCCTGCCAATTCAGGGGACTTGGGTTCAATCCCTGGTCCAGCATCTCTGGAGGACCCAGTGCTCCTGTTTCTCAGCCCCATGGCACCTGAGGCACTTTCCTTGCCTCTTGCTTAGTTGACCCTTACAGTGACAGCACATACCCTAGAGAGACAGAGAGGCTGCCAGCAAACAGAGTGAGCACCCACTCATGTTTTCTGGACGGAGCTGAAGCCTTTGTCTCTATTCCTCATCCACTCCTGCTTCCTACATCTCTTTCCTGGCCCCCAAGGGAGAGCCTCTCCTGCCAGGCTCTCCAGTCCCTCCCTGGGACCCTGATCTGTGAATCCCAGAGGGCCTGGGGAGGAGGTGAAGCAGGGGGATCCGGGAGTGCAGGCTGGGAAGGTGAGATCCATGGGTGAGCGCACTGCTCCTTGGCTCCTAAAAGAGACTAGCCCAGGGAGCCCAGACACCAATTTCCCTGTGAGCTAGTGAGTTTTCCTCTGGGCTTTTGTGGTGGTCCTTCTCTTTCTCCACCAGCGGGTCACCCTGCCTGCACCCCTCCTTTTCCCATCCTTTTCACCTCCCACTTCAGTTCTTCAGAGTGAGGGGAGTAGGCCACTTCCGGAACTGACGCCTAGGGGTGGGGCGCACTTTAGAGGGTGGTTCCTCTGGGGATGGGAAAGTTATGGGAAAGTCTGGGGAGAGAGGCGGGGAAGAGGAAGCCTGAGGGAAAAGGAAGTGGGAGGTGAAGAGGAGGGCCAGGGGTTGTTGTGGGCAAGGGCAGGATCCAAGAATAGAGCAGGATGTGAATAGGGGTGATAGCTCCTAGGTGTCAGGTTCAGGGAGGCAGAATGGAGTAGGGGGTGATACTCTCAAGAATGGGATCTCTAATGGCCTCCCCAGCTTAACTTTCCCCATCTTCATCCTCCACAGAATAACAGTGACGTCCATGCACTTTGCAACTGGGGTTCAGGGGAGAATGTGGCCTCTTGACTTCCCCCTTGTCTTTTCTTCTACTTCTTCCTCTTTCCTACTTTTGTGGCGACTCTGTGTTCCTTTTCCTTTTTGCTCTTTGGGCTAGTACTCAGCCATCTCTTTCCTTTTACTCCATCTCACAAGCCTGACTGTTTCAATTTTCTCTGAACTCAAAGCTCTGACTTGTCTTATGATGAAACCAAGTGGGAGGGATTCATTCATTTGTTCATTCAGCATGTATGCAGAGGCAAGATCACAATGGCCAGAGAACTTGGTTGGGCCAAAGGAGACCTAGGATTCTGGTTCTGCACTAGGTAGCTTTGTGACCATGGACGCGTTTAAGTCTCTCTATGCCTTTGTTTTCTCATCTTCCAAATGATGGGATTAGACCAGATAAGCCCATTTTTCTGCTCAGACGCCCTATTGACTCCTTGATGCTGGAGTTATGTTTGGACTTATGATGCTGGACTCAGGGTCACTTGAGATGCTCTCTCCTGGGCTTGAAGTCCTAAAAATTCCCACTCAGTAAAACAAAGCTCAAGTTTTAGGTTGTGAATATTTTTTAAGTTGACAGATGCATTTGGTCAATTTCTAGAGCCCTCCCATTATCATTTTTGATAAATCCATAGTTTTTGTTAATGGTGGTGGTCAGAGTATTTGCTGAGTGCTTGTCTCACTCAGATATTTTAAAAGTTCCCCTCCACCTTAACCTTCCTAACCCCTAAATAATGATAAGGTAAGTAGAATCAGAAAATAAAATCTACTAAGACCAAGTAGAAACAACCTTTTATTTGCTTTCTTTTTGAAAGGTCTGAGTTTCTTGTGAGGATCCAGACCATGGAGTCTGAAGTAACCCTGTACACCTTCCCCTTTCCAAGTGCTTCATTCAGCACATATTTATAAAACAGCTTTATAATCATACAGACCTGTTAAGTGTGTCTTATTTCCCCCATTTTACAATGAGGAAGAAGGCTTAGAGATCCTGAGTGATTTGCTCCACGGGTCAATATTAGCCTCAGTACACGAATCTGCCAATTTGCCCTGCATTTCATTTCCACCCATCTCGAACCCTGGCTTCTGCTTTCCCCTACAGGGGACATCATGAAATCCCTTCCCGGCCCAGGAGATCTGTGAGGCAGGGACTCTTCCCCCAGCCCTGCCCAGTGGGGATGAGGTCTCCGAGGAGCCTTCTGACAAGGTTTTCTACTGGTGCCCTCGAGGGCAAGGAACTGACCCTTTGCACTGCCATCGACTCTCCTTGATGACCCTTTTCTGCTCCAGACCCGCGCAAGTCTTACCAGTGCCCGGGGCGGGGGAAGGGCGTCAGCCACCCTTTCAAACGGAACTGCCAAAAGCGCAGCCCCAGGGGCGAGAAGCGTTTCCAGGGTCCACAGCTCAATCAGAGCCTGAGCTGGAGCTCAGATCCGACGTGCCACTGCTGCAGGCACCACGGGGAGGCTCTTTTCTGCTGCGCGCCGTCCACGGAGCGCTTTGGCCTCAAATCTCTAGAGTTGCTGAGGACACGGGACACCAGCAGTGCACGCACGCCGCTGAGCTGCCCTGTCCGCAGTACACCCGCAGCTGTGGCCGCGTCTCATCATGCTCGCGCACCAGCGAATCCACAGGGGCCAGCAGCCCTACCGCGGCAGTGAGTTTCGACAAGTGTTTCCACCTTGGCTAAGACCCGGCACCGGCGCATTCACGGTGCAAGAGGCCCCACAAGTGCGCGGACTGTACCAACTGTTTCAGCCACCGCGCAAACCTCACTCCGCACAGGCGGGTCCCCACCGGCGGGAAGCCCGGCAAGACAAGTGGCGGGATGGCACGGAGCTCGCACCTCGCCCCGCATCTGTGGCTGGGGATGGCTACGACCAGGGCTTCAGCAGATGGTCGCGCATCGCAGGGTCCATATGCGCGAGAAGCCCTAAGGCTGCGCGACCGACCGGGGTGCGGGGGTGCGAGGTGGGGGCGGCAGGAGCTTTAGTCCCAAAACCAACCTCATCACGTCCAGAAGCTGCAAGCCTTTGGCCACCTGATGCGAACAATCGACATACTGGGAAAGACCCTGATGCTGGGGAAAGATTGAAGGCAGGAAGAGAAGGGATGATATAAGGTGATGGTTGGATGGCAGCACCGACTCAACAGACATGAGTTTGAGCAAGCTCTGGGAGATGGTGAAGGACAAGGAAGCCTGGCGTGCTGCAGTGATGGGGTCGCAAGGAGTCAGACACGTCTGAACTACTGAACAACACCAACTAGGGTTTTTGCCTTTTCTCAGAGTGAAGAAGAACTAAAGAGCCTCTTGAGGAAAGTGAAAGAAGAAAGTGAAAATGTTGGCTTAAAACTCAACATTCAGAAAACTAAAATCATGGCATCAGGTCCCATCACTTTGTTGTAGCCACGCGTTCCGGGAAACAAACTCACTCAGAAGGACAATGCAGATAGTGGAGTGCAGTTTATTACACCGGCGGGCCCAAGGCAGAGTCCCCTCTTAGCCAAGGACCCCAAACAGTTTTTGTGAAAACCTTATATACCCTAAGTGTACATGCACAAACCCTTCTCCCCAAATTCCCTGAAACTAGTCTGAACAATAAACTGGAAAATTCTGAAAGAGATGGGAATACCAGACCACCTAACCTGCCTCTTGAGAAATCTGTATGCAGGTCAGGAAGCAACAGTTAGAACTGGACATGGAACAACAGACTGGTTCCAAATAGGAAAAGGAGGACGTCAAGGCTGTATATTGTCACCCTGCTTATTTAACTTATATGTAGAGTACATCATGAGAAACGCTAGACTGGAAGAAGCACAAGCTGGAATCAAGATTGCTGGGAGAAATATCAATCACCTCATATATGAACATGACACCACCCTTATGGCAGAAAGTGAAGAGGAACTAAAAAGCCTCTTAATGAAAGTGAAAGAGGAGAGCGAAAAAGTTGGCTTAAAGCTCAACATTCAGAAAATGAAGATCATGGCATCTGGTCCCATCACTTCATGGGAAATAGATGGGGATACAGTGTCAGACTTTTTTTCTGGGGGCTCCAAAATCACTGCAGATGGTGACTGCAGCCATGAAATTAAAAGACGCTTACTCCTTGGAAGAAAAGTTATGACCAACCTAGATAGTATATTTAAAAGCAGAGACATTACTTTGCCGACTAAGGTCCGTCTAGTCAAGGCTATGGTTTTTCCTGTGGTCATGTATGGATGTGAGAGTTGGACTGTGAAGAAGGCTGAGTGCCGAAGAATGGATGTGTTTGAACTGTGGTGTTGGAGAAGACTCTTGAGGGTCCCTTGGACTGCAAGGAGATCCAACCAGTCCATTCTGAAGGAGATCAGCCCGGGGATTTCTTTGGAGGGAATGATGCTAAAGCTGAAGCTCCAATACTTTGGCCACCTCATGCGAAGAGTTGACTCATTGGAAAAGACTCTGATCCTGGGAGAGATTGGGGGCAGGAGGAGAAGGGGACGACCGAGGATGAGATGGCTGGATGGCATCACGGACTCGATGGACGTGAGTGTGAGTGAACTCCGGGAGATGGTGATGGACAGGGAGGCCTGGTGTGCTGTGATTCATGGGGTCGCAAAGAGTCGGACATGACTGAGCGAGTGAACTGGACTGAACTGAACTGAGTCTGAACAAAGGAAAAAGAAAGATCAATCAAAGTTAACCCGTGATTCATATGCTTTAAGGCTAGGTAGCTAACACTGGACAACTCTCAATAGGCCTGTGGTCATACCCCAATAAGCATAATAGAATGTATGGTTCTATTCGGTTACCCAGATAATTAAGGTATTCTTTTAGGCTACGGAGAGCTCTGGGGCTCTTCCTTCTGGGGGCCTGGTTTTCCGGTTGGTATGCTGTTTCCATAGATACTGAGTATATAGCTCAAAGTCCACAGTCCAGCCCAGGATGGAGTCCTGTTTTAAAGATAGAGCCTGTTCTGTTTCCTCCTTCAACTTCATGGCAGATTGATGAGAAAACAATGGAAACAATGAGAGAGTTTGCTTTTGGGGGGCTCGAAAATCACTGCAGATGATGACTGCACCCATGAAATTAAAAGACACTTGCTCCTTAGAAGAAAAGCTATGACCAACCTAGACAGCATATTAAAAAGCAGAGACATTACTTTGCCAACAAAGGTCCATCTAGTCAAAGCTATGGTTTTTCCAGTAGTCATGTATGGATGTGAGAGTTGAACTACAAAGAAAGCTGAGCGCTGAAGAATTGATGCTTTTGAACTGTGGTGTTGGAGAAGATTCTTGAAAGTCTCTTAGACTGAAGGAGATCCAACTAGTCCATCCTAAAGGAAATCAGTACTAAATATTCATTGGAAGGCCTGATGCTGAAGCTGAAACTCCAATACTTTGGCCACCTGTTGTGAAGAACTGACTCATTGGAAAAGACCCTGATGCTGGGAAAGATTGAAGGCGGGAGGAAAATGGAATGACAGAGGATGAGATGGTTGGATGGCATCACTGACTTGATGGACATGAGTTTGAGTAGGCTCTGGGAGTTGGTGATGGACAGGGAAGACTGGTGTGCTGCAGTCCATGGGGTTGCAAAGAGTTGGACATGACTAACTAAACTGAACTGAGTGGCCTTCAGGCAAATCTCTGGGGTTGGTTGTTACTAAGTAGGGTTTCTAAGCAGGCCTCAGTCCTTCCTGCCTCTTCAGTTTCTTCCCTGCCCCTATCTCAGAAGTATAAGAAATCCTAGAGAGCATCACACAGCTAATCCCTGGGTCCTCAGGGAATGATCCTGGAGCAGAAGGTATGGGGCAGGTGGTATGTGCTCAGGTTAAAACTGTCTGTAGAATTTTCTCATCTAACTTATTTTCTAAGGTTTTTACTCTCACTTGTTGGAGCCCCTGGTCTGTCTCATGGTAGAAGATAAAGAGGGAGGAACAGGTGGCCCCCTTTTGAAGAGGTCCCCTGAAATAATTTCACCTCCTAAATGACCTGAGCCCTGCAGCCCAAGTGTCCTCATTTGTACCACCCCATGGTGAACTTGCTCCTCCTCCCTCACCCAAATCTTCAGTTTTCAGAGTTCTGAATTTTGGTGTTACGGGATTGTGTTGTTTTCTTTAGAATTGTACTCTGCTTCACTGGTGCAGCTTTCTGCCGAAGTGTTGCATTAGGGCAGGATGTGGTGGGAGTCTGTGTGACTAGCAATTAAAAAGGCCAAACAAGCAACATTTTTTGTTTCCACAGAACTCAAAACAGGGGGTAGAAGTCAAACACAGGGGAGGTGGTGGTGGAAAGTTAGCGGCCTGGTTTCCTCTCAACACTTGATGTTTTCCGGTTGAAGAGGTGTCAGAGGTGATATGGTGAGGGTAGCAATACCATTCTTTGCTCAGTCCTCTAACTGAAAATCAGACTTTATGGAGCTGAAAGTTATCACCAAATTCTACTGGATGCACTTCCAGGAGGTTGGTAATTCCTGTATGTTTCCCTGCGCACTGACTTTTCCCTTCAATCAGCTGTTTTTTTGCTGGAAAAAAATTATTTTTAAGCTTGTGGTTGGTGGAAGCCAGCACTTCTCTTTCTAGATGAATTATTTGACTAGCCCCAGTTTCCTGTGCATTCTTGGCAACTGGTTTAAAAATACTTTCATTTTGATTTTCTAATTTTTCTGAACTTTCCTGGAGCCTATCAAGTTCTGGGCAGAGGCCTTTCCCTATGTCATTGCATACTATACACTTTAGGTCAAAATATCAGCAGTTCCAAAGAATAGCAAGGAGAGATGCAAAGAAATAGAGGAAAACAATAGAATGGGAAAGACTAGAGCGCTCTTCAAAAAAAGTAGAGATACCAAGGGAACATTGCATGCAAGTTTAGTTCAGTTGCTCAGTTGTGTCCCACTCTTTGCCACCCCATGAATCGCAGCACGCCAGGCCTCCTTGTCCATCACCAACTCCCAGAGTTCACTCAAACTCATGTCCATCAAGTCGGTGATGCCATCCAGCCATCTCATCCTCTGTCGTCCCCTTCTTCTCCTGCCCCTAATCCCTCCCAGCATCAGAGTCTTCTCCAATGAGTCAACTCTTTGCATGAGGTGGCCAAAGTACTGGAGTTTCAGCTTTAACATCAGTCCTTCCAATGAACACCCAGGACTGATCTACTTCAGAATGGACTGGTTGGATCTCCTTGCAGTCCAAGGGACTCTCAAGAGTCTTCTCCAACACCACATTTCAAAAGCATCAATTCTTCGGCACTCAGCTTTCTTCACAGTCCAACTCTCACATCCATACATGACCACAGGAAAAACCATAGCCTTGACTAGACGGACCTTTGTTGGCAAAGAAATGTCTCTGCTTTTGAATATACTATCTAGGTTGGTCATGACTTTCTTTCCAAGGAGTAAGCGTTTTTTAATTTCATGGCTGCAGTACCATCTGCAGTGATTTTGAAGCCCCCAAAAATAAAGTCTGACACTGTTTCCTCTGTTTCCTCATCTATTTCCCATGAAGTGATGGGACTGGATGCCATGATCTTCATTTTCTGAATGTTGAGCTTTAAGCCAACTTTTTCACTCTCGTCTTTCACTTTCATCAAGAGGCTTGTTAGTTCCTCTTCACTTTCTGCCATAAGGGTGGTGTCATCTGCATATCTGAGGTGATTGATATTTCTCCCGGCAATCTGGATTCCAGCTTGTGTTTCTTCCAGTCCAATGTTTCTCATGATGTACTCTGCATATAAGTTAAATAAGCAGAGTGACAATATACAGCCTTGACGTCCTCCTTTTCCTATTTGGAACCAGTCTGTTGTTCCATGTCCAGTTCTAACTGTTGCTTCTTGACCTGCATACAGATTTCTCAAGAGGCAGGTCAGGTGGTCGGGTATTCCCATCTCTCTCAGAATTTTCCACAGTTTGTTGTGATCCACACAGTCAAAGGCTTTGGCATAGTCAATAAAGCAGAAATAGATGTTTTTCTGGAACTCTCTTGCTTTTTCCATGATCCAGCGGATGTTGGCAATTTGACCTCTGGCTCCTCTGCCTTTTCTAAAACCAGCTTGAACATCTGGAAGTTCATGGTTCATGTATTGCTGAAGCTTGGCTTGGAGAATTTTGAGCATTACTTTACTATCATGTGAGATGAGTGCAATTGTACAGTAGTTTGAGCATTCTTTGGCATTGCCTTTCTTTCGGATTGGAATGAAAACTGACCTTTTCCAGTCCTGTGGCCACTGCTGAGTTTTCCAAACTTGATGGCATATTGAGTGCAACACTGTCACAGCATCATCTTTCAGGATTTGAAACAGCTCAACTGGAATTCCATCACCTCCACTAGCTTTGTTCATAGTGATGTTTCCTAAGGCCCACTTGACTTCACATTCCAGGATGTCTGGCTCTAGGTGAGTGATCACACCATTGTGCTTATCTTGGTCGTGAAGATCTTTTTCGTACAGTTCTTCTGTGTATTTTTGCCACCTCTTCTTGATATCTTCTGCTTCTGTTAAGTCCATACCATTTCTGTCCTTTATCAAGCCCATCTTTGCATGAAATATTCCCTTGGTATCTCTAATTTTCTTGAAGAGATCTCTAGTCTTTCCCATTCTGTTCTTTTCCTCTATTTCTTTGCATTGATCACTGAGGAAGGCTTCCTTATTTCTCCTTGCTATTCTTTGGAACTCTGCATTCAGATGCTTATATCTTTCCTTTTCTCCTTTGCTTTTCACTCCTCTTCTTTTCATAGCTATTTGTAAGGCCTCCTCAGACAGCCATTTTGCTTTTTTGCATTTCTTTTCCACGGGGATGGTCTTGATCCCTGTCTCCTGTACAAGGTCACGAACTTCATTCCATAGTTCATCAGGCACTCTAGCTATCAGATCTAGTCCCTTGAATCTATTTGTCACTTCCACTGTATAATCATAAGGGATTTGATTTAGGTCATACCTGAATGGTCAAGTGGTTTTCCCTACTTTCTTCAATTTAAGTCTGAATTTGGCAATAAGGAGTTCATGATCTGAGCCACAGTCAGCTCCCGGTCTTGTTCTTGCTGACTGTAGAGAGCTTCTCCATCTTTGGCTGCAAAGAATATAATCAATCTGATTTCGGTGTTGACCATTTGGTGATGTCCATGTTTAGAGTATTCTCTTGTGTTGTTGGAAGAGGGTGTTTGCTATGACCAGTAGTTCTCTTGGCAAAACTCTATTAGCCTTTGTCCTGCTTCATTCCATATTCCAAGGCCAAATTTGCCTGTTACTCCAGGTGTTTCTTGACTTCCTACTTTTGCATTCCAGTCCCCTATAATGAAAAGGACATCTTTTCTGGGTGTTAGTTCTAAAACATCTCGTAGGTCTTCATAGAACCATTCAACTTCAGCTTCTTCATGTTACTGTTTCAGGCATAGGCTTGGATTACTGTGATACTGAATTGTTTGCCTTGGAAATGAACAGAGATCATTCTGTCATTTTTGAGATTGCATCCAAGTACTGCATTTTGGACTCTCTTGTTGACCATGATGGCTACTCCATTTCTTCTAAGGGGTTCCTGCCTGCAGTAGTAGATATAATGGTCATCTGAGTTAAATTCACCCATTTCAATCCATTTTAGTTCACTGATTCCTAGAATGTTGATGTTCACTCTTGCCATCTCCCGTTTGACCACTTCCAATTTGCCTTGATTCATGGACCTAACATTCCAGGTTCCTATGCAATTTTGCTCTTTACAGCATTGGACCTTGCTTTTATCACCAGTCACATCCACAACTGGGTATTGTTTTTGCTTTGGCTCCATCCCTTCATTCTTTCTGGAGTTATTTCTCCACTGATCTCCAGTAGTGTGTTGGGCACCTACTGATGTGGGGAGTTCCTCTTTCAGTATCCTAACATTTTGCCTTTTCATACTGTTCATGGGTTTCTCAAGGCAAGAATACTGAAGTGGTTTGTTATTCCCTTCTCCAGTGGACCACATTCTGTCAGACCTCTCCACCATGACCCGCCCGTCTTGAGTGGCCCCACGGGGCATGGCTTAGTTTCATTGAGTTAGACAAGGCTGTGGTCCGTGTGATCAGATTGGCTAGTTTTCTGTGAGTATGGTTTCAGTGTGTCTGCCCTCTGATGCCCTCTTGCAACACCTACCGTCTTACTTGGGTTTCTCTTACCTTGTGCGTAGGGTATCTCTTCACGGCT
Source organism: Budorcas taxicolor (assembly GCF_023091745.1). Lineage (NCBI taxonomy): Eukaryota > Metazoa > Chordata > Mammalia > Artiodactyla > Bovidae > Budorcas > Budorcas taxicolor. Next base: position 31,639,364 of record NC_068920.1, on the reverse strand, counting down.
GCTCCAGCAAAGCACAGCTGCTGCTTCTTACCTTGGACGAGGGGTATCTCCTCACCACCACCCCTGCTGACCTTGAACATGGAGTAGCTCCTCTCGGCCCTCCTGCTAGGCACAATAAAGGACAGAAATGGTATGGACCTAACAGAAGCAGAAGATTTTAAGACGAGATGGCAACAATACACAGAAGAACTATACAAAAAAGATCTTCATGACCCAGATAACCACAATGGTGTGATCACTCACCTAGAGCCAGACATCCTGGAGTGCATAGTCAAATGGGCCTTAGGAAGCATCGGTATGAATAAAGCTAATGGAGGAGATGGAATTCCAGCTGAGCTATTTCAAATCCTAAAAGATGATGCTCTGAAAGTGCTGCACTCAATGTGCCAGCAAATTTAGAAAACTCCATAGTGGCCACTGGACTGGAAAAGGTGTTTTCATTCCAATCCCAAAGAAAGGCAATGCCTAAGAATATTCTAATTACCACACAATTGTACTCATTTCACATCCTAGGAAGGTCGTGCTCAAAATCCTTCAAGTTAGACTTCAACAGTATGTGAGGCAAGAACTTCCAGAAGTACAAGCTGAATTTAGAAAAGGCAGAGGAACCAGAGATCAAATTGTCAACATCCACTGTATCATAGAAAAAGCAAAAAAATTCCAGAAAAATCTGCCTGTGCCTCATTGACTATGACAAAGCCTTTGGCTGTATGGATCACAACAAACTGTGGAAAATTCTTAAAGTGATGGGAACACTAGACCACCTTATCTGCCTCATGTGAAACCTGTATGCAGGTCAAGAAGCAACTGTTAGAACTGCACATAGAACAACGGACTGGTTCAAAATGGGAAAGGAGCACGTCAAGGCTGTATATTGTCACCCTGCTTATTTAACTTATATGCAGAGCACATCATGGGAAATGCTGGACTGGATGAAGCACAAGCTGGAATCAATATTGCTGGGAGAAACATCAATCACCTCAGATATGCAGATGACACCACCCTAATGGCAGAAAGGGAAGAGGAATTAAAGAGCCTTTTGATGAAGGTGAAGGAGGAGAGTGAAAAAGCTGGCTTAAAGCTCAACATTCAAAAAACGAAGATCATGGCATCCGGTCCCATCACTTCATGGCAAATAGATGGGGAAACAATGGAAACAGTGACAGACTATTTTCTTGGGCTTCAAATCACTACAGACAGTGGCTGCAGTCATGAAATTAAAAGACACTTGCTTCTTGGAAGAAAAGCTATGACCAATCTGCTGCTGCTAAGTCACTTCAGTCATGTCTGACTCTGTGCGATCCCATAGACGGCAGCTCACCAGGCTCCTCCATCCATGGGATTTTCCAGGCAAGAGTACTGGAGTGGGGTGCCATTACCTTCTCCATGACCAATCTAGACAGCATATTAAAAATCAGAGAGAGTACTTTGCCAACAAAGGTCCACATAGTCAAAGCTATGGTTTTTTGGTAGTCATGTACAGATGTGAAAACTGGGCAATAAAAAATACTGAGCGCTGAAGAATTGATGCCTTTGAACTGTGGCGCTGGAGGAGACTCTTGAGAGTCCCTTGGAGTGGAAAGAGATCAAACCAGTGAATCCTAAAGGAAATCAATCCTAAATATTCATTGGAAGGACTGATGCTGAAGCTGAAACTCCCGATACTTTGGCCACCTGATGCGAAGAGCCAACTCATTGGAAAAGACCCTGATGCTGGAAAGATTGTAGGCAGGAGAAGGGGATGACAGAGGGTGAGATGGTTGGATGGCATCATCCACTTAATGGACATGAGTTGAACAAACTCCGGCAAATAGTGGAAGACAGAAACCTGATGTGCTGCCTTCCATGGGGACTGTCCTTGGCAGAGTCGGACTGAGCAACTGAATTTCAGGATGTCAGGATTGGTATGCCACCCTGTGGTCATAATAGAGAACTGCATCATCTCCAGAATTCTGGAGAGCAAGACCCGATCCTGAAATAATGTAGCAAGTATCCCTTGAGCTAAGGTCTAGGATACTAATTTTAGTCTTTAAGATGGATTTTACCCACAGAATTCCTGATTCAGTAGGTCTGGGGAGGCCCCTGAGAATTTTACATGTCTATGTTCCTGAGAGATGTCGTTCCTGCTGGTTAGGAGACTGCATTTTAAGAACCTCTATTCTAGTTTAGTGAAAAGGCAGTAGTATAGAGCCCTCAGCTCCATCTCTGCACGTTCCCACCCAAATCCAAACCAAAGGTAATCAAAGTGTTCCAGTCTGTACAGTCTGTATTGAAGAGATGGAGATTGTAATCTGTACCAGTCCCTGACCACAAGAGGGCGCGTTATAAACTTGTCTGTTGTCTCATTAGTTCGAAAAGCTCAGAGAAGTGCAAGGAAATGAGAGAGCCCAGATGAAGACTGGCTTACCCAGGAGAAGCCCTACGGTTGACCAGGGCACACTGGGACATGGACAGACTCGGACTTGGCCACCTTTTCAGACTCTTCCTTTTATTTTATTTACTTAACATTTTGGCTGGGGGACATGCGGAATCTTAGTTCCCTGGCCAGGAATGGAATCTGTACCTGCTTGCAGTGGAAGTACAGAGTCTTAACCACTGGACCACAAGGGAAGTTCCCAGACCCTTTGTTTTTGTTTGGCCTCTCTATATGTCTAAGTTTCATGTTCTGAAGTGTCTTGCTCTTAGAGCTCTACATTAACCTGTGAATGAAAAATGATAACGTTTTCAGAAATTCCTGAAGTAAAAATTGCCTGTGATTCAAAGGGAAGGGCTTTTATGAGCCTTTAAAAGTGTGCTTCAGGTACCTTGTCAGGCAGTTGTGTTACTGTTTTTAGTGCATGTGTCTGGTGCAAATCCACCACGATGTTGGGACTGCCTCCTAATAATACCATAGATGCTGATGAGACTTCCCTCTTTGGGAGATCTCATCCAGACACAGGGCTATGGCCTGTGTGAGACAATAACCTCAGATGACATTTTCTTGGTGAGATACTGGTTGCCTAGATATAGCTCCCAGATATGATGAGCATCCATCAGAAAGATGGGGCAGAAGCCACATTGGATTTGGGGAGCAGATTCGGATTTGTCAGTAGATTCCTTAACCTTGGGTGAAAGTGGACATCGGCCACCCAGAGATCTCTCTGATAACTGGCTCCTCCCTGTATCTTTTCCTTCTTTCCAAATGAACATATGCTTGTCTGCTCTCTGCTAGAAATCTCCACGTGAATAAACAGAAATGTGAATTCTCTTATATCTGGGGTCATAGTTCAGAATTTAGAGACTTGCTGTCTATTTTGAGTGGTATTTGGCATGGTGACCAAGGGGACAGTTTGTATTGGACAAGATTCAAGCTTCCCTGGTGGCTCAGATGGTTAAAGTGTCCACCTGCAATGCAGGAGACCCAGATTCGATCCCTGGGTCAGAAGATGCCCCAGAGAAGGTAATGGCTACCCACTCCCGTATTCTTGACTGAAGAACCATGGACAGAGGATCCTGGTGAGGAGCCATGGAATTGCAGAGAGTTGGACACAACTGAGTGACTAACACACATACACAATGTAGTTAAAGATGCCTTGGTAGCAACAGTGGGGAGGGAGCGTTTACCAGATCTTCTTTTTGGTTCTTTATCCAAGAATTAGCCACAAGAAGCAGAAAGTCCTCAGGGAAATTGACATGGAATAGTGGAGCTTGAACCTGACATAGAGCTCATTTGAGTCAGCCCTTTTCCTTTCAGCCCTCCTCTCTGTTGTCTTTTCTATGCTCATGACCCTAGATCTTGTTGTAGAAAAACTTTAACAAGCCTTACATATTATCCACAAAGTAAGGATGAGGTAGACGGAACAAAGAAAATGGCAGAATAGAAAAACTAAGGTGATGTCAGATATCAGGTGAATATTAAAAAGGGTACTGTGAGGGAATGTACCTGGAGATGGCTTACAAATTTGGCTTTAAGTTTACTAGTTGTCATGCAAGCAGGGCAAAGTGATTAATTAGTTTCTTAAAAAGTTAAACACTTTCTGTATGATCCAGCTATTCCACACCTAAATATTAACTGATGAGAAATAAAAGCAGACAAAGACTTGTGCATAGTGTTCAGAGCAGCTTTATTTGTAATAACCAGAAGCTGAAAACAACCCAGATTTCCACCAATAGGTTAATGGATAAATAGTTTGTTGTATGTTTGTATAATGGAATAACACAGCAATAAAAAGAAATTAGCTGTTGATTCACACAACATAGATGACTTTCAAGTTAATTGTGCTGAATGAAAGAAGTCATAAAAGAGTACATACTTTGTAATTCCATTTATATAAAACTCTAGAAAAGGCAAAATAATCTATAGCCACAGAAAGCTGATCAGAGGTTGCTTGGGAATGAGCAATGTGTGGAGGGGTAGAAGGGAGAAATTGAAACAGGACATGAGAAAACTTTTGAAGGGCTTGAATTCTTTCATGTCATGCATGTGGGAATGGTTTCACAAGTGTGTGCGTGCATGCGTGTGTGTGTGTGTCCAACAGCATGTCTAACTCTTTGCAACCCCATGGACTATATTATGAAATTCTCCAGGCCAGAATACTGGAGTGGGTAGCCTTTCCCTTTACCAAGGGATCTTCCCAACCCAGGGATTGAACCCAGGTCTCCCACATTGCAGGTGGATTCTTTATCAGCTGAGCCGCCAGGGAGGCCCAGATTCACGGGAGTGAGCATTATTTCCTCAACTAGCTAGCAAGCACCATCTGGGCAAAATCACCACCCTGTATTTCTCTGGTATTCACCACAGTGCCAAGCAGAGCAGTGGGCGTATGGAAGGCCTTCAGTAAATGCTTGTAAAACTGAATAAAGTATTGCATATAAGAAAACGAGTATGGATTAGATTTTTAATAGTGACTGAATATTTGCCCCCGAGACATGGTTTCTGATGGTCTCAGCCCATCTTATATTTTTGTTCTGTGTGTCTCTGACTCTTCTGTACTTTGCCATTATATCTGCTCTATAGTGGCCTGGTTGTCTTTATGTCTGTGATGGGTGTGGAGTCTCTTCCTCCACTCCTTTGAATCTTGGTGCAGGAGGTCCTGACACTCCAAGAAGAGCCTTGTCTCTCCCAGCAAAGGTGCCCAATGTGCAATGGATATTATCCTCTAGACAGATCTGTCTGGCTCTCTAATAAAACCATTTATGGAGACACTATTTTGTGTGAGACATTGAACTTGGCTATTTAACAAGTCTATAAATCCTCAACAAACCCAAAGAAATACTCTATTGTTATGCAAATTTTATGGATAAATAGATTAAGGCTTAGAGTGATGATATAGTTCTCCTGTTATCACACAGGTAATCACCTGGAAAAATTATGGTCTTGAATTACAGACATTATAATCTATTCTCTTAACTACTCCCGGAGTGGGTAGCTATTCCCTTCTCCAGGTGATCATCCCAACCCAGGAATGGAACCCAGGTCTTCTGCATTGCAGACAGATTCTTTATCATCTGAGCCACCAGGGAAGCCCGATTCTCATAAGAACTTACCTTTATTGAAACTTTTTTCATTGCTCTCTCTTCTTAAGGGCTTTTCTGTCTGGTGATGGATTTACTTAGGTATAATTATGTGTGCTAAGTACTAACCAGCAGGACCACTCAGAATAAATGTACTTAAAATGTACAAATGTCAAATAACTTCAAGGATCATTACTCTGGTTGGAAATTTTATTACCTTCCTTGGTGAGGATGACAGTTTGTAACGTTTTCCCAATTATCAGCTTGTCTGCTTGTAAAGTTAATCCTCCATCCTAAATATTTCCTGTTTCTTAGGAGAAGGCAGAATAGTGTTAGCGTTCGAGTGCGTGCATGGGTTGCTGAAGTCGGAGGAGGCGTTTGATTCCAGTAGTTCTTTAAGGTAACATTTTCTTCTTGACAAGCTGCCCTCTCCCAAGAACCATGCCTCCTCTCCCTTTGATCGTTGGTGATTTGGGGCTGACTGGGGATGGGGGTCATCACCAGCGACCCTTTGTCAAATCTCTGCCGGCCCCATTTTCTGGATGATTCTCTTTAGGGCAGCCTTGACATCAGCGTTCCGGAGGCTGTAGATGATGGGATTGAGGATGGGGGTGACTACAGCATAGAAGAGGGAGACAAGAGGGTCACTGGCGGGATCATAGCTGGCCTTAGGCCGGATGTAGATAAAGATGGCGGTGCCATAGAAAAGGGACACCACCACCAGGTGGGAGGAGCAGGTGGAGAAGGCTTTGAGGCGGCCAGCAGCAGACGGGATCTGGAAGATCGTAGCCATGATACGCCCACAGGAACCCAGGATGAGGCCAAAGGGACAGAGGATGAGGAGAGCAGCGGCCAGGATAATCTGTAGTTCGTTGAGAGAGGTGTTGCCACATACCAGCTGCAGGACAGCCTGGATCTCACAGAGGAAGTGTGGGATGGCCTTGGGGCCACAGAAGGGCAAGGAGAAGACAAAGGAGGTGTGGCCCAGGCCCACCAGTGCCCCACAGGCCCACGCTGACCCAGCTAGACACAGGCACGTCCGTTGGCTCAGCAGCAGTGGGTAGCGAAGGGGTTGGCATATGGCGGCATAGCGGTCATAGGCCATGGCTGCCAGGAGGCAACACTCTGTGGCACCAAAAAGGAGAAAGAAGAACATCTGGAGAGCACAACCAGAGCGAGGGATGTGGCGCTGACCGGTGAGGAGGTGGTGAAGCAGCAGGGGGACCGTGACAGACGTGTAGCCGATCTCTAGGGTTGAGAGGTTTCGAAGGAAGAAGTACATGGGGGTCCGGAGGGCAGCGTCAGCGGAGAGCAGCACCACGATGAGGAGGTTGCCAGCCACGGTGAGCAGGTAGACGGTGAGAAAGAAGGAGAAGAGTAAGCCCTGGAGGCTGGTCAGGCGGGAGAAGCCGACAAGAGTGAATTCGGTCACCATGGAGGTGTTCGTAGGCATCCTGCGCAAATCCCTTGTGATGAAGGACGAAAGAAATGGTGAGGGAAAGTTGCAATTATGAAATCGTGAGGTGGGCAAAGATGGAGTCTTGTTGGGACTTCTCTGTCGGTCAGATGGTTAAGACTCCTCCTTCCAGTGCAGGGGATGCGGGTTCCATGCCTGGTAGGGGAACTAAGATCTCACGTGACACAGGGTCTGGCCAACAATTAAAAATAAATAAACCTTGTTTCAAAATTTGAAATTTTAAAAAAGATGACCTCTTCTTGTATCTGAGCAAAGCGTTGGAGCTTCTGTCTTTTAGGCTTTCATGGCCTTTGAGGCAGCACAGCCTTGAATCCATATTAGACTCTTGCTGGCTCTTGGAACCCTGGGTGAATGGTGCTCTCTGTGCCTAACTCCCTCACCTGACTTCTCCCTGGTGGTGCCCACCTTTCATAACAACACACTGAATTCTGTTTTCAGTTGCTCCAGGGATGAGGGCTGGATCATTCTAGCCTCTTTTTTACTCTTTTTTCCCTTGCTCATCCTTCCCACAGTGCTGGGGACAGAATTTTCCCTCCCAGCAGATATTTCCCTCCTCAAAGTTAGATGTGTTCCACGTTCAGGGAGGGCATGAAAAATCCCAGTTTAGTCGGAATTTTCTTTGTGTTTTTTCCTTTTTGAGTCCTTCTGTATCTGTCTTTTACTTTCCTTCTTTCACATGGTTCCTTTTTCCATGCCTCTCAGTTTGTCTCCCCTCTCACACAATTTTCACATAGTTTCCCCACTCCCCCCACCAACTTCAGCTCTTTCTTCAGTTACCAAATCCACTCAACCTTCCTCTATTTTTTTTTTTTCCTGTCAGTTTCCTATCTAATGGCAATGAGATAAATTTCATGGTTTTCAAAGGGGAGAGAAGAAATTGGAAAGATTCTCTCTCCTATAGGCAGTTAAACTGTTAATTATACAAAGGAGTGAGAATTGCTCTAGTTTTTAAAGATACTCAGGAAGGAGATGACAGGGTCCTACCTGGTTGCTTATTTCTGCATTTTACAGCCCTCAAACTTCATCTCTATTTATCTTAATATGTATGCAAAAATCTAAACCACACGTGTAAACTTCACAGATCCACATGCTAACATATTACATTTCTAAACATAAGCACAGAAAAATAGCCCAATATCCTCAGATGCTAGAGTCAGCTAAGATCACAAATAAATTATGTATTGTATATACACACAAATATCACTACAAATAACAATGAATGTGAAAATCCATTAAACCTAGAAATATAAATACACCAAGATATATAATAGAAGCATAAATCTAAATTCTTTGCAAACATAAAACCATATTCAAGAACATCTATTAAAAATACAAGCTCACACACTGAGGTCTTTTTGCAGTTCGAGAGTCCTTGGTTCATTCCACCTTAGTGGCTCTTTCAGTGTTTTTCAGGAGATGCTATCAAAATTCTTTCTTTTTATTTGAAGAAACAGCCAGTGATAAAGGCAGATGGCCTTGGATGACTTGCTTATTTTCTCCTTTGTCTACACAGTGGATCCCTCCTGAGGAAGGTACTGTTCAATTTGGTTTCTCTTTCATGTCTCTGAGGACCTGAGTCTCCAAGCATATTTGACTTTCCAAAGGGAAGTGCTCTTCACACAACCAATTAATGTGTTATTTTAAAGTCTGTTTCTTAGGTTGCAGAAATTGTAGGGTGACCTGTCAAGAGCATATCTGAGAAAATGTCCAGGGCTATTGTTTTTCTTAGCTCTCCCATAACATCAAAACTCTAACCCAATTAAAAAATGGGCAGATGAACTGGAGAGACATTTTTCCCAAAGAGGAAATACAGATGGCCATCAGGCACATGAAAAGATGCTTAATATTGCTGATTATCAGGGAAATGCAAACCTGAAACACAATGACCTATCACCTCACATCTATTGGAATGGCTGTAATCAAAAAGAAGACAAACAGCAAATGTTGGTGAGGATATGGAGAAAGAGAACCCTTGTACACTGTTGGTGAGAATGTACTGGTGCAGCCATTATGGAAAACAGTACAGAGGTTTCTCAAAAAACTACAAATAACTCAGCAGTTCCACTCCTGGGTATATATCCAAACCAAACTGAATCAAAACACTAAAAAGATATATGCACCCATGATCATAGCAGCATTATTTATAATTGTCAAGAAATGGAGGAAACCTAAGTGTCCATCAACAGATCAATGGACATAGGAGATGTAGTACACACACACACACACACACACACACACACACACAGAGGAATATTACTTAGCCAAAAAAGGGATGAAATAATGCCATTTGCAGCAACATGGATGGACCCTAGAGATTATCATGCTAAGTAAAGTAAACCAGACAAAGACAAATATTATATAATATTGCTTATATGTGGAATTAAAAAAATGATACAAATGAACTTCTATACAAAATAGAAATACACCCAAAGACATAGAAAACAGACTTATGGTTACCAAAGGGGAAAGGAGGGGAGGGAAAATTAGGAGTTTTCTATTAACATATGGCCTTAGAAAGTATCACTACGAACAAAGCTAGTGGAGATGATGGAATTCCAGTTGAGCTATTTCAAATCCTGAAAGATGATGCTGTGAAAGTGCTGCACTCAATATGCCAGCAAATGAAAGGTCAGTTTTCATTCCAATCCCAAAGAAAGGCAATGCCAAAGAATGCTCAAACTACCGCACAATTGCACTCATCTCACACGCTAGTAAAGAAACGCTCAAAATTCTCCAAGCCAGGCTTCAGCAATATGTGAACCATGAAATTCCTGATGTTCAAGCTGGTTTTAGAAAAGGCAGAGGAACCAGAGGTCAAATTGCCAACATCTGCTGGATCATGGAAAAAGCAAGAGAGTTCCAGAAAAAACATCTATTTCTGCTTTATTGACTATGCCAAAGCCTTTGACTGTGTGGATCACAATAAACTGTGGAAAAACCTGAAAGAGATGGGAATACCAGACCACATGACCTGCCTTTTAAGAAACCTATATGTAGGTCAGGAAGCAACAGTTAGAACTGGACATGGAACAACAGACTGGTTCCAAATAGGAAAGAGTATGTCAAGGCTGTATATTGTCACTCTGCTTATTTGACTTATATGCAGAGTACATCATGAGAAATGCTGGGCTGGAAGAAGCACAAGCTGGAATCCAGATTGCTGGGGGAAATATCAATCACCTCAGATATGCAGATGACACCACCCTTATGGCAGAAAGTGAAGAGGAACGAAAAAGCCTCTTGATGAAAGTGAAAGAGGAGAGTGAAAAAGTTGGCTTAAAGCTCAACATTCAGAAAACGAAGATCATGGCATCTGGTCCCATCACTTCATGGAAAATAGATGGGGAAACAGAGGAAACAGTGTCAGACTTTATTTTTTTGGGCTCCAAAATCACTGCAGATGGTGACTGTAGCCATGAAATTAAAAGACGCTTACTCCTTGGAAGAAAAGTCATGACCAACCTAGATAGTATATTCAAAAGCAGAGACATTATTTTGCCAACAAAGGTCCGTCTACTCAAGGCTATGGTTTTTCCTGTGGTCATATATGGATGTGAGGGTTGGACTGTGAAGAAAGCTGAGCGCTGAAGAATTGATGCTTTTGAACTATGGTGTCAGAGAAGACTCTTGAGAGTCCCTTGAACTGCAAGGAGATCCAACCAGTCCATTCTGAAGGAGATCAGCCCTGGGATTTCTTTGGAGAGAATGATGCTGAAGCTGAAACTTCAGTACTTTGGCCACCTCATGAGAAGAGTTGACTCATTGGAAAAGACTCTGATGATGGGAGGGATGGGGGGCAGGAGGAGAAGGGGACGACAGAGAATAAGATGGCTGGATGGCATCACTGACTGGATGGATGTGAGTCTGAGTGAACTCCGGGAGTTGGTGATGGACAGGGAGGCCTGGCGTGCTGCGATTTATGGGGTTGCAAAGAGTTGGACACGACCGAGCGACTGAACTGAAGTGAACTGAACTGATACCCACTATTGTATGTAAAATAGATAACCTATAAAGAATCTATTGTATAGCACAAGGAACTGTACTCACTATTTTGTAATAACCTTTAAGGGAAAAGAATCTGAAAAAGAATACATGAATCATTTTACTGTGTACCTGAAACTAACATAACATTTTGAATCAATTAAACTTCAATAAAAAAGAAAATAACAGGCAAAGTTTATTTGGGGTGCCATAACAAAGTATCACAGATGGTATGGATTAAGAAAGAGATTCATTATCTCACAGTTCTGGAGTCTGGAGATCCGAGTGTTGGCAAGGTTAGTTTCTTGAGTCTACTCTCATTGCTTATAGAAGTCTGTCTTCTCCTATGTATTATGACACTGGTTTTCCCTCTGTGTATCTGTGTCCTAGTTGCCTCTTCTTAAAAGGATACTAGTAGTCATATTGGATTAGGCCCCATTCCAGGTACCTCATTTATCTTTAATCATCTCTTTAAAGGTGCTGTCTCCAGATACAGCCTCATTCTGAGGCATTGGTCATTAGGGCTTCAACACATGAATTTTTCTGGGGGTGAGAGATGTGGTCACACACAGTCCAGCGCATAACAGCACTACAAGGAAAGAAAACTACATGCCAATCTAATCTAATAAACCAGCATTTGTTCACTTCTTTCAGTTCAGTTACTCAGCCATGTCTGACTCTTTGCAACCCCATGGACTGCAGCACACCAGGCTTCCCTGTCCATCACCAACTCCTGGAGCCTACTCAAACTCATGTCCATTGCGTCAGTGATGCCATCCAACCATCTCATCCTCTGTTGTCCCCTTCTCCTCCCGCCTTCAATCTTTTCCAGCTTTAGGGTCTTTTCCAATGAGTCGGTTCACATCACGTGGCCAGAGTATTGGAGTTTCAGCTTCAACATCAGTACTTCCAATGAATATTCAGGACTGATTTCCTTTACGATGGACTGGTTGGATCTCTTTCCAGTCCAAGGGACTCTCAAGAGTCTTCTCCAGCACCACAGTTCAAAAACATCAATTCTTCAGCTTTGCATCATTTCTTCATTCACTGCTTTGCATGTAATTAAGTCTACTGAACATCAGAACTTCTCTCTGAGAGAACTAAAAAGGATTTGATGTTCTTTGGTTACCTGCCTGATAGCAAGTGAGGGAGCTGGATGTCCAACCCAGATGTACAGACTACAAACCATGTGCGATTTCCCAGCACTTGTATGAACATGAGAGTGTTCACTCCTCTGGAGATGCTGAGAAATGGAAGGAACAGGCAAACATGGACACACTGGTTGGCAGAAGGAGCAACTGTTTCACTTAACATGTGCCATGGATAACTTCCCAGAGCAAATATATAGACTTAATGATTGGACTTCCCTGGTCATACAGTGGATGGGAGTCCGCCTACCAGTGCAGGGACACTTGTTCAATCCCTGTTCTGGGAAGATTCCTCATGGCTGGGGCAACTAAAGTGGGTGTGGCAGAACTACTGAGCCTGAGCTCTAGAGCCTGCGAGCAACTACTGAGCCCATGCACTGCAACCACTCAGGCTCCTGCGCCTAGAGCCTGTGCTCCAGAATGAGAGAAGCCAGTGCCGTGAGAAGCCAGTGCGCTGGCAAGAGCAACCCCTACTTGTTGCAACTAGAGAAAGGCTTCGTGAAGTAACAAACACAGTGCAACCAAAAATTAAAAAATAAATAAAAAGCTAAGCTTAATGATTAAAAAAGCTGCCTTGCACAGGTGAAAGTCAATGATTAGGAGTTATTTTCTGCTGGATATCCCGCCAGCTTTGCTTTCTCTGCTTCTCCTGTGGCTCCATCACTTTTTCTCCCTGCTGGAGCGGTAGACCTTTTTCATCCGGGACACCAAGACTTGCAGAGCTTCCTTGACATCCTTGTTACGGAGTGTGTAGATGAGAGGATTGAGAAGGGGAGTGATGACTGAGTAGAAAATAGCCACAATCTTGTTGATACTTGACTCATACTTAACCGCGGGGCGGACATACATGAATATGAGTGTGCCAAAGTAGATGGTGACTACGGAAAGATGAGCTGTGCACGTGGAAAAGGCCTTCTGCCGAGCAGCAGCTGAGGCCATGGCTAGAATTGTGGCCAGGATGTGGGCATAGGAAGCCATGGTAAAGAGCAGGGCCCCTAGGATAATGACAGTGCTAAAAGCATAGCCCACAGCTTGGATGGCGTATGTGTCTGTGCAAGAAAGGCGGAAAATCTGGTCAGCGTCACAGAAGAAGTGGTTGATCTGGTTGGGGGTGCAGAAGGAGATCTGTGTAAGGAGGAATGAAGGCAACATGGGGCAGAGGAATCCCACACACCAACAGATGCCAGCCAGGGTACCACACGTTTGAGGGCTGAGCAGCAGTGGGTAGTGGAGCGGTCTGCAGATGGCCGCATAGCGGTCATAGGCCATGGTGGTGAGAAAGAAGAGTTCTGTGGCAGCCAAAGAGAAGAAGAAGTAGTACTGGGTGATGCAGCTGGGAACTGAGATGACCCCTTGGGAACTGAGAAAGTTGGCCAGCATTTTGGGCACGGTGACTGTGGTGTACCAGAGCTCTACCAAGGAGAGGTTGCAGATAAAGAAGTACATGGGAGTGTGGAGGCTCCTGTCCAGGGCCACAATGAGCACAATGAGCCCATTGCCCACCAGGGATAAGAGGTAGACCAGGAGGAAGAGGGAGAAGAAGAGCAGCTGCAGACGTGGAGAGTTGGAAAATCTCATGAAGATAAATTGAGTGACCAAGGTGCGGTTGGCTCTCTCCATTCAGCCTCGTGGGTCAGCTGGGCATGGAGAAGACAGATGAAGATCTTGAGATGTCTTAAGTTACATGGTTTTCTCTCCAGCTTTATCCCACCATCTGGACTCCACACACTCCCAGTATTCCTTTTAATTCACTCTTTGACTGCCTCAGAGCTTCTCCAAAGCAGAGAGTAGTCTACTTGTTCAAAAGTAGGGTTACTAAATATTCAAGACGCTCTCTCTTTCTTCTGATTGAAATAGGTCCTAAAATGCCACATTTCCCAGGAATTCTCTTTAGAATGATTAGAGGAGAGGACTCAGCTGTGGCTCTAACTAGAGTGAACATGGAGCCACGCTGTCCCCAAGCATAGGTTGAATTGCATATAATTGTAGATATCAACTTTTTTGGACTTCAGACCAGGAAGTTCATATTATTTAACTTAATATTTCCAAGGATTGGTTAGTGTGTATCCCTGAGCTCTCTGATCCCAAGAATCTTTAACCTTCAGACTTGCAGAAGATATGGGATTTTACTGATCTTCTGTCTGCCTGCTCTGGACAGTAGCTGTCTTGCCATCAGATCTCAGGAGGTGGGGAGTAGTGAGTGTATTTCCCTTTGTACAGATTCCAGCACAAGACTGGATAGAGGCCCTTCATGAAGACTCTGATTCTGAGAATCAAAGGCAGAGTAAGAGAGATCTTCTTGCTCAGTGAAGGGTAAGGAGTGGAATATAGTTTAACGTGAAGAGTAAATGTAGGCTTGGATTTCCAGATGGGAATGTGGGGATGGGTTAAGATCCTTGAACTGAACTGAACTGAACTAAGATCCTTGAAAGGAAACAACTGTTATAGATATGTGCTTAAATCCAAACTGATCACAAAAGCAAGGCTCAGAGTATGCTCAGGTTTGCATAGCTGAAGTTCATTGGGATGGATGAAGGTGATAGCACTGACATTATTGAGACGTGAGTTTTACATATTTTCCACATCTTGCAGGTTTCTTCATTTGAAGTGCTCTAAAAATGGAAATATCAAATATATTCAACATTAGGAGTAAGATTAATTATGCTATACATTAAAATACATGAAATAAAAAAATACATGAAAAATTGTTTTGACACAATGTAAAGGTATGATGCAAAATCTAATATTCAATATGATCTGATATATATGCCCAAGATGTCAGATTACCAGTGACTTCTTAAATGTAAATTTTTGTGTCACCACTTTATAATAAATACACTTTCAGTATCAAGAGGGATATTTTATTTTGGTATTAAAATATTTATTTTATTTTGATGTCAGAAATAAGTTAGTTGATAAAGATCCTTTAGGCTGCAACCAAGTCCTGGCATAGCTGAATAAATAAATAAATATTAAAAAAGAAATGCATTGAGTTAGTTAAGAAAAACTAGAAAAAATTGAAAAATATTAAAAAGAAATTAAGAATCATCTGAATATTTTCCACTCAGTGTGAGAAACATTATTTATATTGGAATGTTAACTTTTAAAATATTTTATTTTCACTTATGTATTTATACACACATACACAAACACACACATGCAAAGACAAATGCACACTTGAAACCATAAGAAGAAATTTCTGAACTCTTCATCCTTTAATTTCCATTCTTCCACTACCATCTCCTGGTTCAGGCTTAGTACCATCTCCTTTGTTCATGACGCTACCACCCATCAGCTTTCCCATGCTGCAAATATGGATTCGTGTTCAATGACTCCCTTCTTCCCCTCTCTCTCTGCCCCCGTGTCAATACTTACTAAAGTGCCTTGTGATATATCTGTTTATGTCTATTTTTCTACTATTAAACCTCAGCTCCTTGAAGTTGGGAGCTCTACATTATGCAAGGTTTTATTCTCAAAACCTAGGATACAGCATGGAAGACAGAGCAGTAAAAACTAAGTGTCAGGTGGAGGAATGAATAGATACACCATCAAAGCTGCTTGCTAATTGTTACCCGGCTTCTTTCTCTTCCAAAGTGTCCAGAATTCCCTGCCAGATGGATTTTCCTGGACACAGTTTTCATTCCATGATTCTTTTGCCTATGGCACAGTGATTTCTATAATACTATATATCAGGTTCCAATTCCTTGGCTTGGCATTCTTTTGCAGACCCTGCAACATGTGTTCTATACCACCTGTCTTAGAAAGTGTGTTTTTAAGTTTGCCGGTAGGATTTTTCCTATTTCCCCAGAGCTCATTCTAAATACAAACTTTCTGTGTCTGTTTTCTCCCAGTAAGAACTGCTGAGAGACTTATGTCAGAAGAAAGAACTCTTCCTCTCTACTCTCTCCAGCCCCAAATTTTTACTTATCTATGAATACCATTGAGCTCTGACTTCAAGGAGCTCATGTCTAATAGTAGAAATCTAGATATAAACAGATGTATCATGAAGTATTTTGGTAAGTGTTATAAACATGGGCTAGTCAAAGGACCTTAAGGAAACCACTGCAGTTGAAGGATCTGACTTTTTAGAAGCAGAGAAATGTTTCACAGAGAAGGTCAAATTCAACATCAGTCTTTATGAATACAAAGGAGTTTTTAGGCATCAAAGAGCAGGGTGCTTGCAAATGCACGGAGGCATGAACTGAACACTGAGGAGTTCCCTAGGGCTTTGGTTAAGGTGGAGCTTCCCTGGTGGCTCAGACTGTAAAGCTTCTGCCCACAATGCAGGAGACCTGGGTTCGATCCCATGGAGAAGGAAATGGCACCCCACTCCAGTACTCTTGACTGGGAAATTCCATGGACTGAGGAGCCTAATAGGCTACAGTCTATGGGGTCGCAAAGAGTCGGACACAACTGAGCGACTTCACTTTCACTTTGCTTAAGGTGAGGGCTAGGAGGAAGGGGTGGGTCATTTTTGTGGGGAAGGCAGGGCTTGCTTGCATGGACAGGCTGTCTCCATCTCTGACCTTCCAACAGTCTTCTTTCCTAAGTCAACTCCCTTCTTTCCCTGAAGGAAAAGCGAGACCTGCAGAGAAAAGACACTGACTTCTGATTTCCTCAGTGGATGCTCACCCACCAGCAGATACTGATGGGGCTAGGGGAGGAGCTTTGGGAGAGGTGATGCGGTGAGACCTCTGGGCAGAGAAGAACTAGATCTTGCTTCCTTGAATTACTGATTTCCCAGTGGAATGAAGACGAATCCATGTGTAGGTACAGGCTCCAGAGTCAGGGTTATAGAGAGCTGATGCATTTGGGCCCATACTGGGTCATCGGGCAAAGAGTTTGGGGCATCAGGAATTTCGTATGAGGCTTTCAGTTGGGAGTCAACTGGCAAGATGAACCTGAGTGGATGGCCAAGGCTTAAGGGAGCTGCTCGACTTCTGTTTAAATTACTTTGGCTTGAGCCAAAGTTCCAACCAAGAAGAGGATACAGCCTTACCAGCATATTGATCCTCTTCTTCCTTATCTGCCCGACCAGAAAAAGTAGATACGGGGGAGGGGTCATGTGAACAGACCGGGCTCTCTCCCTTTTACTGCTAGTAGAGCTAGTAGAGCAAATCTAGGACTGGCTGTTGGCTGGGGTTATTAAAAAGGCACATTGATATGAAAACGTGATTGGAACAAAAACTAACAGGGATTTGTGTGCCAAGTTTCACCCTAATAGAAGCAAAGGAAAAGTAAATGTCTTAATAGCCAGAGAACACTTTGAAACATAAACATGATCAACAAATCAGGGAATCTAACTCAGGGGTCGTTAGGCAGTTGGTGACCCAGTGGAAAGGGAGGCAGTAAACAGAGCCCGGTGTATGGCAGTAACCATAAAAATATAACTGCTGTACATTTACAATCGATACATTGAGTCTTCTTAGTACTATATACATATATCAGCAATCACTGATGCACACTTAACATTTAGAGAGTCTAAAGGTTGGGGGCCATTTTAGGCAGCTTTCCCTATTTGGCCCCAAACCCTAGATTCCTTTCTGTCACTGTGCCTTTGCTCATGCTTGGCATCCTCTCCTGTGTTTCGTAAAACAGCCATCATTCTTTTTGATTCATTTATGAAGTCTCAGCCAAATGTTCTAGTCCAGGGACTAGTGAAATAATCCTGAATTCTTACTGTTCAGAGAGCTATACAGTTCAGAAGAATGGCATCTGGACCTGGAAATTCTGATGCAATAAACTTCACCTACAATAAGTGTTCCACAGCCCAGAGAGGAAGGGGTTTGGAACAATCTCATCTCTTTTCATCCATGCTGGATTCTGAACAACAGAACTGACAGCAGCATATTTATATTTTATCTTTGTACCCTGGAACCAGTGTTCACAATACTATTGTTTTTCCTTGTATAAATCTATGATATTCCTTACTGTATTTTATTTTCCAGGATGGGAATGAGTGAGAATGTATAGGGGGAGTAAAACAGACTCTATGCTTCCATAAACTTTGTGGTCAAATAAGTAGTGGTCCCCTTCCTCCCACCACCAAGAGGCTGTGCTTGTAGTTGCTGGTATCACAATATTTATGCCTAGAATTTGGTCCAGGAATTAAGAAATGGCATCTATCATCTCTCATTTGGTTATCTTAAAGAATTCATTTAATTTTCTGCGTCCAGGTTTCCTCTGAAACTTTGGACAAATCATCTCTAATCCTAACTAAATGAGCTCTTGGAAAATGTCTTGAAAACCATTTTCAAAATGTCATTTAAAACTCAATGACACAAAAAATGTCATTGAAAACTCTTGAAAACCATTATAAATATTCCTTTTCTTACCTTCATTTATTAATTTCAAAAACAGGCAAATATATAATTTTATTGAAAATAAATTTTCAGATATCACTGAATGAGAGCCATTGACTGTGTGACTGCCCTTTCTGAAGTTATGGACAAAGTTGAGTCAGAGGGATATACATGAAAACTGTCAGTCTTTACAAAATATCAGGTAGAGGTCAAACAGTGGGTTGTTCAGCTGTCCCTGAGAAGCCGAGTATGATTCAGAAATGAACAACTCTAGGTGCTCCACCTTCTCTATCTCTCTCCCTACTTCAGCAGCTGATAAAGAATACTTTTCTCTCCTCCATCCATCACTCTGGACATTTATTCTCTAGTTCTAAAGAGGGGGAGAAATACTCTGCACCATTCTGCTATTCAGTGAAGCTCCAGGTTACTTTTGGAATGTCCTATCCCGGCTATTTTCAGTTTAGGTTTTCCTTCCTTCCTTCCCCTATCCTTTCTCTTGCTAAGTCACTTCAGTCCTGTCCGACTCTTTGCGACCCCATGGACTGTA
Organism: Budorcas taxicolor; assembly: GCF_023091745.1. Taxonomy (NCBI): domain Eukaryota; kingdom Metazoa; phylum Chordata; class Mammalia; order Artiodactyla; family Bovidae; genus Budorcas; species Budorcas taxicolor. Next base: position 31,620,416 of record NC_068920.1, on the reverse strand, counting down.
GCCCTCCAGGCTCTTCTGTCCATTCTCCAGGCAAGAACACTGGAGTGGGTTGCCATGCCCTCCTCCAGGGGATCTTCCCCATACAGGGATGGAACTCAAGCCTCTTGCAGCTTCTGCATTGCAGGCAGATTCTTTCAGCCACTGCGGAAGCCTTTAAAATAGGGATAATGCAACTGAATTCTGACTAAGAGAGCAGATCTGACTCACTATCATTAATTACATTCTAACTTTCCATTCCTAATTCTTTTTACATGAATAAAGACACTGACCCTCACTACCTTAGGCATCAGGGCAGGAGTAGATAGCACTCACCAACGATGGGAAAGAGGACCAGAAAGATGCATCCATTGGTTCTGTGGGACAAAGAGGTAGGGTGCAGCTTTTGTCTTAGGAAAAACAGTAACAAAGTCCAACTGAGAGAGAAGGTGTTGGAGAGGAGCTCCCTGTGTCTTCTTCTCCCAGCTCCCTTTTCAGAAGCATGTCTTTCTTAGGGGATCAGGGTCTCTGGAAAACCATGGAATCTTCAGAAGCACCTTTAGTTTATTTTCCAGTTTTTGAGCCTCCATGCTCTGAGGTGATTGCCCTGTAGTGTTGTTGGTGTGTGTCTCTTTTCCTCAGGGGAACTGTACTCCCTGAGACACACACATCCCAAGGTGACTCACAGAAATGATTGGTGTCAGGAGCCCAGCAGTCACACTTTTCTCTTAGAGTCAGAAAGCCCTGCCAGTGCAGACAGTTCCCTGTAGAAGGACCACATCTGCCTCTCTGTGTACGGACCAGGCTGATGGGGACCAGGTTTCCTCTTCTGCTCTCTGGAATGTCAGCTCTGAGGCTGTTGGTTCCAGAATTTCTTGATGTCATATTGTTCAATCTAGAGCCACTGAAGAAGATCACTCCCCACACAGAGTCCTGTACAGTCAGTAATGACCATTAGTAATTGGGAGTGTGTCCAATGCCCACCTCTTTTTGTTTAAGGTTATATTTTTTTTATGTTTGTTTATTTATTTGGGGTTCCCTGGTGGCTCAATGGTAAAGAAACTTCCTGCAATGCAGGAGATGCAGGTTTGAGCACTGGGTCAGGAAGATCCCCTGGAGAAGGAATGGCAACCTACTCCAGTATTCTTGACTGGGAAATCTCATAGACAGAGGAGCCTGGTGAGCCACAGTCTAGGGGGCCTCAAAGAGTCAGACATGACTGAACGACCAAACAACAGCAACAATATATTTATTTGGGTGCACTGGGTCTTAGTTGCAGCATGTAGGGTCTTGTTCCCTGACCAGGAATAGAACCTGGACCCTCTGCACTGGGAGCCTGGAGTCTTAGTCACTGGATCACCAGGGAAGTCCCCAGTGCCCAGTTCTTATGCTTTTGTTGAACACAAACATTTCTTTTCAGGCTTTAGGGAAGACCTTCCTCTGTGGGAGTAAAGAGAGTTAAGGAGGGGAAAGGTAACAGCAACTTGCCTTAATTCACTAATGAGGGCTTGAGGAAATTCTCCCAAGTATAGTTTGTGACAGGACAGGAAAAGTCCCATCAAGTTTGAATAATCATTACAATGAATATGCTGTTGTTTCATTCTATAGGGTTTTCAATTCACTGCTGCATTAGGGTCAACACTTTTTGGTACTGGAAAATCCCCCAAAGCTTGTCTGATGCCTTGTCCTCCTCCTCATTTCCCTTGTGTGGTTTTTCTTTTCCTATTGTGTTGTAGGAAGTAAGCATATAGCAGAGAGAGCAGTGACCAGGCCAGGGTTTTGATCTTGGCTGTTGAAGGCAATAAATAGAAAATAAATTTAAAGAGCAATTTGTATGGTAATTGGCAAACACATAAAAAATTTAAACATAGCAAAGTTTTTATATGGAAAAAAAACAAAAAAGGTATGAAACGAAAATCATGTCTATCACCCCAAATCCCCAATAGCAAGAATTAGTAGTTTTGATGCTAACCAGGTTCTTGGCCTTCCACAGTCAATAGAAACTGACTACAGACCAGACAAGAAATTCAGGCAAGGCTTTATTGGGGCTCCTGTGCCAGCTGCAGGAGGGAGAGAAAGCAAGTAACACGTTCCCTTGCTTGTTCCAGTGGAGGGGCGAGCTCATTCCTTACATGGGTGAGGGTAGCAGTGTTTTCCCAATAGTCATGTACGGATGTGAGAGTTGGTCCATAAGGAAGGTTGAGCACCAAAGAATTGATTCTTTCAAATAGTGTTGCTGGAGAAACTTGAGAGTCCCTTATACTGCCAGGAGATCAAGCCAGTCAATCTTAAAGGAAATTAGCCCTGATTATTCACTGGAAGGAATGTTGCTGAAGCTGAAGCTCCAGTACTTTGGCCACCTGATGTGAAGAGCCGGCTCATTGGAAAAGATCCTGATGCTGGGAAAGACTGAAGGCAAAAGGAGAGAGAACAGCAGAGGATTAGATGGTTAGATCTCATCTAATCATCTTAGTTAGTTGATGCTAATTAAATAATGGATCCTCTCAATGGACATGAATTTGAGAAAATGTTAGAAGATAGTGTAGGAGCCTGGTGTGCTACAGTGCAGGGGGCCACAAAGAGCTGGACACTATATAGTGACTGAACAACAAGGAGTGTGTCCAGAGCTCGGGTTGGAGTACCCTGTTTTTGCTCCCAATACCTAGTTTTTGCTTCCAGCTCTTCAAAAATGGCAGTTGGGACTTTTGTACCTTTTGGTCTAGAATTTGCCCCAACTGCGCATGCACACAGTTACATTTTGTCCCATATAATTTCTTTGTATTTTGTAGCTGGAAGAGAGATGTGTCCAGGTGTAAGCTTTGCAGTATTGCAGCAAAGGATCCCAGGTCTCAGTGCTGTCTCAATTTCTTGATTATGTCCACAGAAACAGATGTGAGTGGTTTATTTTACTTTTTTGTACAAGTGGGAATGGAACACACTAAGCATACTATTTTGTACTTGATTTTTTTCTGTTTAACAAATATCGTAGAGCTCTTTGGCACCGTTGGAAATAATCATAGGATATTAGGGTTTCCCAGGTGATGCAATGGCAAAGAATCTGCGTGCTGAGGCATTATGTTTGCAAATGTTTTTATAAGTAAAGGGAAAAGTATGTAAAGACAGATGCCAATATTTAAACAATGGTCTCATCAAGGTAGGTGGAGTGTTCTGGGGGGAGAAAGAGAGAATATTCATTTTCTTTAGAGATTGCTATTTTATTTGAATTGTTATAGTTAGGGTGCATTATATCTATGATTTAAGCTATTGAATTAAAAAAAAGTAGTGGCATTAACTGTTGGCTGTAGATAGTGGACCATACAGTAGTTCAGAGAAAGGGGCTTTCTCTGTTGGTCTGTTAGGAAAAAAATGGGAATGAAGTAAGGGTTTGACTCAGATGGATGACAGTGAAGTGACTGAACACACTGCTGGGGATGAGAAGTCAATAGATCAGCCTGGTATCTGTGGAGAATTCACAGAAGGGAACAATGGGAGAGGAGCTGTCAGGTAGGCATTTGGACATGGAGGACACTGAAGGGCCTTTAAATCATGTAGATGTTACTTTGTAATAACATGTCAGCTTCCTTCCCCTTAAATTAGGCCCAATATTGGCAAGGCTTTGAAAATCCACATGAAATATTCCTCAGGGCTCTCTCAATTGAAATACTTTTTGGGATGGTGAAAGGTCTGAAAGCTGGGTGTGGGGTGGAAGGGTTGAGAGCAGTCTTCTGGGAGGACCACTCTTGGGCATGGTGGTTTAGGGATGCTGTAGAGAACTTAAGAGAGTTTTGTGATAAGTTCTGGGGAAGGAGCCTGGGAATGGGTGATGGGATGCTTAGTGGAGAGCACTAGCCCCCATGGAGATGGAAAGGTGGGTTTTCATATAACCCTTGGTTTCTGCTCTACTTTTGGTCAAGCCAACAGTTCAGGAACCTCCTCTGGAGAAAGACAAATATCTCAGGGGACTGATATTTCATTTTTATTTAAGGTTGTTCTCCAGTCAGGTTGTAATTGGTTCTCAGGGGCCCCTCCCCTCTTGGCAATTGTCAGCCCTCTTTTGTGATAAAGGGAAGGATCTACAATGAAAAGCCAAAGGAATCAGGGAACTAGAAAAGGAGATGGAGAGTGGAAGAGACAATGACTCTGGGGAGTGGAGGGTGAAAAGTGTCACATTTCTAATCAATGTCCTACATTATTTCAGGTTGAGTTCAAGGGAGGAGTTGAAATTGGGAAACTTCAATAATCTGAACTCTTTGGAAGATCTTAGCACATATTCTGCTTTTCATGATTTTTACCTTTAGAAGGGTTATTGCAGGTAAGTTTCCTATTTTTGCATTGTTCACAGCTTAGTTCACAGACTTTTTATAAAAAGCTAAAGAATTGGTATTTATGGAGTTGTTTCCTCTGATCAGTAACACATTTCATTTAACCCAGAGAGTCAAAAAGTCAGTTTTTCAAAGTCATTTGAAGAAATCCCACAATCTTCCTCTGGAATCCTAGTGTTGCAACGTCTTCCACTAAAACTTTCCCATTTGTCTATAATCCTCACATCCTTCTATCTTCTCTTTTCCTTCTTCTTTCTCCCCACTTCCCCAACCCCTTAAAAAATAGAGTGGAAATGTGGTGATCTGAAAAGCTAGGATTATATTATGACTTGAAAATAGTTTTCCTGTGAGTGAATTTTTTTAAGCTTAATTTTATTATTATTTTTTTTCCCCAGGCAGCATGTGGGATCTTAGTTCTCCAACCAGGGATTCAACCTGTGTCCCCAGTGTCCACTGTCCTCCAAACAGTGGAAGCTTGGAATCTTAATCACTGGACCACCAGGGAAGATCCTGACTGAACTTTTAAAACACTCCCAATAACAGTCTTATTGTGGAGTTGACAATCATATTTTTCATACCTTCTGCTAGCAGATTCTGTGACACACACACACACACACACACACACACACAAACACACACACATGTGCGAACAAATATCTGCATTTTTGCTGTACCATTTCCCTCTGCTTCCAATCATTTGATGTATTCTTATTTTTAATAAACACACACACATCCCTTTGGATAGCATATGAGATCTTCCTTGCAGGTACTCAGGTGCATTTTCAGCTTTTCACTCAGTTATACGTCTTTGCTTTCCATTATGTCTCTCCTGCCTAGAATGCTATGCTCACTCTCTTATCCTTTGCCTGGCTGACTCTTGTTCTTCAAGACGTTTTACCTATAATTACTTCCTCAGGGAGCCTCTCTGACCTTGATTCTCACACTCTCTCAGTTCCTAGTTTGAGTTGGTTTTCTCTCTATTCACACAGCACCTATACTTTCATCAATCATATTATTTACTACATTTGTATTATAAAATCTTGTATGAAATTAGAATTTAAAGAACATTATTTTTAAGGGAGAGGGCAATCTAGAGACTATAAGGTTATAATGGTGCTAAGATGAGGTTGTAAGACTAATGAAGAGAGAATACATAGGAATTTTACAAGTAAAAATTGATAAGGTGCTTGAGGAATGAAGAGACAGTGTTAAGAAAGATGACTGCAACATAGTAAGCTTGGGTATCAGGAAGAATTTCCAAACTGCTCACAGTGAAGTTGGTTGTGATCAAGGAAGATAAAACAGGTTTTTTTTTTTTTTTTTCTTTTCCTATAACAAGCTGATTGTAAGCTGTGATAGGACACAAAGCAGGCATTTGAAGGACATTACACTGTTGCTCATGAGGAAGGCTCTATGACTGGTTACAGAGATTGGGAAAGTAGAATTTAGTGAATCATAAAAACATTGCTGGTGGTTTAGTTGCTAAGTCGTGTTCGACTCTTGTGACCCTGTGGACTGTAGCCTGCCAGATTTCTCTGACCATGGGATTCTCCAGACAAGTATACTGGAGTGGGTTGGGATTTCCTTCTCTAATAAAAATGTTAGATTGAACTAATAGGTTAAGGTCTCTGAAGACTGGAAATTGTGAGTCTGAATCATTGATCAAACTTCTTGAGTCTTGAATATGTGCACAATTAAGGAATGCAGCAGAGGACAGGAGTTGGAAAAGCAACTAAAAAGGGGACAGACGAAGACGTGTGTTAATGATTCTTGATTTTGAGACTCACCTTTATCTTTTTCATTTTAGCTCTACTTATCTCAGGCTTGGTGTAGAAGATGCAAAGATGCACTAGAATCTGTCACTTAATCACTGCAGAAACTTGGATGATCTTCATGGAAATGGCCTCCATGGGAAACCAAACTATTACTGAATTTGTCCTTCTTGGTTTCTATGTCAGAGCTGAGCTGCATCTCCTTCTCTTTATTGTGGTCACTGTCATCTACGCATCCATCATCCTAGGGAACATGCTAATCATTGTGGCGGTGGTTAGCTCTCAGAGGCTCCACACACCCATGTATTTCTTCCTGGCTAATCTGTCCTTCCTGGAGATCCTCTATACTTCCTCAGTGGTGCCCAAAATGTTGGAGGGCTTCTTGCAGGAGGCAGCCATCTCTGTGGCTGGTTGCTTGCTCCAGTTCTTTATCTTTGGTTCTTTAGCCACTGCTGAGTGCTTCCTACTGGCTGTCATGGCATATGATCGCTACCTGGCCATCTGCTACCCCCTCCGCTACCCTCTCCTGATGGGACCCAGGTGGTGTTTGGGGCTGGTGGTCATAGCCTGGCTCTCTGGCTTTCTGGTAGGTGTAGTGATTATAGCCCTCATGGCCCAACTGAGATTCTGTGGCCCCAACCACATTGACCACTTTTACTGTGACTTCATGCCTTTGATGAGCCTGGCCTGCTCAGATCCCAGTGTAGCCCAGATGACAACATTCATTCTGTCTGTGGCCTGCCTCACTGTTCCCTTTGGACTGATTCTGACATCTTACGGCCGGATCGTGGTGGCTGTGCTGAGAGTTCCTGCTGGGGCCAGCAGAAGGAAGGCTTTCTCCACGTGCTCCTCCCACCTAGCTGTAGTGTCCACATTCTATGGCTCTCTCATGGTCTTATACACTGCACCCTCTGCTGTCCACTCCCAGCTCCTCACCAAGGTCTTTGCCCTGCTCTACACTGTGATCACCCCTTTCTTCAATCCTGTGATTTATACCCTGAGGAATAAGGAAGTTCAGCAGGCACTGTGGATGCTTCTGTATGTTAAACAAGCTGAAATGATTGAAGGGGGATGGTGGTAAAGATGTTAATTGGACTTTGGGATTGGTTGGGTAGAAGTAACTTTGTCCTATTTTGACATTTCTCTCTGTGAAAAGTTTTATAGTTACTGTACCCATACTAAAAATGAATATTGTAGAGCAATAATTTTTAAGTGCTTTAAATTTTTTACTTTAATATTTTATAATTTCTTTACCAAATAGGCTTTGAATACTTCCTATAGGAAATAAATACACAAAAACAACAATGCAAAACAAACCTGGAGAGAAGTTGAATCATGGAAGTTTGTAATGTGGTTTTTCATTGATGACTATGTCTTGATCCTCTTTTTATTTTAACCAATATGTATGTATTTATTCTTCAGAGATTTTCAGCATAGCTAAGCATGAATTAGGTGGTCTCTGTGAAAGCTCATAGTCATTTTTAATTTTTTCACCATGCAAATATAGTTCACATTTAGATTTTCCTGCAATAAATTCTTAGGAGTTGAATTGTTAGGTTAAAGGGAAAGCATATTAAAAATTAAAGCTGAATGCATTTAATTGTTTAACTACTTTACTGTAGAAAATTTCAAATATACACAAAAGTAGATAGAACACTATAATGAATCCCATACAGCCATCATCTAGCATCAATATCAATATTTGCCAATCCTATTTCTACTGCCTATAGCTCCTTTTTCTCTGAAACATTTTAGAGCAAATTTCAGATGTGTTAAGTATTGTGTTATGTGAGTAGTGTAGCTATGTTTTCCATGTGTAAATACATTTAATCCTTGAACAACATGGATTTGAACTGCACAGTTTCACTTAAAGGCCGACTTTTTTTTTTTTAGTAGTAAATACAGAAGTACAGGATTTACGACTGGCTGAATCCATAGATAGGGAACCTCATATGTACAGGGGAACCATGTGTACAGAGAGCCAACTCAAAGTTATAGGTGGATTTTCAATTTCTCAGTGGGTTATTACCCCTGACCTTGGTGTTGTTCAAGAATCAAGTGTACTCAGTATGTTTTATCGATGAAGGCATTTAAAGAAAAAAACATGCCAACCTTGATGTTATGATATTTAAAAATACTTCCCCAATGGCATCTAATACTCAGACTATGTTCAAATATCTCCAATTATCTTTAAGTAAATTCTTAAAATCAGGATGTAAACAAGGTTCACACTATCTTCTTGTGTTTTTAAGTCCTTTATTTTATAGCAGTCCTTCTCCTCTCTCTCTCTCTTTTTTTTTTTTTTCACACTTTTGACTTATTGGGGAAATTAAGCTCACTGTAGAATGGTTTATATTTTACATTAGACTTTCTGCTGACTTATGGTTTTGTTTGGTGTCTACCCTTATATCTTGTATTTTATATAAACTTGTTTTGTGTCAATCTCAGTCTATTGATAGTGTAGTGATGCCATCAGCTAAGAATGCCTGAGGCACTCACTTGGGCTCTCCCTACAGTCATTTCTCTGACCAAGGCTAATGCTGTGGCTGGGCTGACCCTTGTGGTTCTTATTATGATTGCAGGATGCATCTCAGCAACAATCATTGTGGAAATTTGAAAAAACAAGGTTTATTACTTATAGGTCCTGGAGGTTATATGAACACCTGGGGCCACACAAAAAGAATTTAGGGAGAGAGAGAGCATGGATCTGGGACCCTGCCATTATTGGGATCAAGGGTGGGATGTCTAGGGTGTCATGGGTTCACTCTTTATCAATGAAAATAAAACACAAGAGGAGAAATTAAAGCATGGGAGGGAAAAGCAGGGTCACTCAAGTGCTCAGTTCATGGAGGTCATCCAAGGTTTTCTAAAAGGGGAATTCATGGGTGGGGTGGCCCAGCTCTTTATTTAAATGTGTAATTGACTATATGTTTATTTGAGGTAAATGCGTTTGAAATAAATGCTTGTCAATCAAAAGCTTAATGTTAGGCACTTGCATTACAATAAAAAAGGTAATTATCAGGCACTTAACACTACAAACTAATATTAAGATAGAAGCCTAATTGGATCTGGAAGAAGAAGATTGGTTTTTGTTCTAGGAGAGGCTTCAAGTCAGGGAGGATCATCTTGAAATAGATGATTATCTTGAATCAAGGGGGCTTGGTTTTATGCTTTGGTAGTATGCGTTTGTGGAAAGACTAAGGTGTCACTCTCTTGTGTGACATGACTCAGACTCCAAATTCTCTCTTCCTGTTGGACATGGGTTTCCCAGGTGGCTTAGTGTTAAAGAATCTGCCTGTCAAGAAGGAGAGTGGGGTTTGATACCCTGGAGAAGGAAATGGCAACCCACTTCAGTATTCTTGCCTGGGAAATCCCATGGAAAGAGGAGCCTGGCAGATACAGTCCATGAGGACGACTTCGTTCCTAAATGACAACAACAACAACTTTTTAATACTGGAAAGTCCCCCAAAGCTTATTTGATGCCTTGTCCTCCTCCTTGCTTTCCATGTGTTTCTTGTTTTCTTATTGTGTCTCCTTTGCTATCTTGCATATGGGGTTATCATTACCATCTTTCTAAATTCCATACATATGTGTTAATATACTGTATTGGTGCTTTTCTTTCTGACTTGCTTCACTCTGTATAATAGGCTCCAGCTTCATCCACCTCATTATAACTGACTCAAATGCATTCTTTTTAATAACTGAGTAATATTCCATTGTGTATATGTACCACAGCTTTCTTATCCATTTGTCTGCCAATGGACATCTAGGTTGCTTCCAGGTCCTAGCTATTGTAAACAGTGCTGCGATGAACATTGGGGTACATGTGTCTGTTTCAATTCTGGTTTCCTCAGTGTGTATGCCTAGCTGTGGGATTGCTGGGTTGTATGGCAGTTCTATTTCCAGTTTCTTAAGGAATCTCCACACTGTTCTCCACAGTGGTTGTACTAATATGCATTCCCAGCAACAGTGTAAGAGGGTTCCCTTTTCTCCACACCCTCTCCAGCATTTATTGTCTGTAGACTTTGATAGCAGCCATTCTGACTGGCATGAGATGGTACCTCATTGTGGTTTTGATTTGCATTTCTCTGATAATGAGTGATGTTGAGCATTTTTTCATGTGTTTGTTAGGCATCTGTATGTTTTTGGAGAAATGTCTGTTTAGTTCTTTGGCCCATTTTTTGATTGGGTTATTAATTTTTCTGGTATTAAGTTGCATGAGCTGCTTGTATATTTTTGAGATTAACTCTTTGTCAGTTGCTTCATTTGCTATTATTTTCTCCCATTCTGAAGGCTGTCTTTTTACCTTGCTTATAGTTTCCTTTGTTGTGCAAAAGCTTTTAAGTTTAATTAGATCCATTTGTTTATTTCCATTACACTGGGGGGTGGATCATAGAGGACCTTGCTATGATTTATGTCAGAGAGTGTTTTGCCTATATTTTCCTCCAGGAGTTTTATAATTTTTGGTCTTACATTTAGATCTTTAATCCATTTTGAGTTTGTTTTTTTGTGTATGGTGTTAGAAAGTGTTCTAGTTTCATTCTTTTACAAGTGGTTGACCAGTTTTCCCAGCACCACTTGTTAAAGAGATTGTCTTTTCTCCATTGTATATTTTTGCCTCCTTTGTCAAAGATAAGGTGTCCATAGATGCGTGGATTTATCTCTGGGCTTTCTATTTTGTTCCATTGATCTATATTTCTGTCTTGTGCCAGTACCATACTGTCTTGATGACTGTAGCTTTGTAGTAGAGCCTGAAGTCAGGCAGGTTGATTCCTCCAATCCCATTCTTCTTTCTCAAGGTTGCTTTGGTTATTTGAGGTATTTTGTAATTCTGTACAGATTGTGAAATTATTTGTTTTAGTTCTGTGAAAAATGCCATTGGTAGCTTGATAGGGATGCATTGAATTTATAGACTGTTTTGGGTAGTATACTCATTTTCACTATATTGATTCTTCTGATCCATGAACATGGTATATTTCTCCAACTATTTGTGTTATCTTTGATTTCTTTTATCAGTGTTTTATAGTTTACTATATATAGGTCTTTTGTTTCTTTAGGTAGATTTACTCCTAAGTATTTTATTCTTTTCATTGCAATGGTGAATGGTATTGTTTCCTTAATTTCTCTTTCTGTTTTCTCATTGTTAGTGTATAGGAATGCAAGGGATTTCTGTGTATTAATTTTATATCCTGAAAATTAATTAGTGCTAGTAATTTTCTGGTGGTTTTAGGGTTTTCTATGTAAAGGATCATGTCATCTGCAAACAGTGGGAATTTTATTCTTTTTTTTCCCAATCTGATTTTCTTTTATTTCTTTTTCTTCTATGATTACTGTGGCTAAAACTTCCAAAACTATGTTGAATAGTAGCGGTGAGAGTGAGCATCCTTGTCTTGCTCCTGACTTTAGTGGAAATGCTTTCAATTTTTTGCCATTGAGGATAATGTTTGCTGTGGGTTTATCATGTATGGCTTTTATTGTGTTGAGATATGTTCATTCTATGCCTGCTTTCTGGAGAGTTTTTATCATAAATGGGTGTTGACTTTTATCAAAGGCTTTCTCTGCATCTATTGAGATAATATGTGGTTTTTATTTTTCAATTTGTTAATGTGGTGTATCACATTGATTGATTTGCAAATATTGAAGAATCCTTGCATCCCTGGATAAAGCCCACTTGGTCATCATGTATGATGTTGTTGGATTCTGTTTGCTAGAATTTTGTTGTGAATTTTTGCATCTATGTTCATAAGTGATATTGGCCTGTAGTTTTCTTTTTTTGTGGCATCTTTGTCTGGTTTTGGTATTAGGGTGATATGGCCTCATAGAATGAGGTTGGGAGTTTACCTTCCTCTGCAATTTTCTGGAATAGTTTGAGTAGGATAGATGTTTAGATTTCTCATTTTTAAATGAGATTACAGGGACTTCTTTAGTAGTCCAGTGGTTAAGACTTTGCCTTCCAGTGAAGGGGGTGTGGGTTTGATTCCTGGTCCAGGAGCTAAGATCCCACATGCCTCCTGGCCAAAAAACCAAAACATAAAACAGAAGCCATTTTGTCACAAGTTCAATAAAGACTTAATTTAAAAAAAGTGAGATGCAACAATTTCTTGCTATTTGCAATAGTTATGCTTTTTATATAAAATTTCCTTGAACACTGAAGTTGTTTGTGAGTATCAAATGCTTATTTTTGCTCTAGGGGAAATTCAGGGTTATATTCTTACAAGCTCTTGGTCACCTTTTTGTCAACTGATCAACGTATAGTCTTGTTTTAAGTGTGCTTCTGCTTAAAGACACTACATATATGTCATTCATTAACCCTGAACTCACAGCCAATAGCACTGTAACTCATGGCTGAAAAGAGCTTATCTAATACATGCATTTTTCTCTGTAAGGCCCATCACAGTCTTTTTGCCCTTGGGAAATTAGACAGCACTTTTGTACTACAGTTAGGGACCAGTGAGATCACCAAAAAACACCCCAAACTGTGAAAAACGTGGCACTAAATATACCATGAAAAGGCCACTTACTTATAGCATAGAACTGAAACAAGAGGGCAAAACTTTATCTTGTTCACCCTAAGCTGGCAACATGTTTATCAGCTGACTCAATTTTTCGCCATGTGCACAAGTAGAAAAGTACTGAAAATATTGATTTTGGGATTACAAATAAATTTTAGAGAGCAAGCATTTTGACAAATACTGAATACAGAAATTATGAATATTGACTATTCTAATCTTATCTCCTCTTGCAATCTTTGGTGTTTTCTTCCCAGCTGAAACTTTAAGACATTTTCAGAAGGCCAAGGATTATGAGTCAAATACCCATGTTTTTCATTTAGGCATCCATGAAGGCATTTCTATTCATTGTTTTGCTACCCATTTATGAAACAACTACAATGTACCTCTGGAACAAAGATGAATAGGATACACTACTTGCCCTGAGTATTACTTATTTCTAGCTTGAGTCTAGTGAAGAAGAAGGCTAAATTTCTAATAGAAACCACAAAAGACTATGATTTGTCTTGCTAAAATCTGGCTGGATAGAATACCATCTCTTTTGTGTAAAATTGAATCTCTGATCCTCAAGAAGTTTTGGAAGGTATGGGATAAAACAATATTTCCAGTTAGGTCCATGAAATCCTGTTGTTAAAGACTCCTTGGGTGCAAATTTTTTAAGATGCAAGGGAAGGGATTGGGGAACTATTAACAATAACCAGATAAGAGAACTGGGCTCTGGTTTGTGAAATAGCCTAGTGACATGGAGGACCCATCATGTTTTCATTTGTTACAGTATGAATCTATTACTTTTGGAATTTGATAAACAAAAAATGAATTTAAAGAGCTGTTTAGAGGATAACTGGTAAACATAAAAATTTAAACAGTAAAGTTTTTACACAGCAATTTTTAAAAAATGTACGCAATGAATATTATATCTTTCTATCACCCGAAACCACTGATACCCTTACCTAGAATCCAGGTACAGATAGAGTAGTTTTGATACCCACCAGGGTTCTTGACTTTCCCCAGTCAATAGAAATTGACTAGAAGCCAAACAAGAAATTCAGGCAAGACTTCACTGGGGCTCCTTCACTCCCTGCATGAAGGAGTGAAAACAAGTAACAGATTCGATTGCTTGCTACAGAGGAAGGGTGAGCTCCTTCCTTACATGAGGTGAGGCTGAGGGTGGGAAGAGGAATGGGGCCAGAGGGGTGGCTTAGATGGTTTGAATACCATTTTGTATTGTTAAGGGCAGGGGGGCATCCTCAGTACCCTGCTTTTGCTACCAACACCCAGTTTTTGCTCCTAGCTCTTCAGAAATGGCAGTTGGGTCTTTAGTCTTTTGTATCTTTTGGTCCAGAACTCTCCCAGGCCCACAGTTATCTTTAGATTCATATAGTTTCTTTGTATTTTGTAGCTGGAAGAGAGGTGTGCCAAGGTGCAAGCTTTGCAGCACTATAGCAAAAGGTCCCAGCTACTAGGCCTGTCTCACTTTCTTGACTATGCCCATATAAACAGCTATGAGTGGTTTATTTTATGCTTTTTACACAAATGGGAACATACTAAGCATACTGTTTTGTACTTTATTTTTTCTGTTTGACAAATATCATGGAATTCTTTGGCACCATTGGAAATAATCATTGGATACTACAGCTAACCAAGTGGCACTTTGGTAAAGAATCCACCTGTCAGTTCAGGAGACACAACAGACACGGATTTGAGCTTTGGGTTGGGAAGATCCTCTGGAGTAGGAAATGTCAACCTGATCTAGCATTCTTGCCTGGAAAATTTCAAGGGTAGAGGAAGCAAGTGGGCTACAGATAGTCCATGGGGTCACAAAGGGTCAGATATGACTGAGCAACTGAACACCCACATTATGTCTGCATATGTTTTTATAAGTAAATGGAAAGGTATTTAAATACAGACACCAACATTTCACAATGATTTCCTCAGTTGTGTGGAATGTTTGAGGGGAAGAAAGAGAGAATCTTAATTTTTTTTTGAGATTACTATTTTATTTGAATTGTTGCAGTTAGGGTGTAATATAGTTACGATTTAAGCTATAGAATTAAAAAAAATGTAGGTGGCATTTACTGTTGGCTGTAGACAGTGGACCTTACAGGAGTTCAAAGAAGGGGGCTTTCCCTGTTGGTCTGTTAGAAAAGCAATGGGAATGAAGTAAGGGTTTGACTCAGATGGATGACAGTGAAGTGACTGAACACACTGCTGGGGATGAGAAGTCAATAGATCAGCCTGGTATCTGTGGAGAATTTGCAGAAGGGAATAGTAGGAGATGAGCTGTCAGGCAGGCATTTGGGCACGGAGGACACTGAAAGGCCATATAATCATGTAGATGTTACTTTGTAATAATATGCCAGCTTCCTTCCCCTTGAATCAGGCCCAGCATTGGCAAGGCCTTGATAAGCCACGTAAACTACTCCTCAAGGGCTGTCTCAACTGAAATACTTTTCTGGGATGGTGAAAGGTATGAAAGCTGGGTGTAGGGTAGAAGGATTGAGAGCTTAGCAGAGAACATTAGCCCCCATGGAGATGAAAAGGTGGGTTTCCATATAACCCTCGGTTTCTGCTCTACTTTTGGTCAAGCCAACAGTTCAGGAACCTCCTCTGGAGAAAGACAAGTATCTCAGGGGGCTGATATTTCCTTTTCATTTAAGGTTGCTCTCCAGTCAATCTGTAATTGGTTCTCAGGGGCCCCTCCCCTCTTGGCAATTGTCAGCCCTCTTTTGTGATAAAGGGAAGGACCTACAACAAGGAAAAGCCAAAGGAATTGGGGACCTAGAAAAGGAGATGGATGGAAGAGAGAATGGCTCTGGGGAGTGGAAGGTGACAGGTGTGACATTTCCATTCAATGTCCTACATTATTTCAGGTTGAGCTCAAGAAGGGAGGAGTTGAAGTTGGGAAACTTCAATAATCTGAACTCTTTATCTTAGCACATAGTCTGCTTTTCACAATTTTTTTCCTTTGGAAGTGCTTGCAGGTGAGTTTCTTATTTTTGTACAATTGTTCACAGCTTAGTTCAAGGATTCTTTAAAATATAAGTAAAGAATTGGTATTTATGGAATTTTCTCCTCTGATCATAAACACATTTTCTTTAACCCAGAGAGTCAAAAGTCTGTTTTTCAAAGGGATTTGAAGAAATCCCAGTTGCCCTCTGGAATTCCAGTGTTGCAACGTCTTCCACTAAAACTTTCCCATTTCTCTATAATCCTCACTTCCTTTTATCTTCTGTTTTCCTTCTTTCTCCCCACTTCCCCAACCCCTTGAAAAATAGAGTGAAATGTGGTGATCTGAAAAGCCAGGATTGTGCTATGACTTGAAAATAGTTTTCATGTGAGTGAATTTTTATTTTTTTATTTTTTTAACTTTATTTTACTTTACAATACTGTATTGGTTTTGCCATACATTGACATGATCCCAAACATGAACCCCCCTCCCACCTCCCTCCCCACAACATCCCTCTGGGTCATCCCCATGCACCAGCCCCAAGCATGCTATATCCTGCATCGGACATAGACTGGTGATTCGATTCTTACATGATAGTATACATGTCTCAATGCCATTCTCCCAAATCATCCCACACTCTCCCTCTGAGAGTTCTTGGCTGCATAGCAGGCAGGATCTTAGTTCCCTGACCAGGGATCAAAGCCGTGCCCCTGTGGTGGAAGTGCACAGTCTTAACCACTGGACCTCTATGGAAGTACCTGAGTAAATTTTTAAAACATTCCCAAGAACTGTCTTGTGTATGACAACCATATTTTCACAGACTCTGCTAGCTGATTCTGTGATAACACACACACACACACACACACAGGAATAGCTGCATTTTTTCCTATACTTTTCCCCTCTGCTTCCAATCATTTGCTGCATTCTCATCTTTAATAAACACACACACATCCCTTTGGATAGCATATGAGATCTTCCTTGCAGGTACTCAGGTGCATTTTCAGCTCTTCACTCAGTTACATATCTTTGTTTTCCATTGTGTCTCTCCTGCCTAGAATGCTGAACTCACTCTCCTATCCTTTGCCTGGCTGACTCTTGCTCTTCAAGACTTTTCACCTACAATTACTTCCTCAGGGAACCTCTCTGACCTTGATTATTACACTCCCTCAGATCCTAGTCTGGGTTGAGTTTCTCTCTACTCACGTGGCATCTGTACATTCCTCAATCTTATTATTTGTCATGTTTGTAGTATAAAATCTTGTATGAAATTAGAAGAAGATTATTTTGGTAAGGGAGAGGGGAATCTAGAGACTGTGAGGCCAAAATTGTGCTAAAGAGGTCATGACACTAATGGTGGGATAGCGAAGAGGGACTATATAAGAATTTCCCAAGCAACAATTGATAAGGTGCTAGAGGAATAAGAGACAGTGTTAAGATAAAGATGACTACAATACAGCAAACTTGAGTATCAGGCAGAATTTTCAAACCACTCACAATGGAGCTGATGGTGCTCAGGAAAGACAAAAGAGAATTAAAAAAAATCACGCTGATGTAAGCTGTGATAGGACACAAAGCAGACATTTGAATGGCATTATACTGTTGCTCACAAGGAAGGCTCTGTGACTGGTTATAGAGATTGAGAAGGTAGAATGTATTATATCATAAAAATATTAGATTGAACTAATAGGTTAAGGTTTCTAAAGACTGGAATGTGAGTTTGGATCAACTTTCTTGAGTCTTGAATATGTGCACAGTTCAGGAATGCAGCGGAGGACAGGAGTTGGAAAAGCAGTAAGCAACTAAAAAGGGGAGAGAAGAGGACAACATGTGTTAAAGATTCTTGTTTTTGAGACTCACCTTTATCTTTTTCATTTTAGCTCTACTTATCTCAGGCTTGGTGTAGAAGATGCAAAGATGCACTAGAATCTGTCACTTAATCACTGCAGAAACTTGGATGATCTTCATGGAAATGGCCTCCATACGAAACCAAACTATTACTGAATTTGTCCTTCTTGGTTTCTATGTCAGAGCTGAGCTGCATCTCCTTCTCTTTATTGTGGTCACTGTCATCTACGCATCCATCATCCTAGGGAACATGCTAATCATTGTGGCGGTGGTTAGCTCTCAGAGGCTCCACACACCCATGTATTTCTTCCTGGCTAATCTGTCCTTCCTGGAGATCCTCTACACTTCCTCAGTGGTGCCCAAAATGTTGGAGGGCTTCTTGCAGGAGGCAGCCATCTCTGTGGCTGGTTGCTTGCTCCAGTTCTTTATCTTTGGTTCTTTAGCCACTGCTGAGTGCTTCCTACTGGCTGTCATGGCATATGATCGCTACCTGGCCATCTGCTACCCCCTCCGCTACCCTCTCCTGATGGGACCCAGGTGGTGTTTGGGGCTGGTGGTCATAGCCTGGCTCTCTGGCTTTATGGTAGATGGATTGGTTGTAGCCCTCATGGCCCAACTGAGATTCTGTGGCCCCAACCACATTGACCACTTTTACTGTGACTTCATGCCTTTGATGAGCCTGGCCTGCTCAGATCCCAGTGTAGCTCAGATGACAACATTCATTCTGTCTGTGGTCTGCCTCACTGTTCCCTTTGGACTGATTCTGACATCTTATGGCCGGATCGTGGTGGCTGTGCTGAGAGTTCCTGCTGGGGCCAGCAGAAGGAAGGCTTTCTCCACGTGCTCCTCCCACCTAGCTGTAGTGTCCACATTCTATGGCTCTCTCATGGTTTTGTACATCGCACCCTCTGCTGTCCACTCCCAGCTCCTCTCTAAGGTCTTTGCCCTGCTCTACACTGTGGTCAGTCCTCTTTTCAATCCTGTGATTTATACTCTGAGGAATAAGGAAGTTCAACAGGCACTATGGAGGCTTCTGTATGTTAAGCAAACTGAAACAATTGATTGACGGGGCATGGTGGTAAAGATGTTATTTGGACTTTGGGATGTCTTCCAGGATTGGTTGGGTAGGAATAACTGTTCTGTTTTGACATTTCCCTCTGTGATAAGTTTAATAGTTATACTAAAAATGGGTATTGTAGAACAATAACTTTTAAGTGCTTATTAAAACATTTTACTTTAATATTTTATTATTTCTTTATTAAATAGGCTGTCAATATTTCCTATAGTAAATAGCTATACAAAAATAGCAACACAAAACAAATCTAGAGATCTTGGCTACCTGTATTATATATATAACACAAGTTGAATCATGGAAGTTTGTAATCTAGTTTTCATTGATGGCTATGTCTTAAACCTCTTTTTATTTTGACCAATATGTACTTATTTATTCTTGTGAGATTTTTAGCATAGCTAAACATGATTTAGTAATCTATTGTGAAAGCTCTTAGTTCGCCATACAAATATAGTTCACATTTAGATTTTCCTACAATAAATTCTTAGGAGTTGAATTGCTGAGTTTAAGGAAAAGCATATTAAAATAAGTTTAAAGCTGAATGCATTTTAATTGTTTAGCTATTTTATTGTAGAAAATTTCAAATGTACAAAAAAGTAGATAAAACATTAAAATGAACCTCATATAGCCATCATCTAGCATCAATATCAACGTTTCGCATCCTATTTCTACTGCCTAAAGCTTCTTCTTTTTTCTTTTTTTGGAAAATTTTAGGGCAAATTTCAGTTGTATAAGTATTGTGTTGTGTGTGTTGTATAAATTGTATTCTGTGTGCAAGTACATTTCATCCTTGAACAACATGGGTTTGAACTGCATAGGTCCACTGAAAGGCAGACATTTGCAATAGTAAAAACTGCAGCAGTACAGGATTTGTGGCTGGTTGAATCTGTGGATAGGGAACTTCATATATACAGAGGAACCATGTGTATGGAGGATCAACTCAAAGTTATGGGTGGATTTTCACCTTCTCAGTGGTTCATTGCCCTTAACCTTGGTGTTGTTCAAGGGTCTACTGTATTTGGTATGCTCGCTGACTGATAAAGGCATTTAAAGAAAAAAAGTGCCAAACCTGATGCTACAATATTTAAAAATACTACTCCAATGGCATCTAATACACAGACTGGGTTCAAATTTCTCTAATTATCTTTAAGTAAATTCTTAAAATTAGGATGTAAACAAAGTTCTTGTATCTTGTATTTCTTAGTCTCTTATTTCATAGCAGTCTTTCTTCTCTCTCTCTCTCTCCTTTTTTTCATGCCTTTGACTTATTGGAGAAATCTCTTTATCTGTAGAAGAGTTTATATTCTACATTAAACTTTCTGCTGACTTATGGTTTTGTTTGGTGTCTATCCCTATATCTTGTATTTTATATAAAATTGTTTTGTGTCGGTCTCAGCCTGTTGATGGTATTGTGATGCCATCAGTTAAGAATGCCTTGGGCACTCACTTGGGCTGACCCCACAGACATTTCTCTGATCAAGGCCAATGATGTGGCTGGGCTGACCCTTGTGGTTCTTATTATGATTGCAGGATGCTCCTCAGCAACAATCATGATAGAACTTT
Organism: Budorcas taxicolor; assembly: GCF_023091745.1. Classification (NCBI taxonomy): domain Eukaryota; kingdom Metazoa; phylum Chordata; class Mammalia; order Artiodactyla; family Bovidae; genus Budorcas; species Budorcas taxicolor. Next base: position 31,600,410 of record NC_068920.1, on the reverse strand, counting down.
GAAAAAACAAACCTTGTTTTTTCAAAGTTCTGTAGACTGCCAGGCTCCTCTGTCCATGGACTTCTCCAGGCCAGAATACTGGAGTAGGTAGCTGTTCCCTTCTCCAGGGGATCTTCCCAATCCAGGGATCAAACCCAGGTCTCCTGCATTGTAGGCAGATTCTTTACTATCTGAGCCACCAGGAAAGCCCTGAAAAAAAAAAGGTTTGTTATTCATAGGTCTTGGAGGTTACATGGCACACTTGGGGCCACACAAAGAGAATTTAGGGAGAGAGAAAGAAAGAAAGAGAGATGGAGGCTCTGCTATTATTAGGGTCAAGGGTGGGGGGTGCCTAGGGTTTCATAGGTTCACTCTTTATAGGTGAATATAAAACATGAGAACAGGAATTAAAGCATGGGCGGGAAAAGCAGAGTAACTCAAGTGGTCAGTTAATGGAGGTCATCCAGGTTTTTCTAAAAGAAGAACTTCATGGGTGGGGTGGCCCAGCTCTTTATCTAGATGTATAGTTGACTATACATTTATTTGAGATAAATGTGTTTGGAATAAATGCCTAGCAATCAGAAGTTTAATGTCAAACACTTACATTACAATCAAAAGGGTAATTATCAAGCACTTAAACTACAAAACTAATATTAAGATAGAATCTTGATTGGATCTGGGTTAGCTTTTTAGCAGAATATCATAGAGCTCCTGTGATTTCTACTGCACCATATCATGAGGTGCACAATGATTGCTTGTCCCATTTTTAGTGGTGCTATTTATATTATTGACCAGAGGGTTCAGGCGGCATCTGTCTGATCCATGTATTATTCAGTTTTCAATCAGATTTTCACCTAATATCTTTAGGTGATAAAAGTTGACGAAAGTTGCTGATTAATGATTTAATTATTTGAACATATATTTTCTTTTAATGTTTTGAATGTATTTGTAGCTGTTGTAAAACACTTGTCTGTGGATTCCTATATCTGGGCCACATCAAATTTAGTTTTTATTTACTTCTTTGTCTCTTGAATATTGATCAGATTTTACCAATTATTTCTATGACTAATAATTTTTTGATTGAATATAGATTGTTGAGGAAACTCTGGATTCTCTTACTTTCTTTAGAAGAAGACTGGTTTTTGTTCTAGCAGACATGTCAAGTCATGGAAGGTCATCTTGACCTTGAAGATCATCTTGAATCAAGTAGGCCTGGTTTTATGCTCTGGGAGTATGGATTTGTGGAAAGCCCAAGGTGTCACTCTCTTTTGTGATATGACTCAGCCTCCAAATTCTCTCTTCCTGGTAGCATGGTCAGGGTTTTGGATTTAGCCTGTGTTCAGTCAGGTCTAGTGTACTCAAGGATGTGGTTTTTACTCTTAAGACTTGGACTTTAAGAGTGATAGTTTGATAACAAGGGTATTGATAAGGTGTGCAGAGCAGCCCACTTTCCTGGTACTGCCCTTCTCCAAGCCCTGCTCCACTTCTTGTGTGTTTTATTTCAATCCTATAGCAGCTTCTTTCTGATAAGTCTAAAATGGTCTTTCCATTCATACCTTGAAGTCAGCCACAGCATCTGTTTCCCCCAAACTATTTTTGGATATCTTCTACAAAGATCCCTCTTCTCTTGTGCCTTATCCTACAACTTTTAGTTGCCTGAGGTACCCCATGTTTCAAACTCTTGATTTCTGCTTTCTTGGTGAGTGGGATTGCTCATGTGTTGATTCACAACCTTGGGAATTCCCTGGGTGAAATATTCCCTAAATATGGAAGTTGTCCTGGTTTCTATATCAGTTTTATTTCCAGTTGTCTATGTAATACTCTGTGTGAATCTTGATGTTAACTGATGCACTTTGTAAATGTGGTGGTGAAGTGGGGAGAGATTTTTTTCCAAATGCTTTTTTATGGAGATTATCATTAATCCCAAGAACTTTTCATACTCAGAATCCTTTTCAGGGAACTCTTCACTTCCTTATTTCTTAGACTATAAATGAAAGGATTGAGACTGGGGGTTACCAGGGCATACCTGACAGCAGCACCCAGCTCCACAGAGGCATGAGAAGCTGACAGGGACTTCAGGTAGGTGGCAAAGACCGAGCTGTAGAAGAGGATGACCGTGGAGAGGTGGGAGCTGCATGTGGCCAGGGCTTTCTTTTTCCCCTGTGCTGATGGGACCCGAGATACAGCAAGGAAAATATGGGCATAGGAGTTTATGATGCAGAGGAGAGGGCCGATTCCTAAGAGTCCTGTCAGAACAATCATCAGGTCCTCATTGAGGTGGGTATCAGAGCAGGAAAACCTTAAGAGTGGTTTGAAATCACAAAAAAAGTGAGGAATCTCTAGATTAGTATGGAATGATAGTCGAGTTAGCATCAAGGTCTGGATCAAAGAGTTGGAGTGGGCCACTCCCCATGCCCCACCCACCAGCAGTGCACATCTGCAAGGAGTCATTAGGAGTGCATAGTGCAGGGGATGGCAGATGGCAGCGTAGTGGTCGATAGCCATGGCAGTCAAAAGCAGGTTGTCCATGTTAGCAAAAACTGCGAAGAAATATAATTGGGCTAGACACTCAGAGAAGGAGATCGATCCGTTGCTGGTCTACAAAGTCTCCAGCATTTTGGGGGCTGTGGTGGTAGTGGAGAAGAGGTCGACCAGCGAGAGCTGGCTGAGGAAGAAGTACATGGGGCTGTGGAGGTGGATGTCAGCACCAATAGCCAGCAGCAGTAGTGAGTTTCCTAAGAGACTCAGCAAGTAGAGGGTCAGGAAGAGACCAAAGAGGAGCTGTGGCTTGTCTGGGTCACTGGACAGTCCTGAGAGGACAAAGTCAGGGTTCTTGCTGCAATTCATTTCAGGTCTTGATGGGCTACAGGAAAAGAATCAGCATAAATAGGATTCACTTAGTTAGCTACAGATGGATAAAACCTTGGATCCTTTCTCTTGGCAATAGGTTTTACTTATACCACCAATGGGAAGAATGGACAAACAAAATACCAGTGGGGAAGACAAGAAGTGTACCTCACAAAAGATGGTCAAATTAAGGAAACATCAAGGGAAGAGAATGAGAGAAACAACAGAGATTTCCTGGAGGTATTAAAGTGTAAAGAGTTTTCTTAATGATACTTTGTATAATTGGTGATTTTAACTACTTGCTTGTTAATCTGTTTTCTTCACAAGACCGTGAGTCTTTCAAGGCACAGGCTGTGTTTCAGTACTTGGCTTAATGCCTGGCACATAGAAGGGGCTCAATAAATACCTACCCACCTACACAGTCAGTATCCTCCTAACTGTTTTCACAAGGATCATGCCCCCATCCCATACATTCTCCATACTATGGTCTTTTCAAAAAAGAAGATCTCATCATGTCACTTCATTGTGTAAAAAATGGGTCTCTACATACAAATGGCCAGTAGGTGCATGTAAAGATGCTCAGCATTGCTAATTATTAGAGAAATGCAAATCAAAACTACAATGAGGTACCACCTTACATGACTAAGAATGCCCACCATTAAAAAGTTTACAAAATAGTAAATGCTGGGTAGAACATGGAGCAAAAGCAACCCTCTTACACTGTTGGTGGGAATGTAAATTGTTGCATCCACTGTGGAAAACAGTATGGAGGTTCCTCCAAAAACTAAAAGTAGAGTTGCCATATGACCCAGCAGTTTCACTTCTAGGCATGCTGCTAAGTCCCTTAGTCGTGTCCGACTCTGTGCAACCCCATAGACGGCAGCCCACCAGGCTCCCCGGTCCCTGGCATTCTCCAGGCAAGAACACTGGAGTCGGGTGCCGTTTCCTTCTCCAATGCATGAAAGTGAAAAGTGAAAGTGAAGTCGCTCAGTCATGTCCTACTCTTAGCGACCCCTTGGACTGCAGCCTACCAGGCTCCTCCGTCCATGGGATTTTCCAGTCAAGAGTACTGGAGTGGGGTGCCATTGCCTTCTCAGCACTTCTGGGCATATACCCAGACAAAACTATGATAAAAAAGTCACATGTACCTTTATGTTCATAGCAACACTATTTACAATAACAAAGACATGGAAAAACCTAAATACTTATTGACAGATGAATGGAGAAAGAAGATGTAAACATGGAACACAATGGAATATTCAGTTCAGTTCAGTTCAGTCGCTCAGTCCAGTTCAGTCACTCAGTTGTGTCTGACTCTTTGTGACCCCATGAATCGTAGGACACCAGGCCTCCCTGTCCATCACTAACTCCCGAAATTTACTCAAACTCATGTCCATCGAGTCAGTGATGCCATCCAGCCATCTCATCCTCGGTCATCCCCTTCTCCTCCTGTCTCCAATCCCTCCCAGCATCAGGGTCTTTTCCAATGAGTCAACTCTTCGCATGAGGTGGCCAAAGTATTGGAGTTTCAGCTTTAGCATCAGCCCTTCCACTGAACACCCAGGACTGGTCTCTTTTAGAATGGACTGGTTGGATCTCCTTGCAGTCCAAGGGACTCTCAAGAGTCTTCTCCAACACCACAGTTCAAAAGCATCAATTCTTTGGTGCTCAGCTTTCTTCACAGTCCAACTGTCACATCCATACATGACCACTGGAAAAACCGTAGCCTTAACTAGATGGACCTTTGTCGGCAAAGTAATGTCTCTGCTTTTGAATATGCTATCTAGGTTGGTCATAACTTTCCTTCCAAGGAGTAAGCGTCTTTTAATTTCATGGCTGCAGTCACCATCTGCAGCGATTTTGGAGCCCCCCAAAATAAAGTCTGCCACTGTTTCCCCATCTATTTCTCATGAAGTGATGGGACCAGATGCCATGATCTTCGTTTTCTGAATGTTGAGCTTTAAGCCAACTCTTTCACTCTCCTCTTTCACTTTCCTCATGAGGCTTTTTAGTTCCTCTTCCCTTTCTGCCATAAGGGTGGTGTCATCTGCATATCTGAGGTTATTGCAATGGAATATTACTCAGTCATTAAAAAAATGAAATAATGCTATTTGCAGCAACATAGATTGACCTAGAGATGATCATACTAAGTGAAGTAAATCAGAAAGGGAAAGACGAATACCACATGATATCAGTTATATGTGGAATCTAAAAAATGGCACAAATGAACGTATCTATGAAACAGAAACAGACTCACAGAACTAGAGAACAGGCTTGTGGGAGTTCCCTGGCAGCCCAGTAGTTAAGACTCATTGCTCTCACTGCCTGCCATGGCTGGGGATCAATCCCTGGTCAGGGAACTAAAAAGAGCAGACTTGTGGTTGCCAAGCGGGAGGGGGAAGAGGAGGAAACAGGTGGAGGAGGTAAGTATTGGGCATTTAGGATTAGCAAAGCAAAGTATTATGTATAGGATGGATAAACAGCAAGATCCTACTATATGGTACATGGAACATATTCAATATTCTCTGATAAACCATAATGGAAAAGAACATGAAAAATAAAAGATGTATGACTGAGTCACTATTTTGTACAGCAGAAATTAAAACAATACTGTAAATCAATGATACTTTAATTAAATTAAAAAAAATGAATCTCCAGAGAACCATTGCTGTTATGAAAAATACCCTGTCACATCTAGAAAGCTCATTTGGTTTTGACCTCGAGGTGTCTCACTGTCCACTCATCGTCTGTTCCCCAGCAACACTGGCTGCACTGCACCACCTTACATACAGCACGTTCATTCTCTGCTTTAAGTCAGTTCTTGCTCATCCTTCTAACCTCTAACTTTCTTAGGAAAGTCCTCCATTGCCTCTTTGTCTAAGACAATGCTTCCTTTTCTGTGTTCTCATGGCACCTTGGTAGTTTACTGCAATTGCAATATGGAGGATGTAATCACATTTATTCAAATATTGAAGTTATTTAGTTAATGTTGGTCTCCCTAACAAAATGCTATGATCATTATGGTTGAGATTGAATCACGTTTTCCTCTCCAGTGCTTGGAATACAAAGTATGATATATGTCAGATAATGAAATAAATGGTAAGTGAAGGTAGGAGAGGATGATGGGTTGTCTTCCCCCAAAAGTATTTCTCCATTTCAAGAATAAAATTTCTTTCCTACAAAAACTGTCCTGGTAACATGGGTTGGAAACATTGATTCATCTAATTCCTTCATGAAGTTGAGACCAAGTATGGTGAGTTTTATTTCCTATGAAATGTCCTTCATTTCAGACTCTTTCTCACTTTTTGAAATTGTCATTCTTATTGAGCTTTCTCTAGTCAACTCATTCCCGGTTAGTTTCACCAGCAGCTAATAGGCTTCACTGTCTCTACCTCTAGTTGCTAAGATCCAAGCTGTTAGCATCTGCCATAAATTTTAGGGCTTTCTTCTTTGGGCCTGATTCTGCCTGGTTTACATTTTTCTAATATCTTCTTTCGTGTTGCATCACATATCCACTGGTGCCCCTTTATCAAGAACTTCTGTGTCTGCATCCTCCTATCAATAAGATAGGATTTTCCATTACTCAGCAGCATTCATTCTCCTTTTCTCAATTATAGTATAAATTCCTGGGACTAGGGACCATGCATGAGTGCATGGATTCTAAGTCACTCAGTCGTGTCTGACTCTTTGCAGTCCTATGGATTGTAGCCTGCCAGGCTCCTCTGTCCATGGGATTCTCCAGGCAAGAATATCAGAGTGGGTTGTCATGCCCTCCAGGAGGTCTTCCTGACCTAGGGATTGAAGATACATTATATCTTCTGCATTTGCAGGCAGGTTCTTTACTACTAGTGTCCCCTGGGAAGCCCAGTAGGGATGAGGGTTCTTTATACTATTTTAAGCACCACCTAGGTCATGAGTATATGGTTGTTTCCCAGGATTATTGTTCAGTAGTTGCTCTCAAAACATGAGGACATCTATGTATTTCTCATGTGTGAGTAGAGGAGAAAATGCCCTTTGTGTCAACTACCCTGAAGAGATGAACTATACTCTGCTTCTTGGAAATAATCAATTACACCTGAATAAAAGTTTTATTTGTGTCTGCTAATAATGAGTTGTGTAAGGTAGATGCTCTTCAACATTTTTGCAGTCTGTGCCATCCATAATCAAAGCCTTATAAGGAATCTTGTGATAGGCACAGTTACATTTTCTTTTCCACTGATAGCATCATTTCTCCCTTTATTCTAACAAACTTTAAATGTTCCAATGTTAACTGACTCAGGATAAAGAGACTTAACACTTTCCTTTTTCAAGCCAAGCATTTTTAAATACGTTAGAACAGAGATTCTGAAACCTTAGCATGCTTAAGGAACATTTGCTGAGTCAGTGAAGTCCCAGATTCCTAGGATCCACCCAGAGGTTCTGATTGAAGAGTTCTGAGGTGGGACATGAGAATTTGCTTTTCTATCATTCTCCAACATCAGATCATGTGGATGTCATTTATGTGCTGTGTAGAATTCAAATATAGCAAAATATATTCTTTTATCATCTGTATTGCTCTTTTTTGCTTTTATCTTCTCTATCCTTTCTCATTGAGAACTGAAAGATTTCCCACTTTTTACAAGATTAAGTCTTTCTGTACTCCTTTATCTCTTTCAGTTCAGTCACTCAGTTGTGTCCTACTCTTTGGGACCCCATGGACTCTAGCCCGCCAGGTTCCTCTGTCCATGGGATTTTCCAGGCAAGAATACAGGAGTGGGTTGACATTACCCTCTCCACTTACCGCTTTAGAATATTACTTCTTCAGCTCAGACAGGGCTGTAATTCTCACATTCCAAATCTCTCAGGTTATGCCTCCTTGACTATTACTGAATAGCCTCACTGTTACTATACCCACCTCTAGGTTTATATTTTATATCCATCTCTCAATTATAGTATAAATGATAGAATTATACTATTATATATATGTACATATATTTAGAACTCTAGAGAGTATATGGTTTACCTTAGGTCTCAAGACAAGTGTGGCTCAATATTGAAATTACCTAAATACTGTTTTAACACCTCAAAGTAATGAGGGTTTTCTAACCATCTTTAAAAGTTTAGCCTCAGATAGAGCATACCCTAAACCTGGTGAGTTCCTGTAGCCTTCTCCAGATGATGGCCCTCTTCTCTGATTTTAGAGCAAAGTCGTCAAAAGCTCAGTGTCTCCACTCAGTTCAGTTCAGTCGCTCAGTCGTGTCCGACTCTTTGCGACCCCGTGAATCGCAGCACGCCAGGTCTCCACTACTTATTGCCAATTACTTTTCAAACCATTTGCCTTTAATCTTCTCTTGAACTGAGTTCAATCAAACGTTTGGTCTTACCATTCCACTGAATTCGCTCTTGTCAATGTCAAAGTTCAATTCTCAGTCTTTAAATTACTTGACCTCTCAGTAACACTTAACAGGCTTGATGCTTTTTTTTCTTACCTCAAACATTAAAAAAAACAAACAAACCCCCAAACAAAAAAACCTTGCTTTCAGAATACCCACCCAGCTCTCACTTTCCAGTGCAGACTTGTTTTCAGCCTCACTGGCTGCTTGCTGCTCTTCCTTCTTCTTATTCACTTTTGTACCTCTCCTCTTTCGGTCTTTTATGCTTCATATATCTATAAACACATAACTCTCAAATGATACCTTTAATTTCAACTTATTTTTATAACTCTAGACATATATATTTAATTTCCAACTAAACATTTCTACCATAGCAGTTTTACCATTTAAGATATGCTCTTTCAGCTGGTTTGATTTATATACTGCCTTGGAAATGGATACACAAATCAAAAGAGACTTTCTATGTTATGTAGCCCACAAGTACAGAACTTGAACTCTCTAGGTCCACTTTGAAAGCTGATCCCATTACTCCATTTGGCACATGACATCTTCAACCCATGCCTCTGGTTTCTCTAATCTTTACTCCGTAAGTGATGACCTTAGAAATATTTGTTCTATCCAATGTCATTGGTAGGTAGATGGGAAAGAACAAAGAATTTGAGGGCCTTGGAATATTCTGATGTACCAGCTAAAGACAATGCATTTAGGAGCTGAGCATTATCAATCTTCATTTCTCTTGGGACCAGAAAGTGTTTGGCTACAAAATAAATCTTTCTGGCCTTAGAGACTCAGTTCCCAAAGTTATTCATTAGTGAAAAACCTAGAGGAATTTTCTGTTGGGAAAGTTTCCTATAGATAGGGTTGAGGATGGAAATTAACAATTAAACAAAAGCCTAACATTGATTTGGAAGTAACTTAGAAAAATTACTTAAAATGCAAAACTTTTACTATTCACTGGTCTGTCTCCTTATATAAGAGTAACTTGAAGAGACTGATATACAGCTATAATATGTCATATGTGTCCTTTTATTTTCAGTGCTCTGAACTTTTGTCATAAAACATATTGAAGTTTATAAAATTATTTTCATACATCTATTGATAAAGTCATCTTAGTTGAGACCTGAAATATATTAAATGGAGTTAGTGCCTCCCTATTGTACTCTTCCCAATTTCTGAACCACAGAATAATGCAGCTTAATTAAATGTGTCTAAACGTCTGTGTTTTCGGTAATAGTGTGTCATGCAGTGGTAGGTAACCATGCGCTCCTCTATAGTTTAGTTTCCATGAAGGTTAGATTATGTAAAAAATTCTGATCCATAGAAATTCTGGTCTGAGGTAGTTCAGGGTTAAGATGCCTTCTCCCATACACTTTCTTTTATAAACAAAACTGGAATCGTCACTGTTTTGTAACTAGAACAAAACTGGACCAAACCATGTGAGTAAGATTAGGACCAAATTCTTTGGATCTACAAAAGTGAATGTAAACAGTGTGAACGATCAGTCCATAACCTCAAAATATCCTCCTATATTCTTACCTGTATATATCTCTGTTTTACTTATTTGTTATTATTATTATTTATCTGTGGTTGTGCTGCCCATCTTGTGGAATCTTAGTTCCCTAACCAGGGATTGAACCCCAGCCCTTGGCAGTGGAAGTGCATAGTCCTAACCACTGCAGGGACACCAGGGAATCCTGTATCTCTAATAGTTGTAAGTGCTGGCACTCCCCATGGTTTCAGGTCCAGTGACACTTCTAAGAACTTAGAAAGTGAGGAACATAGTAATTCTTGTCTATTACCTCCAAAAATACTTCAGCAGTTACTGTGTAATAGTTTTCACTTAGTATAAGCTTGATGACAGGTAAGGAAAACAAGAGAAATTTTGGATGAATTCTTCATATTTCACTGATATTACATGATATTATATCACACTGTAATCTGTGAAAGTAAATATAGAAATAAAAAAGAAAATATATTAAAAGGAAAAGTCTTGAAACTGAATTTTCAAGAGCCCCAAAATTGAGGATAAAATATACCAGTGGGCAAGAAAGTTATTCCTGAGATTTTTTTTTAAACTGCCTCCACTTATAACAATATTTTACAACTATCTTTGACAGATAGTCCAATTGACTTATAAAACATATTTGGAGTCAGAGTGCACAAAATTCTTTAGATAAACCATTGGTTATTTTATCTCTGTTAATTAATACTCAAAATATTTTTTGCTTTAATTACTTACTTGCTTCCAGATTGGAGAAAAACAAATCATGACATATATTATTTATCCTTAAAAATATCCTTTAGCTCATATGTGAGTTACCATTTATTTTTCCAGTTGAGTAATCAGGGCCATTAATTCAATACCTTAAAATATTACAGCATAAGATATTATTGTTCATATTTTAATATATAAACTTACAGGGAACACACACGTAAACAGACCTAAATACTATTCAATTAAAGAGTTCATGGGTAACTAAGACAAATTTCTGTATCTAATTTTATTCAAGAACACAAAAGAATACATAACAAATCAGTTTCATCAATTGATATCCCCCAACAGATTCAGCATTAAGATTCCACGTCTGTTTGTTTAAGTTTCCATTATATTATCTAGAAATGCATTATTTAACAAAATATACTGGACTTGCCCACTTACATTTCATTTATATACTTCCTTCTGTTTTTACAAATGGTAAACAATTAGAAAAGCAGTATGACTGCACATGTCAATTTTCTCTTTGCCCCTTTATGCCTCAGAAGAATTCTCTCGACTTCAGGTCAGAGTCTTCTCCTGATCCCTCTCCTCAAGGCCCCCTTCACTTCCTTGTTCCTCAAAGTATAGATCAGTGAATTTAGTACAGGAGTGACCATGCTGTACATAATGGCAATGATCCGTTCCTGCTCCACAGAGCTCCCTGTGGCAGGACGAATATAAGTGAAAACTACGGGAGCGTAGAAAAGAACAACTACCATGAAGTGGGAGACACAAGTAGACAGTGCTTTATGGAGCATGCTGCAAGAGTGGGTCTTGAAAAAAAGATAGATAATAATGTAGGCATAGGATAGAAGTGTTAGAAAAAATGGGCCAATGGCAAAGGTCCCCATGACAGTATTGAGCAGCCACTCATTGAGCTCAGTGCTCCCACAGGCCAACTCCAACAATGGCTTAACATCACAGAAGAAGTGATGGATATAGTTGGAACCACAGAAGTTTAAGAGAGAGGTCATTACTGAGTGCAGCAGGGCATGGAAAAACCCAATAATCCAGAGAGTGACAGCCATCTGGACACAGACCTGATGACTCATGATAAAAGGGTAATGAAGTAGTTTGCAGATAGCCACAAATGGGTCAAAGGCCATCACGGTCAGCAACAGGGACTCTGCGCTGCCCAGGAAGTGGAAGAAATGAAGCTGGCTTATGCATCCCAAGAAAGAAATTGCTTTGTGTGTAGAGAGGAAGTTCTCCAGCATCTTTGGCAGAGTCACCATGGAGTAGCAGATATCTAGACATGACAGGTTTCCCAGGAAAAAATACATAGGACAATAGAGTCTTGAATCAGAGATGACAACCATCAGGGTGGCTGCATTCCCAGGCACATTGATAATGTAAGTTGCAAGGAAAACCACAAAGAGAACAGGCTGCAGTACTTGGATGTCTATCACTCCCAGGAGGAGAAATTCAGTGACTGAGGTTTGATTCAGCATCACTTGAAAGAAAAGACAAAATAACATATGGAATGCAATCTCTGATGGGAACAGAGTCCCACAGCTGAGGATTTTCCCATCTAGACAATAATATTTTGAGGAACATTGCTATTTAAATAAGGTCACGTGTTGGTTATGGACTGTTACTGAAACATTTTAAGAATTAGATTTATCATTAATATTTGTCTTTCTTCCAGGATTTGGCCAGATTATCATCTTCTCTGATACAAGTTGCCTTTTATCATCCTAAATCCACTCCAAAAGCAGGTAAATTTTTAAGCACTCCACCACAGTGCTATCTCTTGACCTAGGAAGAAACCATCTGAAGTTTTTACTTAAGAAAAATAGATAATGAGAGAATAATAAGAGCTATAAGGAAATCTGAATAGAGAGGCAGACATTGGAGCACTTGCTATAAAAAGGAATCATTCAAAGTCTGGGAAATCTATGAAAGGAGAAAGATTTGATTTGAATACAATAAAAAAGTGAATCATTTCCAGATTCCCAGGAACATTCCCAGAAAATGTCTAGGGAACATTTCCAGAGATCCCATGGGATTATCACTTTTGTAGCTAGAGAAAATTTTGGGAAAATATCTAACCTTAATTACATCTTTGTTACAGCCTGGCAAGGCAGGGATCAGAACCTGCCCCATGACAGGAGTGTGTGGCAAACCGCGCCCCCCTACATTGTCCTAGTAAGCATGCCCAACGGGCATATGTGGAGCTGAACTTGCTGTCTGTCAGCTTCACTGGCTGCCCCTGTGTCCGTCCTCATGGAAACAAAGCAAGATGTTCCTGATTAACAACAGAGCCTTAATTTTACTCCTTCTTGATGGTGCGCTGATCAAACTGCCCAGTATAGCTATTTCCTAATGATCTCATGGACTGCAAGGAGATCCAACCAGTCCATTCTGAAGGAGATCAGCCCTGGGATTTCTTTGGAGGAAATGATGCTGAAGCTGAAACTCCAGTACTTTGGCCACCTCATGCGAAGAGTTGACTCATTGGCAAAGACTCTGATGCTGGGAGGGATTGGGGGCAGGAGGAGAAGGGGACGACAGAGGATGAGATGGCTGGATGGCATCACTGACTTGATGGACGTGAGTCTGAGTGAACTCAGGGAGTTGGTGATGGACAGGAAAGCCTGGCGTGCTGCGTTTCATGGGGTCGCAAAGAGTCGGACAAGACTGAGCAAGCGAACTGAACTGAACTGAACTGAATGATCTCATGTGACTTCTGCCAATAAAAGTGAGGGCTGAAAGGAGCCATTTTGTCTTCCTGCCATGGCGAGCAAGAAGGTCCCCTGACTTCTCGCTTGCCAAATTATGTATATCTATGTTTCATTACGCGCCCCCCTCTACCCCCGGGTTTCAGGTCATTCTCACCGTCTGTGCTCGACGCTGCACATCTTTTTTGTAAATATGGCTTCAGGAATTCAGAGTTGCCTTCCTTGATAGCCATGTCTATTTTGTATACTGTTAAACTTTATCACTCTTGATCAAGATACACATATATCAAACATCGTTTTTGGTTCTCTACTTGCAAAACAAAATTACATTAAAAAAATCACTTGGGGACAGAATTTTCCCCTAACATCTAAAGAAAATAACAATGAGATTTTCTGTACCAAATATTTATTTCGTGCATCTTGAATATTTATTGATTACTTATTTACTTTGGAGACTATCTAGAGATATGGCAATAAAAATGCAGGCAACAAAGAGTCTTCATAATCCACAAAGACAAGGTTCATGGTAAGATAGGAAACAGGTCTAAATCCTTGACTTGTACATTGAATACAGGCAAGAAGACAGAGGATATGGGCAACTCCCCAGCCTGTCTCCTGGTTCATTCTCCTACCTGATTATTGAGTGTTCAAATTCATAGCTAAGAAGACTTATCAGATTGACACTTCTGAAAAGTAACTAGTAGAAAAATTTTTGAAAAATAAAGACTAGAAAAATATTTGATGTGATAGTTTATACTGGACTTACAGCATAAGCTCTTCATCTTCTGAAACCTCTTCTTTCTGAAATTCTGCCTGTCTTTTACGATCCACAGATCTTTAGATAGTCAAAGCCTGAGAGAGAGTATCCCTGGGGTTTGGGAGGATTATTGAAAGAATAAACAAGTTACCTTTCTATACCTGCAATATAAGAGAATTCTCCTTGGGGAATTTCCATCTTGAGTTCCAGGTTTTCCTTTATTTTCCTTCCTTACTCTGTTTCTTTCTAGTTTCATAACCACAGACAGTACAGATCTCAAGGGCCTCAAGATTTCTTTAATTACCTTTCACTTCCTGGGACAGAGATTTGGACACACTTTCTCATGTTGAGAACTTGCATGGAAAAATGGAAGGAAATCGGGCAATGGCAGTTATGGAATGAGGGCCAGTCATATCCCATTGATACATACAGAAAATTGATCATCATTAAAATATTATACTCATTTATTACTGTGATTCTATGGAAAACAAAAAAGAGGAATAGGAAGAAGTAGTATTGCTTTGGTGCCTTCTAAATCTCACTATTTGCCGCTGGTAGTAACTTTTAAAAATTTTCTTTAATTTTGGGATCCCCAAAGCTCACATTTATCTCTAGGAGACTGAGGCTGGTCTCCCCAATGTGTATGCTCACTTATTGCTGTACCCTTTAGGTAACAATATTCTTTCTGCTTCATCCAAGGAATACCTATATGCAATCTGACATGGATCTAAGCATTCTAATTATTGTTGTAAATGCCACGTACTTTGTCCATCTATTACAGTTCATTTATGTTGCATTGCAGTTCATTATATATTCATCACAATAATTGCTTGTTATAGTATGCCATGAATATAATAAAATAAATAATTATTGTGTACTCATTGTTTAAGTTATTGTTCTGATTTCACATGTTCATATTTCTGTCCTTCCTTGACAATCTCTACATGTTGAGAGGGATGCCAAAATTGCTGGAAGACTCCCTCTCTACTCACAAAGTTTCTTCAGATGCGTAAGCCAGCTTCATTTCTTCCACTCCCCAGTGGCATGGGGACTTCAGGTAGGTGGCAAAGACTGAGCTATAGAAGAGGATGACCGTGGAGAGGTGGTGGCTTTCTTTTTGCCCTGTGCTGATGGGACCTGAGCTACAGCAAGGGAAATATGGGCATAAGAGCTTATGATGCAGAGGAGAGGGCCGATACCTCAGAGTCCTGTCAGAACCATCATTAGGTCTTCACTGAGGTGGGCATCAGAGCAGGAAACCCTTAAGAGAGGTTTAAAATCACACAGAAAGTGAGGCATCTCTAGATTAGTATAGAATGATAAGTTAGCATCAAGGTATGGGTCAAAGAGTCAGAGTGGGCCTCTCTCCATGATCCACCCACCAGCAGTCCACATCTGCAAAGAGTCATTAGGAGTGTATAGTGCAGAGGATGGCAGATGGAAGTGTAGCAGTCGATTGCCATGGCAGTCAAAAGCAGGTTGTCCATGTCAGCAAACTGCAAAGAAATATAACCTGGCCAGACAGAGAGAGAGACTGATCTCTACCACATGGATCGCTGCTCAGTGTTACGTGGTAGCCTGAATGGGAGGAGAGTTTGGGGAAGAATGAATACAGATATATGTATGGCTGAGTCCCTTTGCTGTCTACCTGAAACCTACATAACATTGTTAGTCGGCTATAGTCCTACAAAAATAAAACTTTAAAAAAAGAAGTGAAAGTTGCTCAGTCGTGTCTGACCCTTTGCAACCCCATGGACTATATAGTCCATGGAATTCTCCAGGCCAGAATACTGGAGTGGGTAGCCTTTCCCTTCTCCAGCAGATCTTCCCAACCCAAGGGTAAAACCAGGGTCTCCTGCATTGCAGGTGCATTCTTTACCAACTGAGCTATGAAGGAAGCCTTAAAAAATGATAAATAAATAGAAATAAATAAAAAGAAAAATGAAAGGCATATAATAATATAATTCTCTAGCTACATAATGTATCCTTATTGCTTATCCCTTAAAAAAGAAGAGAGATAAGCAACAAGGATACACTGTGTAGCAGAAAGAATTATAGCCATTATCCTGTAATAACTTTTAATGGAGCATGATCTGTAAAAATAATGAATGACTATGCTGTACACTTGATAGTAGGATAATATTGTAAATAAACCATAATTCAATTTAAAAAAGATAAAAGTTATTAAGCTTGCTAAGAAACTAGATCTCTGTTGTTCCCACAGTTACTCATTAGAGAAAAACCTGGAGAAAATTTTTCTTGAGAAAATTTCCTATAGATAGGGTTGAGGAATAAAATCAACAATTAAGCAGAAGCTGAATATTGATTTGGAAATAAAGTTAGAAAGATTCCTTAAAACTTCACAATTTCTGCCTAATTACTGCCCTGTCTCCTTAAGTAAGAATAGTTGGAAGAGACTGACACACAGGTGTAAACTGTTACATATGTCCTTTCATTTTTATTGCTCTGAGAATTTCTGTCATGAAAATATATTGCAGTTGATTAAATTATTTTCATACATCTATACACAAAGTCATCTCAGTTGAGACCTGTAACATCATTAAACAGAGTCAGTACTTCCCTGCTGTACTCTTCCCGATTTTTGGATCACAAAATAATGCAGTTTAATTAAATAAGTGTTTAACCTTCTGTGTGTAGGGTGACAGTGTATCATGCAGGATAGGTAATCATGTGCTCCTCTATAGTTTACAGCCTCTATGTAGGTTGGATTATGTCAAAAATTTTGTTCAACAGAAATTCTGAGACAGTCCAGAGTGTAAGATATCTTCCCCCTACATACATTCTTTTATTAACAAAACTGAAATAAAGAGGCCAAAGAAGGTAGAGTTGGAAGATAGAAGAAACATGTGAGTAAGATCAGAACCAAATCCTTTGGATTTACAAAAGTGAATGTAAACGATTTGAATGGTCTGTCTATCAGCTCAAAATATTCTTTTACAGTCTTATTTGTCTGTACTCTATTTACTGTATTTACTTATTTCCTGTGCTGCCTGGCTTGTGGGATCTTAGTTTCCCAACCAGTGACTGAGCCCGGACCCTCAAGAGGGAAAGTACAGGCTCCTCACCGCTGAGCTGCTGCATCATTCTGCATCTCTCAGTAGTTTTAGGCCCTGCCCCACCATGGTTTAGGTCCAGTGGCATTGCTAGGACTTTAGAAAGGGAGGAACATAGTAATTCTTGTCAATTAGCTCCAAAAATACTTCTGCAATTACTATGTAATAGTTTTCACTTGGTATAAGTTTGGTGACAGATGAGAAAAACAACAGAAAAAATGTTTATGAATCCTTCATATTTCATCAGAGGAGGCAATGGCAACCCACTCCAGTACTCCTGCCTGGAAAATCCCATGGGTGGAGGAGCCTGGTAGGCTGCAGTCCTTGGGGTCAGTAAGAGTTGGACACGACTGAGCGGCTTCATTTTCCCTTTTCCCTTTCATGTATTGGAGAAGGAAATGGCAACCCACTCCAGCGTTCTTGCCTGGAGAATCCCAGGGATGGGGGATCCTGGTGGGCCACCGTCTATGGGGTTGCACAGAGTCAGACACGACTGAAGCAACTTAGCAGCAGCAGCATCAGCATATTTCATTGGTATTACATCATAATATATCATGTTACAGTCTGTGAAAATAAGTGTAGAAATAAAAAAAATAAATAAAAAGGAAGAATTTTGAAACTCAATTTTCCATGACCAGGAATTGAAGGGAAAATAACTTCATAATGAACTAAAAAGATATTCCTGGATTTTTTCAAGCGGACTCCACTTTGAGCAATATTTTACAGTAATCTTTGAATTCAATTGAATTATTAAATATCTTTGGGGTCAGAGTTCATAAACTCTTTAGCTAAACCATTAGTTACACTATGTGTATTAATTTGAACTCAGACTACTATTTATTTTAATTACTTGCCTCTCTGCTTAGAGAAAAAGAAATCATGACATACTGCTTAAAAATGTCTTTTAATTCATTTGTGAGTTTACATTGACTTTCTTGTAGAGTCCACGGCCCTAACTTAAAATCCTTAAAGGGTAGCAGTTTAAGAAAACAGTTTAATTTAAAGTGTAATAATTTAAAAAATTATTTGTCTTTTGCTGTGCCATGCAACATGTGGGATCTTAGTTTCCTGACTAGGGACTGAACCTGTATCTTATATACTAGAAGCTTGGATTCTTAACCACTGGGCCACCAGAGAAGTCCCTGAAAGAGTATAATTATATTATTCACATTATGATATGTTAACTTGCAGGGAACACATAGGTAAACACACTTAAGTACTATCCAACTATACAATGTGTGAGTAATTGAGGCAAATTTCTGTATCTGATTTTATTCAAGAACACAAAAAATAGATAACAAATCATTTTTATCAACTGATATGTCCAAAACAAATTGAACAATAAAATTCAATGGTCAGCATCCCATTTATTCAAGTTTTCCTTATATTATGTAGGAATGCATTTTTTAACATGACTTACTGGACTTTTCCATTTATTATTCTTTAATACAGTTCCTTTTGTTTCACAGATAGTAAACACTCTGACAAGCAGTATAATTCCATATCTCCAGTTCCTCATTGCCTGTTGATTTATGCCTGAGAAGAGTTCTCTAGACTTCTTCAAGTCATTGACTCCTTGAAATCACCCTCAAGGCCCTCTTTACTTCCTTGTTCCTCAAAGTATAGATCAGTGGATTTAGCACAGGAGTGACCACACTGTACATAATGGCACTGATCTGATCCTGGTCCATGGAGCTACTTGAGGCAGGATGAATGTAAACAAAAACAACAGGGACGAAGAAAGTAACAACTACCAAGAAGTGGGAGGCACAAGTAGACAGTGCCTTATGAAGCATGCTGCAAGAATGGGTGTTGAAGAAAAGATAGATAATAATATAGAAATAGGACAGGAATGTTAGAAAGCATGAACCCGTGGCAATGGTGCCTGTGACAGTGTTTATCAGCCACTGGTTGAGCTCAGTGTTCCCACAGGCCAACTCCAGCAATGGCTTAACATCACAGAGGATGTGATGAATATGGTTGGAACCACAGAAGTTTAAGCGAGAGGTCATTACTGAGTGCAGCAGGGCATGGAAAAAACCAATGATCCAGACAGTGACAGCCATCTGGATACAGACTTGATGATTCATGATAAGAGTATACTGAAGTGGTTTGCAGATAGCCACAAAGCGGTCAAAGCCCATCACAGCCAGCAACATGGCCTCTGTGCTGCCCATGAAGTGAAAGAAATGAAGCTGGCTTATGCATCCAGAGAAAGAAATTGCTTTGTGTGTAGAGAGGAAGTTCTCCAGCATCTTTGGCAGACTCGCTGTGGAGAAGCAGATATCCAGACATGACAGGTTTCCCAGGAAAAAATACATAGGAGAATGGAGTCTTGGATCAGAGATGACAGCCATCAGGATGGCTCCATTCGCAGCCAGGGTGACAATGTAAATTGCAAGGAAAACCACAAATAGAACAGGCTGCAGTACTTGGATGTCTGTCACTGGCAGGAGGAGAAATTCAGTGACTGATGTTCGATTCAGCATCACCTGAAAGAAAAGACAAAATAACATATGGAATGTGATCTCTGATGGGAACCGGAGTCCTCCTGCTGAGAATTTTCTCACCCAGACAATAATATTTTGAGAGAGCATTGCTATTTAAATAGTCCCAGCATCACAGGTTGTACAATATTTGGACTCTAGATTATTAAATATTATTATTTTTTCTTTAAAATTTTTTTATTTTTAGTTTATTTTACTTTACAATACTGTTTTGGTTTTGCCATACATCGACATGAATCCGCCATGGGTGTACATGAGTTCCCAAACATGAACCACCCTCCCACCTCCCACCCCATTTCATCTCTCTGGATCATCCCCGTGCACCAGCCCCAAGCATCTGTATCCTGTATTGAACATAGACCGGTGATTCATTTCTTACATGATGGTATACATGTTTCAATGCCATTCTCCCAAATCATCCCATCCTCTCCCTCTCCCTCAGAGTCCAAAAGTCCATTCTATACACCTGTGTCTCTTTTGCTGTCTCGCTTACAGGGTCATCATTACCATCTTTCTAAATTCCATATATGTTAGTATACTGTATTTGTGTTTTTCTTTCTGGGTTACTTCACTCTGTATAATTGGCTCCAGTTTCATCCATCTCAGAACTGATTTAAATGTATTCTTTTTAATGGCTGAGTAATACTCCATTGTGTATATGTACCACCACTTTCTTATCCATTCATCTGCTGATGGACATCTAGGTTGCTTCTATGTCCTGGCTATTATAAACAGTGCTAGAATGAACATCAGGGTACATGTGTCTCTTTCAATTCTGGTTTCCTCGGTGTGTATGCTCAGCAGTGGGATTGCTGGGTCATAAGGCAGTTTTATTTGCAATTTTTTAAGGAATCTCCACACTGTTCTCCATAGTGGTTGTACTAGTTTTCATTCCCACCAACAGTGAAAGATGGTTCCCTCTTCTCCACACCCTCTCCAGCATTTATTGCTTGTAGACTTTTGGATCGCAGCCATTCTGATTGGTGTGTAATGGTACCTCATTGTGGTCTTGATTTGCATTTCTCTGATCATGAGTGATGTTGAGCATCTTTTCATGTGTTTGTTAGCCATCCATATGTCTTCTTTGGAGAAATGTCTATTTAGTTCTTTGACCCCATTTTTTGATTGGGTCGTTTATTTTTCTGGAGTTGAGCTGCATAAGTTGCTGGTATATTTTTGAGACTAGTTGTTTGTCAGTTGCTTCATTTGCTATTGTTTTCTCCCATTACGAAGGCTGTCTTTTCACCTTGCTTATAGTTTCCTTTGTTGTGCAGAAGCTTTTAATTTTAATTAGATCCCATTTGTTTATTTTTGCTTTTATTTCCAGTATTCTGGGAGGTGGATCATAGAGGATCCTGCTGTGATTTATGTCGGAGAGTGTTTTGCCTATGTTCTCCTCTAGGAGTGTTATTGTTTCTGGTCTTACATTTAGATCTTTAATCCATTTTGAGTTTATTTTTGTGTGTGGTGATAGAAAGTGATCTAGTTTCATTCTTTTACAAGTAGTTGACCAGTTTTCCCAGCACCACTTGTTAAAGAGATTGTCTTTACTCCATTGTATATTCTTGCCTCCTTTGTCAAAGATAAGGTGTCCATATGTGTGTGGATTTATCTCTGGGCTTTCTGTTTTGTTCCATTGATCTATATGTCTGTCTTTGTGCCAGCACCATACTGTCTTGATGACTGTGGCTTTGTAGTAGAGCCTGAAGTCAGGCAAGTTGATTCCTCCAGTTCCATTCTTCTTTCTCAAGATTGCTTAGGCTATTCGAGTTTTTTGTATTTCCATACAAATCTTGAAATTATTTGTTCTAGTTCTGTGGAAAATACCGCTGGTAGCCTGATAGGGATTGCATTGAATCTGTAGATTGCTTTGGGTAGTATACTCATTTTCACTATATTGATTCTTCTGATCCATGAACATGGTATATTTCTCCATCTATTAGTGTCCTCTATGATTACTTTCATCAGTGTTTTATAGTTTTCTATATATAGGTCTTTAGTTTCTTTGGGTAGATATATTCCTAAGTATTTTATTCTTTTCATTGCAATGGTGAATGGAATTGTTTCCTTAATTTCTCTTTCTGCTTTCTCATTATTAGTGTATAGGAATGCAAGGGATTTCTGTGTGTTGATTTTATATCCTGCAACTTTACTATATTCATTGATTAGCTCTAGTAATTTTCTGGTTGAGTCTTTAGGGTTTTCTATGTAGAGGATCATGTCATCTGCAAAGAGTGAGAGTTTTACACCACTAGATTATTAAATATTAAAGTTACATGGTGTTTGTGGACCGTTACTCAAACACTTTTTAAAAACTAGATTTATCAATATTTTTCTTTCTTCCACGGATTCAGGGCATGTTGCCAGCCTACCATCTTCTCTAATAACACTTGCGTTTTATCATACTAAGATCTAACAGAGAGTAAATTTTTAAATACTCCGCTTCGCTGCTTTTTCTTAACAAAGTAAGAACTCATTTGATTTACTTAAGAGCAATCAACAAGGAGAGAACAGTAAGAGCTCTAAGGAAATTGAAATAGAGGTGCAAACCATGGAATGCTTTCTATAAAAAGGAAACATTTTAAGTTTGGGAAATCCTTGAAAGGAGAAGAAAACGATTTGATGTGACTAGAATTCAAAAGTGAATTGAGTAGGGAACATTTCTAGCAATCCCCTGGGCTTCTCACCATTATAGTTAGAAAAAATTTTGAGTAAATATCTAACCATTATTTCACCTTTATTGAAGGCTAGCTTCCAGGTATTCAGAGTAGCTTTCCTGGATAACCATGTATGTTTTGTATATTATTAAACTTTATCACTCCTGCTTAAGAGAGGCATGATATGCCAAACATCATTTTTAGTTCTCTACCCTCAAAACAAAACTGTTTAAAAAATCCTTGGGGAAGAGAACTGTTTCCTAACATCTAAAGATAATAGTAATCAAGCTTTATAGTACCAAATGATTTATTTCACTGCATCCTGAATATTTAAAAATCACATATTTACTCTGGAGAACATTAGAGAAAGGCAATAAAAATGTACACAGTAAAGAGCCTTCGTAATCTACAAACTCAAAGGGGAGTCCATCATAAAATAGGAAACTAGCCCTGAATCCTGGGCAATCAACTTTAATACTCACAAGAAGATAGACAATAAGTGCAACACCCCAGCTTTTCTCCTGGCTCATTCTCCTACCTGTTTGAGTGTTCAAATTCACTGCTAAGAAAGCTTACCAGGTTGACACTCCTGTAAAGTAAATAATAGAAAAACATTAAGAAAAATAAAGAGTAAAAATATATTTGAAGTGACAACTTATATTGGGACCAAGTATATACGCTCTTCATCTTCCAAAACCTCTTCTTTCTGAAATTCTGTCTGTCTTTTATGTTCCACAGATCTTCAGACAAACCCTGAGAGAGAATGTCCCTGGGGTTTGGGAGGATCTTTCTATACCTGCAGTATGACAGAATTCTCCTTGGGGAAGTCCTATCTTGAGTTCTATTTTTGTTTTTCCCATCTTTCCTATTTTCTTTCCTTACTGTACTTCTTTCTTAGTTTAAGAATCACAGACTGTATAGGTCTCAATGGCCTACATTTTCTTATTTTCCCCCAAACTTTAAACTTTCTATTTTTAATTGGAGTATAGCCAATTAACAATGTTGTGGTAGCTTCACATGAAGAGTGAAGAGACTCAGGTCATAGATGGAAATGTATCCATTCTTCCCTTCCAAATTCCCCTTGCATCCTGGCCAGCACATAACACTGAGAGAGTTCCATGTGCTATACAATGGGTTCTTGTTGGTTATACATTTTAAATAGAGCAGTGTGTACACGACCATACCAAAGTCCTTAACTATCCCTTCCCCTGGCACCCATAAGTTCATTTTCTAAGTCTGTGAGTCTTTTTCTGTCCCACAATTAAGTTCATGTGTATCATTTCCTTTGAGAGTCCACATACAAAGGATGTCATATGATATTGCTCCTTCTCTGACTTACTTCCCTTAGTATTGCACTCTCTAAAATTATCTTTCACTTCCTGTGACAGAGGTATGGATACACTATCTCACCTTGGAGACTGCTCTGGGAGAATTCTATATAAAATGGAAGGAAATTGAGCAATGACAGTTAAGGAATGAGCACCAGTCACATGCTATTGATCTGCACAGAAAGATGACTGTTGTTTAGGTATTCTACTCATTTAGTGCTGTGGTTCTATTGAATGCAAAAAAGAGGAATGAGGAGAAGCGGTATTGCTTTTGTTCCTTCTAAGTCTGACTCTTCACTGTTGGTTTTTTTTTTTTTTAATTTTATTTGTTTATGTTTGTCCGCAGTGAGTCTTCACTGCTATGCACGGCCTTTCTCCAGCTGTGGTGAGCCCAGGCTACTCCCTAATTTTGGTGCACGGGCTCCTCACTGTCATGGCGTCTCGGGTTGCAGAGCATGGACTCTAGAGGATGGGGGCTTCAGTAGTTGTGGTTCGCAGGCTCTAGAGCTTGGGATCAAGAGTCGCGGTGCACGGGATTAGCTGCTCAGCAGCATATAAGATCTTCCCAGACCAGTAATCAAACCTGTGTCCCCTGCATTGGCAGGCAGATTCTTAACCACTGGACCACCAGGACTCTCCTACTGTTGGTATTAACACTCAAATATTTTCTTTTATTTTGGTATCCCAGACCTCACACTTCTCCCTAGGAGAATGAGGCTGATATCTCCAGTGTGTGTCTTCTTCACTTCTTGCTCTCTGCTTTAGTAGTAGTATTGTATCTGCTTCATCCAAGGAATATCTATATGCAATCCAACATCTATCCAAGCTTTCTAATTACCATTACAAATGCAATCTACTTTGTCCACCTTTCAATTGTGTTTCATTTTTACCAAAGGTCATAATATATCCATCACATTAATAATTTCTTAATTATTAATTTCATCAGCAGCTTAACAGGGTCACTGTGTCTACCCTCTATTACTAATGTCCATGCCATCAGCATCCATGCCATCGGCATCTGAAACAAATTTTGAAAAGATAAGAGTATACGTATAGCTGATTCATGTTGCTGTACAGCAGAAACTAACACAACATTGTAAAGCAATTATACTAAAAAAAAAAAAAAATCTGCATTCAGGAGAGCCACCATGTTGACTCCTTTCCTGTCTCCTTGGCGGGTTAGTGCTCTTCCTCCTTATTATCCACTTTTGTGCATCTCCTCTTCTCTGTCTTCTAGTTCTGTGCTTTATATATCTATAAACAGATAACTCTCAAATTATACTTTTAATTTCAACTTATTTTCCTAACTCTGGCTTATGTCTTTAACTTCCAACTAGACAGTTCTACAGTAGCTGTCTTAACCATTTAGATATTTTCTTTCAGCTGGCTTGATTTACATACTACACTGGAAAGAGATACACAAATCAAATAGACTGTCAACCCTATGGAGTCCACCAAGTGCA
This sequence comes from Budorcas taxicolor, assembly GCF_023091745.1. Lineage (NCBI taxonomy): Eukaryota > Metazoa > Chordata > Mammalia > Artiodactyla > Bovidae > Budorcas > Budorcas taxicolor. The sequence continues at coordinate 31,575,488 of NC_068920.1, read as the reverse complement.
GAACTTGAACTTTCTATCATCCACTTTGAAAGCTGATCTCATTACTCCATTTGCCAAATGACATCTTCAACACTTGCTTCTGGCTACCCTAATCTCTATAAACAATGACCTTGGAATTGTCCATTCTATCCAGTGATATTGGTGAGTAGATGGGAAAGAGCAAAGAAGCCAGGGCCTTGGAATACACTGATGAGACCAGGTAAAAATAATGTAGCATTATCAATCTTTATCTGTCTTGTGACCAGAAAGATTTTGAGGAAGAAATCAGTTTGGCCTTAGAGATTAGTTTCCAGGGTTTCTCATTAGCCGAAAACCTGGAGGAATTTTTTCTTGAGAAAATTTCCTATAGATAGGGCTGAGGAATAAAAATCAATAAACAGAAATCTATCACTGATTTGGACATAAAATCAGGAAGATTACTTAAAACTCACAATTTCTGTTTCATCACTGCCCTGTCTCCTTATATAAGAATAGCTCGAAGAGACTGCCATACAGTCATAATACATTATATGTGTCTTTTTATTTTTATTATTCTGAGAAATTTGTCATATAAATACATTGAATTTTAACAGATTATTTCATTCATCTGTTGATAATGTCATCTCAGTTGAGACCTGAAACATTAAAAAGAGTCAGTGCTTGTCTGTTGTACTTTCCCCAATTTCTGAATTATCGAATAATGCAGTTTAATTAAATAGGTATTTAACCATCTGTCTTTAGGGTGACAGCATGTCACAAAGCAATAGGTAACCATGTGCTCCTCTACAGTTTACAGCCTCTATGAAGCTTGGATTATGTCAAAAATTCTGTTCAATAGAAATTCTGTCTGAGATAGTGGAGGACGTAAGATGCCTTCTCCCACACACATTCTTTTATAAACAAAATTGGAATCAAGAGACCAAAGAAGGTAGAGTTGGAAGATGGAAGAACCATGTGAGTAAAGTTAGAACCAAATTTCTTGGGTTTACAAAAGTGAATGTAAAAAATTTGAGCAGCTTGTCTGTGATCTCAGAATATCCTTTTATAGTCTTGTCTTATCTGTCTGTATCTCTCTTTTATTTATTTATTATTCCTACCTTTTATTTATTGACTCTGTTACCTGTTTTGTGGGGTCTTAGTTCCCCAACCAGGAACTGAACCTTTGTTTTTGGCAGGGAAAATATGGAGTCCTAAACACTGGACCCCGGGGAATTCTGTATCTCTAAATAGTTGTAAGTATTGGCACCCACCAAGGTTTCAGATTCAGTGGCCCACCTAGGAACTTAGAAAGTGAGGAACATAGTAATTCTTGTCTATTAACCTCCAAAGATAATTCAGCAATTACTATTTAATAACTTTCACTCAGAATAGTGTAGTGACAGGTAAGGAAAGAAAGATGAATTTTTGATGAATTCTTTATATTTCTGGGCTGGAAGAAGCACAAGCTGAAATTAAGATTGCCAGGAGAAATATCAACAACCTCAGATATGCAGATGACACCACTCTTATGGCAGAAAGTGAAGAGGAGCTAAAAAGCCTCTTGATGAAAGTGAAAGAGGAGAGTGAAAAAGTTGGCTTAAAGCTCAACATTCAGAAAATCAAGATCATGGCATCCAGTACCATATCTTCATGGGAAATAGACGGGGAAACAGAGGAAACAGTGTCAGACTTTATTTTGGGGGGCTCCCAAATGACTGCAGATGGCGATTGCAGCCATGAAATTAAAAGACGCTTACTCCTTGGAAGGAAAGTTATGACCAACCTAGACAGCATATTCAAAAGCAGAGACATTACTTTGCCAACAAAGGTCCATCTAGTCAAGGCTATGGTTTTTCCTGTGGTCGTGTATGGATATGAGAGTTGGACTGTGAAGAAAGCTGAGCGCCAAAGAATTGATGCTTTTGAACTGTGGTGTTGGAGAAGACTCTTGAGAGTCCCTTGGACTGCAAGGAGATCCAACCAGTCCATTCTAAAGGAGACCAGTCCTGGGTGTTCTTTGGAAGGAATGATACTAAATTTGAAACTCCAGTACTTTGGCCACCTCATGCGAAGTGTTGACTCATTGGAAAAGACTCTGATGCTGGGAGGGATTGGGGGCAGTAGGAGAAGGGGCTGACAGAGGATGAGGTGGCTGGATGGCATCACCGACTTGATCGACATGAGTTTGAGTGAACTCCGGAAGTTGTTGATGGACAGGGAGGCGTGGCATGCTGCAGTTCATGGGGTTGCAAAGAGTCGGACATGACTGAACGACTGAACTGAGTGAACTGAACTGAACTGATGTCACATTACAATCTGTGAAAATCAGTATAAAAATCAAAGAACAAAATAAATGATAGGGAAAGTTTTGAAACTCAATATTCATAACCAAAAATTGAGGGGAAAATAACATGTTAAAAGCTAAAAATGTATTCCTGATTTTTTTTTTCAAACTGACTGTACTTTTAACAATATTTTACAGGAATCTTTGACAGGTTGTCATTTGACTTATAATACATCTTTGCAGTTAGAGTTCACAAAACTCTTTAGATAAACCAGTGGTTACTTTACCTCTGTTAACTAGAACTAACAGTTATATTTGTTTTAATTCTTGCCTCCCTGCTTAGAGAAAAAGAAATCATGACATACTGATTAACAATGTCCTTTCACTCATGTGTAAGTTAACATTTACTTTTCCATTTGAGCCCATGATTCTAAATTCAAATCCTTAAAATATAATGGCATAATAATTTTATTGTTCACATTATAATATGTTAACTTGCAGGAAACACACAGATAAACTGGCCTAAGCACTTTCCAGCTATACAATGTATGAGTAACTGAGGCAAATTTCTGTACCTGATTTTATTTAAGAGCACAAACATGACAGATCAGTTGTATCAACCAATATGTCCCAAACAAATTCAACTTTAAGATTCCATGAATAGTATACATTTATTCAAATTTCCCTTATATTCCCTAGAAATGCACTGTTGAACACAACTTACTGGGTTTTTCATGTATTTTTTCTTTATACTATTCCCTCTGTTTTAGAGGCTTCTCAGGTGGGACTAGTGGTAAAGAACCCACCTGCTAATGCAGGAGACATAAGAGACGTGAGTTCAATCCCTGAGTTGGGAAGACCCGCAGAGGAGGAAATGGCTACCCACTCCAGTATTCTTGCCTGGAGAATCCCATGGACAAAGGAGCCTGATAAGCTACAGTCCAAGGGTTGCAAAGAGTCAGACACAACTGAAGCAACTTAGCACACATGCACTCTGTTTTACAAAGATTAAACAATTAGAGAAGAAGTATAAACTCACTATCTCCAGTTTCTCATTACCTGTTTATTTATGACTCTGAAGAGTTCTTCAGGTATCTTCAAGTAGGAGCCTCCTTCACATTACCCTCCTCAAGGCCTCCTTTACTTCCTTGTTCCTCAAAGTATAGATCAGTGGATTTAGTACTGGAGTGACCACACTGTACATAATGGCAATGATCTGATCCTGGTCCATGGAGCTACTTGAGGCAGGATGAATGTAAACAAAAACAACAGGGACAAAGAAAAGAACAACTACCAAGAAATGGGAGGCACATGTAGACAGTGCTTTATGAAGCATGCTGCAAGAATGGGTCTTGAAGAAAAGATAGATAATAATATAGAAATAGGACAGGAATGTAAGAAAGAATGAGCCCATGGCAATGGTGCCTGAGACAGTATTGAGCAGCCACTCATTGAGCTCAGTGTTTCCACAGGCCAACTCCAGCAATGGCTTAACATCACAGAAGAAGTGATGGATATGGTTGGAACCGCAGAAGTTTAAGCGAGAGGTCATTACTGAGTGCAGCAGGGCATAGAAGAAACCAATGATCCAGACAGTGACAGCCATCTGGATACAGACTTGATGATTCATGATAAGAGTATAATGAAGTGGTTTGCAGATAGCCACAAAGCGGTCAAAGGCCATCACGGCCAGCAACATGGACTCAGTGCTGCCCAGGAAATGGAAAAAATGAAGCTGGCTTATGCACCCCAAGAAAGAAATTGCTTTGTGTGTAGAGAGGAAGTTCTGCAGCATCTTTGGCAGAGTCACCGTGGAGTAGCAGATATCCAGACATGACAGGTTTCCCAGGAAAAAATACATAGGAGAATGGAGTCTTGAATCAGAGATGACAACCCTCAGGATGGCTCCATTTCCAGTCAAGCTGACAATGTAAATTGCAAGGAAAACCACAAAGAGAACAGGCTGCAGCTCTTGGATGTCTGTCAGTCCCAGGAGGAGAAATTCAGTGACTGAGGTTTGATTCAGCATCACTCGAAAGAAAAGACAAAATAACATTTGGAATGCTATCTCTGGTGGGCACCAATGTCCCACAGCTGAGGATTTTCCTATCTAGACAATAATATTTTGAGGGAGAGCAGAGATGTTTCAAGTAGTCTCAGCATCACAGATTATACAATATTTGGGCCACTAGATTATTAAATATTCACATTATATGCTGTTTATGGACTGTTCCTCAAACACTTTTGTTTTTTATTTGACATATCTTTTCAAATATATATATGTATATATATGTGTATATATATTTATACACACACACACATTTTTCAAGAGAAAATCTTTTCTTTTTTTCAAGGATTCAGAGCAAATTGGCAGCCTACCGTATTTTCTGATAAAGACTTGTTTTTTATCATCCTAAGTTCTAACAGTGGGTAAATTATTAAGCTCTCCACCACACTTACTGTCTCTTGACTTAGTACAAAATCATTTGAAGGGTTTTTAACCTAAGAAAAATGAACAGTGAGGGAATAATAAGAGCTATAAAGAACTCTGAATGGAGATGTAAACATTAGAGTGCTTTCTATTAAAAGGAATCATTCAATATTTGGGAAGGCCATGAAAGGAGAAGACAAAGATATGATGTGACTAGAATAAAAAAGTGAATTAAGTAGGGAACATTTCTAGAAATCCCATGAGATCATCACCTTAAATGTAATGAGAATTTTGAGAAATTATTTATTGTTAATACACGTTTGTTGAAGGCTGGCTTTAAGGAATTCAGAGTAACTTTCCTCAATAGCCATATATATATTGTATATGGTTAAACTTTATCATTCCTGCTTATGAAACACATATGCCAAGCACTGTTTTTGGTTCTCTACTCACAAAACAAAATTGTATCAAAAATTCACTTGGGGTAAAAAACTTTTTCCTAACATTTAAAGAAAAGAGCAATGAGACTTTCTGTACTAAATACTTATCCCACTGCATCCTGAATATTTATCAAGTATATATTTACTTTGAAAAATATCTAGAGATATGGCAATAAAAATGTAGCTTGTAAAAAGTCTTCAAAATCCACAAACACAATATCCATCATAAGATAGGAATTCAGCTCTAAATCCTTGGCATGTAAATTTAATACAGGGAGGAAGACAGAGAATATGGGCAACTCTCCAGCCCATCACCTGGTTCATTCTCCTACCTGATTGACTGTTCAAATTCACAGCTAAGACTTCTTCTCAGGTTGACATTCCTGAAAAGTAAATAGTAGAAAAAATTATGAAAAAATAGAGTAGAAAAGTATTTGATGTGATCATTTATTTTGGAATTACAGTATAAGATCTTCATCTTCTGAAACCTCTTTTTTCTAAAATTTTGCCTGTCTTTTATGATCCACAGATCTTTAGGTATACAAACCCTGCGAGAGAGTATCCCTGGGGTTTGGGAGGATTATTGAAAGAATAAACAAATTACCTTTCTATACCTGCAATATAAGAGAATTCTCCTTGGAGAATTCCTATCTTGAGTTCCATGTTTTTCATTGGTCCTATTTTCTTTCCTTATTATGTTTCTTTCTCAGTTTCAGAACCATAGACAGTACAGTTTCAAGGGCCTCAGGAATTCTTAAATTACCTTTCATTTTCTGGGACAGAGATATGGATATACTTTCTCATCTTGGAGACTTGCCTGGAAAAACTTTGTATAAAATGCTGGGAAATTGGGCAATGACAGTTAAGGAATGAGGGCCAGTCATATCCCATGGATCCATACAGAAAGATGATTATCTTTTAAATATTCTACTAATTTATTACTATGATTCTAAGAAAAACAAAAAATAGGAAGAGGGAGAAGTAGTATTGCTTTTGTTCTTTCTAAATCGGACTCTTCACTATTAGTAATAACGTTAAAATATTTTCTTTAATTTTGGGATCCCCCAAATTTATATTTCTCTCTAGGAGAATGAGGCTGGTCTCTCCAAAGTATCTTCACTTCTTGCTGTATCTTTTGTGTTCAGTTGCTCAAGTCACATCTGACCCTTCAGGCCTCATTGGATTCCGCAGCCTCCTCTGTCCATGGGATTTTCCCAGCAAGAATACTGGAGTGGGTTGTCATGCCCTCCTCCAGGGGTCTTCCCGACCTAGGGCTCAAACCTGTGTTCCCTGCTTTGCAGGCAGGTTCTTTATCTGCTAGGCCATTGGGGAAGCCCTGCTGTATCTTTGGTGCAAAAATAATCACGGTTTTTGCATTGTTGTTTGATATTGTAATGCTTTCTTAAATTAGTGTCCTCAGGTGGTAGAGAATCTGCCTGCAATGCAGGAGACCTGGGTTTGATCCCTGGATTGGGAAGATACCCTGGAGAAGGGAAAGGCTACCCACTCCGGTATTCTGGTCTGGAGAATTCCAAATAAATAAACATTTATCATTGGGAATTTTTAGTTGTAGTCAATTCTTTTCCTATAAATGTATTACTTATATTCAGAATTTACCTTGATACATTCTTTATGGATTGATTGCTGTATCTAAAGACATTGATATTTTAAAAAAATATTTAAAGCTGAATGAACTTTACTTTTTCATTTTAATGTTTAATGTAGAAAATTTAAACATTCAGAAAAATACAGACAGTGGTGTAAAAACTTTACTGTAGCTATCATCGTGCTTTGACATCAACATTTTGCCAATATTGTGCAAATATCTAGCATTCCTTTTTCTCTGGAATAATTGAAAGAAAGTTTTAGACATTGTGTATGTATATTATGTTATATAAACTATGTAATCATGTATTCCAAATGTAAATATTTATTATATTCTCAATTTTATGAAGACATTTTTATAAAACATATCCACCATGCCATTATGATATTTCCCACAATTATCAACATAGCACGAAAATACAAAGTAGAAGATTTTGAAAAATGAGGCATTAAAAGTGAAAAAAATGCATAGAACCAGTTTCCATTCTCTTATTCATGGTGATGGTACTGGCAGTGTTGATGGGGAAAGAACTGAAGATGGTAATTTGTAAGGTGATGCTAATGACAAAAAGATGATACTACTATAGTAAGGCTGATGGTGAGAATCTTCATTATTAAACTAATGATAGCCATGGAAATGATGGTTAAAATGGTGGTGAGGATGAGAACAGATGACTAAGTTTCAATACTATTAGTGTTGTAAGTCAACTTTAAAGAACAGCTCATCCAATCCACTCAAGTATACTATTTTTAGCTAATATACCTAATTATATATATTATAACATAATATATAAGGTACTCAAATATATGAGAAGGAAATGGCAACCAAAGTCAGAATTCTTGCCTGGAGAATATCGTAGACAGAGGAGCCTGGAGGGCTACAGTCCATGGGGTTGCAACAGTCCCACATGGCTTAGCGACTAAACCACCACAACCTGAAATGGGCTTCTCTAGTGGCTCAGACTGCAAAGAATTTGCCTGCAAATGCAGGAAACCCAGATTTGATCCTTGGGTTAGAAAGATCCTGTGGAGAAGGGAATGGCAACTCACTCCAGTATTCTTGCCTGGAGAATTCCATGGACAAGAGGAGCCTGATGGGCTACAGTCCATGGGGTCACAAAGAGTCAGACACAGCTAAGTGACTAACAATTTCACTTTGCCATATTACTGATATATTTTGATATAATGATATAGATAATATATAAGCCTAAATCTAGCAGTTAAAGAGGGTTCTAGAAACTAGTTCTAATTTCTATTTAGTGTTCTTTACACTATAGCATATCATACTGTGCAATGGCCTTGGTGTTAACTGACTCACTTTATCAGTGTGGTAGTGAAGAGTGTTTGTTTGTTTTTTTTTTCCCAAGGCACTTGTTTCTTTGAATTATTCCTAATGCCATGAACACCTTTCAGGGAACTCTTCATGTCCTTATTTCTTAGACTATAAATGAAAGGGTTGAGAGTGGGGGTTACCAGGGCATACATGACAGCAGCACCCAGCTCCCCAGAGGCATGAGAAGCTGACAGGGACTTCAGGTGGGTGGCAAAGACCGAGCTGTAGAAGAGGATGACCGTGGAGAGGTGGGAGCTGCATGTGGCCAGGGCTCTTTGTCCCCTGTGCTGATGGGACCCGAGATACAGCAAGGGAAACATGGGCATAGGAGCTTATGATGCAGAGGAGAGGGCTGATTCCTAACAGTCCTGTCAGAACCATCATCAGGTCCTCACTGAGGTGGGTATCAGAGCAGGAAAGTCTAAAGAGTGGTCCAAAATCACAGAAGAAGTGGGGAATTTCTTGATTAGTATAGAATGAGAGTGGGGATAGCAACAGGGCATGGACGAGAGAGACAGAGTGGGCCACTCCCCATGACCCACCCACCAGCAGTGCATATCTGCAAAAAGTCATTAGGAGTGGGTAGTGCAGGGGATGGCAGATGGAGCGTAGTGGTCGATAGCCATGGCAGTCAAAAGCAGGTTGTCCATATCAGCAAAAACTGTGAAGAAATATAACTGGGCCAGGCACTCAGAGAAGGAGATCAGTCCATTACTGGTCCACAAAGTCTCCAGCATTTTGGGGGCTGAGGTGGTAGTGAAGCAGAGGTCGACCAGGGAGAGCTGGCTGAGGAAGAAGGTCATGGGGGTGTGGAGGTGGATGTCAGCACCAATAGCCAGCAGCAGTAGCAAGTTTCCTAAGAGACTCAGCAAGTAGAGGGCCAGGAAGAGACCAAAGAGGAGCTGTGGCTTGTCTGGGTCACTGGACAGTCCTGAGAGGACAAAGTCAGGGTTCTTGCTGCAGTTCATTTCAGGTCTTGATGGGTTACAAGAAAAGAATCAGCACGAAGAGGATTCACTACAGTTAGCTAGAACCTTGGATCCTTTCTCTTGGCAAAGGGTTTTATTTATACCACCAATAGGAGGAATGGATAAACAACTAAAATAGCAATGGGGAGGACAAGGGTTGTACCTCACAAAGATGGTCAAATTAAGGAGACATCAAGGAAGAGAATGAAAGAAACCAGAGAGCCATCCTGGAGTTATGAGGCATAAAAGAGTTTTCTTAATAAAAATTTGTGTGATTGGTACTTAACTACTTGCTTGTGAATCTGTTTTCTTCTCAAGACCACGAGTCTTTCAAGGCAGAAACAACATTTCAGTACTTAGCTCAGTGCCTGGCACATAGAAGGGGCTCAATAAATACTCCCCCCAACCGTCACAGTGACTATTCTAGTTCAAGGTTTGTGATTGGCTGGAGAACCGTTATCCTCCTAACTATTTTAACATGGATCTTGCCCTATCCAATACGTTCTCCATACTGTGGTCAGAGTGATCTTTTTTTATAAAAAATAAAATCTTATCATGTCACTTCTTTATTTAAAACTTGGTCTCTACCCATGGAACTCTGCTCAATAATATGTGGCAGCCTGGATGGGATGAGAGTTTGGGGAAGAACAGACGAAAGTGTATGTATGGCTGAGTCTGTTTCCTGTCCACCTAAAACTATTACAACATTGTTAATTGGCTATAGTCCAATATAAAATAAAAAGTTTAAAAAAAGAAAATGAAGAAATAAAATAGATAAGCAACAAGTATATATTGTGTAGCACAAAGAATTATAGCCATTTTCCTGAAATAACTTTTAATGAAGCATAATCTGTAAAAATACTGAATTCCTGTGCTGTACACCTGAAATTACTATAATTATTAGAGGAATGCAAATCAAAAATATAATGAGGTATCACCTCACACTGGTCAGAATGGCCATCATTAAAAAGTCTACAATAACAAATTCTGAGGAGGGTATGGGGAAAAGAGAATTGTCCTACATTGTAGATGGGAATGTAAGCTGGTATAACCACTATGGAAAACCATCTGAAGGTTTCTCAAAAAATTAAGAGTTTCTATCAAGTGTATGATTCAGCATTTCTACTCCTGGGCATATACTCAGACAATGCTATGATTCAAAAAGATACATGCACCTCTATGTTCATAGCAGCAGCACTATTTACAATAGCCAAAACATAGACACAACCTAAAAGTCCATGGACAGATGAATGGAGAAAGAAGATGTGTTATATAAACTTATATATATTATCATACTAGGTGAAGTAAGGATGAGATGATTGGATGGCATCACCGACTCAATGGACATAAGTATGAGTGGACTCTGGGACATAGTGAAGGACAGGGAAGCCTGGCATGCTGCAGTTCATGGGGTTGCAAAGTGTCAGACATGACTGAGAGACTAAACAGCAACAAAAGCGAAGTAAATCAGAAAGAGATAATTACCATATGATATCACTTATATATGAAAAACCCTACCATGTCTGACAAAGCTCATTTGGTTTTGAGCTTTATGTCACCAGCTTCGTCTCGCACCACAGTCCATTATCGTCTGCTCCCAGCAACACTGTCTGTGCTGCATTGCCTTGTATGGAGCACGTTCCTTCTCATCGCTCTGAGTCAGCTCTTGCTCAACCTTCTAACCTTGGCTCTATTGGTGACTTTCTTAGGAAAGTCTTCCATGGCTTCTTTGACAAAGACAACCCTTCCTTTCTAGGCTCTTGGTCAATTGCTGAAGTTGTAATATGGAGGATGTAATCACATTTATTTTGTTTAAATATTTAAGTTATTTAGTTAATGTTGGTCTCCCTAACAAGGTTTTCCTCTTTTGTGTATCTCTAGTACTTGGAATGCTAAATACGGCATTTGTCAGAAAATGAATAACTTGGTTAATGAAAAGTGAAAGCAGGAGAGGATGATACATTGTCTTCCCCCAAAAGTCCTCTTCCATTTTAAGAATAAAACTTTTATCAACAATTTATTGTCCTAGTAACATGAGTTGGGAATATTGATCCATCTAATTCCTTCATCCATCAAGTTTAGACCAATGGCTAGAAATTTTATTTCCTATTAAATGTCCTTCATTTCAGACCCTTTCTCACCTTTTAAATTGTTGTCCTTTTTGAGCTTTCTCTAACCAACTCACTTCCAGTTAGGTTCACGTTTCATCAGCAGCTTAACATGCTTCACTGTTTCTAATCTCTAGTAACTAAAATCCATGCCATTGGCATGCATGCCATCAGCATCTGAAACAAATTTTGAGGGGATATGTGCATACATATAGCTTATTCACATTTGTGTACAGCAGAAACTAACACAACATTGTGAAAGAAAGTGAAAGTGAGGTTGCTCAGTCATGTCCGACTCTTTGCAACCCCATGGACAGTAGCCAACAATGCTCCTCCATCCATCGGAATTTCCAGGCAAGTATACTGGAGTGGGTTGCCATTTCCTTCTCCATGGAATCTTCCTGACCCAGGGATTGAACCCGGGTCTGCTGCATTGCAGGCAGATGCTTTACCCTCTGAGCCACCAGAGAAGTCCACTGTAAAGCAATTATATTCTAATTAAAACACATTGTAAAGCAATTACATTTTAATTAAAAAAAACCTGCATTCAGGAGACCCACCGTGTTGACTCCTTTCCAGGTTACTTGGCTGGTTACTGCTCTTCCTCCTTATTATCCACTTTTGTGCATCTCCTCTACTCTGTCTTCTAGTTCTTCCTCTGTTTATAGATATATAAAGATATAATTCTCCAATTATACCTTTAATTTCAACTTATTTTCCTAACTCTAGACTTACATATTTAACTCCCAACTACACAGTTCTACAGTAGCAATTTAACATTTTAATATATTTTCTTACAGATGGCTTGATTTATGTACCACATTGGAAACAGATACACAAAACGTTATGCAGTCCATCAAGTGCAGAACTTGAACTCTCTATGGTCCACTTGGAAGGCTGATCCCATTACTCCATTTGCCAAATGATGTCTTCAACTCCTGCCTCTGGCTTCCCTAATCTCTATAAACGGTGACCTTAGAAATATATTCATTCTATCCAATGATATTGGTGAGTGGATGGGAAAGAACAAAGAATCCAGGGCCTTGGCATACATTGATGAGACTGGGCAAAGATAATGTAGTTTAGAAGCTGAGCATTATCAATATTTATCTCTTTTGGGATCAGAAAGATTTTAGCAGCAGAAGAAATCATTTTGGCCTTAGAGACAGTTTCCAAAATTACTCATTAGAAAAAAACCTGGAGGAATTTTCTGTTGAGAAAATTTCCTACAGAAAGGGTTGAGGAATGAAATCAACAATTAAACAGAAGTCTACCATTGATTTGGATGTAGAATTAGAAAGATGACTTAAAACCCACAATTTTGTCTAGTCACTGCCCTCTCTCCTTATATAAGAACAGTTTGAAAAGACTAAGATACAGCCATAACACGTTATGTGTGTCCTTTTGTTTTTATTTTTCTGAGAACTTTTGTCATACAAATATACTGAAATTTAATGAATTGTTTCATACACCTGTTGATAAAATCATCTCAGTTGAGACTTGAAACATTAAACAGCGTCAGTACTTCTCTGCTGTACTCTTACCAATTTCTGAATCACTGAATAATGCAATTTAATTAAATAAGTGTTTACCCATCTGTGCTTTACTGTGGCAGGCAGAAATAGGTAACTGTGTGCTCTTCTATAACTTACAGCCTCCATGTATGTTCAGTCAGTTCAGTTGCTCCATCATGTCCGACTGTTTGCAACCCTATGCACTGCAGCACGCCAGGCTTCCCTGTCAATCACCAACTCCTAGAGCTTATCCATGCCATCCAATTATTTCATCCTCTGTCATCCCCTTCTCCTCCTGACTTCAATCTTTCCCACCATCAGGGTCTTTTCCAATGAGTCAGTTCTTCACATCAGGTGGCCAAAGTATTGGAGTTTCAGCTTCAGCATCAGTCTTTCCAATGAATATTCAGGACTGATTTCCGCTAGTATTGACAGGCTTGATCTCCCTGCAGTCACAGGGACTCTCAAGGGTCTTCTTCAACACCACAGTTTAAAAGCATCAATTCTTTGACACTCAGCTTTCTTTATAGTCCAACTCTCACATCCATACATGACTACTGGAAAAACCATAGCTTTGACTAGACAGACCTTTGTTGGCAAAGTTGTGTCTCTGATTTTTAATATGCTGCCTAGATTGGTAATAGATTTTCTTCCAAGAAGCAAGTGTCTTTTAACTTCATGGCTGCAGTCACCATGTGCAGTGATTTTGGAGGCCCTCAAAATAAAATCTTTTACTGTTTCCATTGTTTCCCCATCTATTTGCCATGAAGTGATGGGACTGGATGCTATTTTCTTAGTTTCTTGAATGTTGAGTTTTAAGGCAAGTTTCTCACTCTCTTCTTTCACTTTCATCAAGAGGCTCTTTAGTTCTTCTTTACTTTCTGCTATAAGGATGGTGTCATATACGCATCTGAGGTTATTGATATTTCCCCCGGAAATCTTGATTCCAGCTTGTGCTTCATCCAGCCCACCATTTCACATGATGTACTCTGCAAATAAGTTGAATAATCAGGGTGATAATATCCATGTATTTTGGATTACATTAAAAAATTTTGATCAATAGAAATTCTAGTCTGAGATAGTTCAGGGTATAAAATGCCTTCTCCCCACACATTTTTTTAATAAACAAAATGGGAATTATGGCAAAACCAATACAATATTGTAAAGTAATTAACCTCCAATTAAAATAAATACATTTATATTTAAAAAAAAGAGAGACCAAAAAAGGTAGAGTAGGAAGATGGAAGAACTATGTGAGCTAGGTTAGAACCAAATTCTTTGCTTTACAAAAGTGGATGTAAACAATTTGAATAGTCTGTTTATGAACTCAAAATATTCTTTTATAACTTCTTTTCAGTCTGTATTTCTATTATTTGTTTAGTAGTCTTATTTATTTATTTATTGGTTGCACTGCCTGGCTTGTGGGATCTTAGTTCATCGACAAGGGGTTGAACGTAGGCCCTTGGCAGCGAAAGTGCAGAATGCTAACCACTGGACACCATGGAATTCTATATCTTTAAATAGTTGGAAATACTGGTATCCACCATGGTTTCAGGTCCAGTGACACTTCATGGAACATACAAAGTGAGGAACATAGTAATTCTTGTCTATTAGCTCCAAAAATAGTTCAGCAAAGAAAGCTGAGCACCGAATAATTGATGCTTTTGAACTGTTGTGTTGGAGAAGACTCTTGAGAGTCTCTTGGACTGCAAGGAGATCCAATCAGTTCATCCTAAAGGAAATCAGCCCTGAATATTCATTGGAAGGACTGATGCTGAAGCTGAAACTCCAACACTTTGGCCACCTGATGCGAAGAACCGATTCATTGGAAAAGACCCTGAAGCTGGGAAAGAATGAGGGCAGGAGGAGAAGGGGACAACAGAGGATGAGATGGTTGGATGGCATCACTGACTCGATGGACATGAGTTTGAGCAAGCTTCGGGAGTTGGTGATGGACAGGGAAGCCTAGCTTGTTGCAGTCCATGGAGTAGCAAAGAGTTGGATACGACTAAGTGACTGAATTGACCTAAATTACTATTTGATAGCTTTCACTTAGTATAAATTTGGTGATAGATAAGGAAAACAAATTTGATGAATTCTTCATATTTCACTGGTATTATATCATATTCTATGACATTACAATCTGAGAAAATAAGTATAGAAACCAAAAACAAAATAAATAATAAGGAAGAATTTAGAAGCTCAATTTTCTATGACCAGAAATTGAGGGGGAAATAACATATCAGTGAGCAAGAAAGATATTCCTGAGATTTTTTTTCATGCTGCCTACATTTTTAGCAATATTTTATGGTAATCTTTGACAGATTGTCCGATTGAATTATAAAGCATCTTTGGAGTCAGAGTTCACAATTTATCTCTGTTAATTAGTATTCAAAGCATTATTTGTTTTAATTACTTACTTGCTTCCTTGTTTGGAGAAAAAGAAATCATGATATACTGCTTAAGAATTTCCCTTAACTCATATATGAGTTAACGTTTATTTTTCTAGTTGAGTAACCATAGCCCTACACTCAAATTCTTAAAATAAAACTTCATAATAATTTTATTTTCACCTTCTAATATGTTAATTTACAGGAAACATGCAGGTTAACAAGCCTTAATATTATCCAACTATACAATATATGCATATTTGAGGCAAATTTCTGTATCTGATTTTATTCAAGAACATACAAGAATACATAAACAAATAGTTTTATCAACTTATATCCCCCACACAAATTCAACCTTAAGATTTCAAGGGGGCTTCCCTAGTGGCCAGTGGTAAAGAATCTGCCTGCCAATGCAGGAGACACTGGTTTGATCCCTGATCCGGGAAGATCCCACATTCCATGGAGCAGTTAAGCCCACTTGCCACAACAGGAGAAGCCACTGCAGGGAGACACCTGAGCACCATGAATAGAGAGAAACCCCACTCACCGAAACCAGAGAAAAGGCTGCCACAGTGATGAAGACTCAGCACAGCCAAAAAAAAAAAAGGTTTTGTGGATAGTGTCCTATTTGTTCAAGTTTCCCTTATATTACCTAGTCGCACACTGTTAACACAACCAGACTGGACTTTCCCATTTATTTTTCTTTATAATGCCTTCTGTTTCACAAATAGTAAGCAATTAGAAAAGCAGTATAATTTCACATCTCAACTTTCTCATGGCCTTTTTACTGATGCCTTGGAAGAATTCTCTAGATTTCTTAGGGTCAGAGTCTCCTTCTGATCACCCTCATCAAAGCCCCCTCTATTTCCTTGTTCCTCAAAGTATAGATCAGTGGATTTAGTACAGGAGTGATCACACTGTACATAATGGCAATGATCCGTTCTTGGTCCATGGAGCTACCTGAGGCAGGACGAATGTAAGTGAAAACAACAGGAGCATAGAAAAGAACAACTACCATGAAGTGGGAGGCACACGTGGACAGTGCTTTATGAAGCATGCTGCAAGAATGGGTCTTGAAGAAAAGATAGATAATGATATAGAAATAGGAGAGAAGGGTTAGAGAGAATGAGCCCATGGCAATGGTCCCTGTCACAGAATGAAGTAGCCATTCATTGAGGTCAGTGTTTCCACAGGCCAACTCCAGCAATGGCTTAACATCACAGAAGAAGTGATGGATATGTTTGGGACCACAGAAGTTTAAGCGAGAGGTCATTACTGAGTGCAGCAGGGCATGGAAAAACCCAGCGATCCAGATAGTGACAGCCGTCTGGGTACAGTCATGATGATTCATGATAAGAGTGTAACGAAGTGGTTTGCAGATAGCCACAAAGCGGTCAAAGGCCATCACGACCAACAACATGGCCTCTGTGCTGCCTAGGAAGTGGAGGAAATGAAGCTGGCTTATGCATCCCGAGAAAGAAATTGCTTTGTTGGTAGACAGGAAGTTCTCCAGCATCTTTGGCAGAGTCACCGTGGAGTAGCAGATATCTAGACATGACAGGTTTCCCAGGAAAAAATACATAGGGAAATGGAGTCTTGAATCAGAGATGACAACCAGGATAGCTCCATTCGCAGCCACATTGACAATGTAAATTGCAAGGAAAACCACAAAGAGAACAGGCTGCAGTACTTGGATGTCTGTCACTGGCAGGAGGAGAAATTCAGTGACTGAGGTTTGATTCAGCATCACTTGAAAGAAAAGACAAAATAAGACATGAAATGATATCTCTCATGGGAACCAGAATCCTGCAGCTGAGGATTTCCCATCTAGACAATAATATTTTGAGGGAGAACATTGTTGTTTTGGGGCTTACCTGGTGGCTCAGTGGTAAAGAAGCAACCTATAAATGCAAGAGACATGGATTCAACTCTTGGGTCAGGAAGATCCCCTGGAGGAGGAAATGGCAACTCTCTCCAGTATTCTTGCCTGGAAAATTCTGTGAACAGGGGAGTCTAGAGGGCTACAGTCTATGGGGTTTCAAAGAGTTGGACATAACTGAGAACATACACAAAGTCTGGGAAACCCATGAGTGCAGAAGGAAAAGATTTGATGTGACCTCAATAAAAAAGTGACTTAACTAGGAAACATTTCTAGGGATCCCATGGGACATTCATCTTTATAGCTAGAGAATATTTTGAGTAATTATCTCACCTTTATTACACCTTGACTGAAGGCTGGCACCAAAGGATTCAGAGTAGCTTTCCTTATAACCATGTGTATTGTGTATATTGTTAATTGTTATCACTCCTGCTTAAGATACACATGATATGCCAAAGGTTATTTTTGGTTCTCTACCCACAAAACAAAATTGTATCAAAAATTCATTTGGGGGAAAAAACGTTTTCCTAACGTTTAAAGAAAACAGCAATCAGACTTTCTGTACTAAATAATTTATTTCACTCCATCTTTAGAGATTACTCATTTACTTTGATGAATGTTTATAGGTATGGCACTAAAATGTAGGCAGTAGAGAGCGTTCATAATCCACAAATACAATGTCCATCATTAAATAGGAAATCAACTCTAAGTCCTTGGTATGTAAATTTAACATTAACAAGAAATCAGAGACTATAGTTAAGAAAGTTGACCAGGTTTACTCTTACCTTTTTCAGAAGAAAAATAAACAGTAGAAAACTATGAAAAATAAAGAGTAGAAAAATGTTTGAAGTGATAGTTTATATTGGGATTATAGTATAAGCTCTTCATATTCCAAAACCTCTTCTTTCTAAAATTCTTCCTTTTGTTTATGATCCATGGTTCTTTAGATATATAAACTCTGAGAGAGAGAGTCCCCTGGGTTTGAGAGGAGTATTGTAAGAATAAACAAGTTACCTTTCTATACCTGCAATAGAAGAGAATTCTCCTTGGGGAATTCCTATCTTGAGTTCCATTTTTCTCATTTCTCCTCTTTTCTTTCCTGTTTCTTTCTTAGTTTCAGAACCACAGTCAGTACAGTTCTCAGTGGCTTCAGATTTTCTTAAATTATCTTTCATTTCCTGGGACAGAGGTATGGATATACTTTCTCATCTTGGGACCTTCCTTGGAGAAACTATAAAATGGGAGGAAATTGGGCTATGACATTTAAGGCATGAGGGTCAGTCATATTTCTTTAATCCATACAGAAAGATGATTATCTTTCAATATTCCCCTCATTTGCTAATGTGGCTCTACGGAAAAATTCTTTTCAATCTGACTTTTTACTGTTTGTATTAACACTAAATTATTTCCTTTAATTTTGGAATTCCTAAGCTCACATTTCCCTCAAGGAGAATGAACCTGGTCTCTCATTGTGTATCTTTACTTCTTGATATACCCTTTAGGTAAAAATATTCTATCTGCCTTACCCGAGGGATATCTATATGTGTTCTGACATCTATCCAAGCTTTAATTCCAATTGTAAATGCCATGTCCTTTGTCCATCTTTCTATTGCAAATCACATTTTTTTTTTGCTATGTAGAAGTTCATTGTATATTCATCACATTAATAATTTCTTGTTCTAGTATATGCTATGAATATAATACAAGTGAATAGCAATGATTGTGTGCTCATTGTGTAAGTGATGTTTCTGAGTCTATGTATTTATATTTCCTTCCTTTCTTCTGTATGTATAAAGTGATGCCAAAAGTGCTGGAGGACTTCCTGCAGAAGGCATTCATCTCTATGACTGGTTCCTTGACCCAGTTCTTTATTTTTGGCTCTCTAGGGACAACTGGATGCTCCTGATTGGTGGTCAAAGAATATAATCACTACTGAATAATTGTTACTCTCGCTGCCACTCACTCCCAGACAGTACTTGGGGCTGGTGGGCATAGCCTGGCTCTTTGGCTTCATGGTATATGGTAGGTTGTGGCCTTGATGGCCCAGCAGAGGTCTAGTGGCCCAACCACATTAGCCAATTTTACTGTGACTTCACGCCTTTGTTAAGACTGGCCTGCTCAGATCCTAGAATGAGTGGTCCAGGTGACAACATTGATTCATTCATTGTGTGGTTATCTCACTATTCCTTTTGGACTGATTCTGATACCTTATACCTGGATTGTAGTTATTGCGTTAGCGGTTCTTGCTGTGGTCAGCAGGAGAAAGGCTCACCCACATGGTCCTCTTACCTAGCTATAATGTTCACATGCTGTGAAATTCTCATGGTCATTTACATTACAGTCTCTGCTGCTCATCCCCATTCAGGTTATTACCCTGCTCAATTTGATGGTCACCACTATCTTGAATCCTCTGATCTACCCTCTTTGGAGCAAGTTGGCTCATTAAGCAGTGAGGAGGCAGCTCTCATAAGGAAATAGACACAGTTGACTTACAAAGGAGGGTGTTGATATTTTCTTTTGGGAGTGCAGATTTCTCCACTGAGAAGTCTTCCAAGAATGTTTGAAAAAACATATCTTTGTCTATTCTCTTGTTCCCCTCTAATCTTTCTATGGTTCCTTAAAGTGAGGCAAGTATGGCAATTTTTGTGTTAGATTAAATTTTTTTAAATTTTAAATTCTATTATTTCTCTATTAAATAGGTCATAAATATTTTATATAGAAAAATAAACACAAATAGTATCACTAAAAGAAACCTAGAAATACTGTTTATTTATAGTATTGTTTTATGACATCAGAATTGCATTCTATGCATATGTATAAATAACAGAAGTTGGATCATTAAGTTTATAATCGGATTTTCCAGTGAAAACTGTTAGGACAATTCTTTTTCAAGATCAACAAATACATACTGGTTTGACAGAAAAAAAAACTGAATGAACTTTGTGGCCAATTCAATGTTTTATTCTTTTGGGCTTTATAATATGGCTAAACATGACATTCTTAAATATTCTTTTGTCATTGGGAATTTTTAGTTGTATTCCACTCTTTCACTGTTGTATTCCACTAGCTGTATTCCATTCTTTCACAAGCATTGTTTATTTCCAGAATTTACTTTAATGTACTCTTCGTGGATTGATTGCAATGTCCAAGTATATGGATATTTTAAAAATATTTAAAGCTGAATGCACTTCACTTATTCATTTTAACTTTTTGCTTTAGTTTTATCTTTTTACTGTACGTCTTTGTTGGTTATCTATTTTAAATATAATGGTGTGTACATGTCAATCCCTTCTGTCCATTGACTGATGAATGGATAAAGGTGAAGTGGAACATAAATTCAATGGAATATTACCCAGTCATTGAAAGGAATGAAATAATGCCATTTGCAGAAAAATGGATGGAACTGGGGATTATCATACTAAGTGAAGTAAGTCAGAAAAGACAAATATCATATAATATCTCATACAGCCTAAAAAAAGATGCAAATGAACTTATTTACAAAACAGAGAGAAACTCACAGACTTAGAGAATGCATTTATGGTTATCAGAGGGGGCAAGTAAGGGGGAGGAATAGATGGGGAGCTTGGGATTGTCATTTTAACTTTTTATTGTAGAAAATGTCAAACATTCAGAGAAGTAGAGTTGGTAGTGTAATAGACCCTTATGCACCTGTCATCCAGCTTTGATGTCAATGTTTTGCCAGTATTGTGCCTACTATCTACCATGCCTTTCTTTTTTTCTGGAAAATTTTAAAGAAAATTTTAGACATTGTGTATATATTGTGCAGGCAGATTCTTTACTACTGCACCACCTAGGGAGCCCATATATATTGTGCTATATAAATTATGTAATCTTGTATTCCCAGGACAAATATTTATTACACTTTCAAATTTATGAAGACATTTTTATCCACCATGCCATGATGCTATTTCCCACAAATATCAAGAAAGCACAAAAACACAAATTAATAGAACATTCTGAAAAATAAGGCATTAAAAGGGGAAAGAGTGCATAGGACCAGTTTCTATTCTCTTACTTATGATGATACTAAGAGGGAGATGGGGAGAGAACTGAAGAAGGTAATTTGTAAGGTGACTCTGCTGACAAAAAGATGATATTGACTAAAGCTGATGGTGATGATCTTCATTATTAAACTGGTGATAGAAATGGCAATAGTGATCAAAATGTTGGTAATGATGGGAATAGATGATGACATCTCAATAGTATTATCTTTACAAGCTAATTTAAAGAGCAGCTCATCCAATCAACTCTAAAGAATATTATATATATATATAATATACTTAATTATATAATATACTTAATTATATAATATAATGTAATGTATATTATACTTCCTTTGACTTCCCTGGTGGCTCAGATGGTTAAGTGTCTGCCTACAATTCGGGAGATCCGGTTTCAATCCCTGGGTCAGGAAGATCTCCCGGAGAAGGAAATGGCAACCCACTCCAGTATTTTTGCCTGGAAAATCCCATGGACGGAGAAACCTGGTATGCTACAGTCCATGGGGTGGCAAAGTGTTGGACATGACTTCACTTTCACTTTGACATATTACTGATATAATATTTTGAGATAATAATATAGATAACAAATAATATATATACCTATAGCTGGAATACATATACAAGCTTGCCCCTAGACTGGGACCTGGAAGCTAGTTCTCCAAATTTCTATGTAGTGTTATATCCAATATACCTTATCATACAATGTGACATGTGAAAGCCTTTGTGTTAACTGACTCACTTTATCACTGTGGTGGTGAAGAATGTGATTATTTTTTCCCCCAAAACACTTGTTTCTTGAAATTATTCCGAATGCCATGAACTCTCTATGCCCAGAATCCTTTTCAGGGATCTCTTCACTTCCTTATTTCTTAGACTATAAATGAAAGGATTGAGAGTGGGGGTTACCAGGGTATACATGACAGCAGCACCCAGCTCTCCAGAAGCATGAGGAGCTGACGGGGACTTCAGGTAGGTGGCAAAGACCGAGCTGTGGAGAGGTGGGGGCTGCATGTGGCCAGGGCTTTGTTTTTCCCCTGTGCTGATGGAACCCGAGATACAGCAAGGAAAATCTGGGCATAGGAGCTTATGATGCAGAGGAGAGGGCTGATTCTTAAGAGTCCTGTCAGAACCATCATCAGGTCCTCATTGAGGTGGGTATCAGAGCAGGAAAGTCTAAAGAGTGGTCCAAAATCACAGAAGAGGTGGAGAATTTCTTGATTAGTATAGAATGAGAGCGGGGATAGCAACAGGGCATGGACAAGAGAGACAGAGTGGGCCACTCCCTGTGACCCATCCACCAGCAGTGCACATCTGCAAGGAGTCATTAGGAGTGCAGAGTGCAGGGGGTGGCAGGTGGCAGCGTAGCGGTCAATAGCCATGGCAGTCAAAAGCAGGTTGTCCATATCAGCAAAAACTTCAAAGAAGTATCACTGGGCCAAGTACTCAGAGAAAGAGATCAATCCATTGCTGATCCACAAAGTCTCCAGCATTTTGGGGGCTGTGGTGGTAGTGAAGCAGAGGTCGACCAGGGAGAGCTGGCTGAGGAAGAAGTACATGGGAGTGTGGAAATGGATGTCAGCACCAATAGCCAGCAGCAGTAGCGAGTTTCCTAAGAGACTCAGCAAGTAGAGGGCCAGGAAGAGACCGAAGAGGAGCTGTGGCTTGCCTGGGTCACTGGACAGTCCTGAGAGGACAAAGTCAGGGTTCTTGCTGCAGTTCATTTCAGGTCTTGATGGGTTACAAGAAAAGAATCAGCATGAAGAGGATTCACTACAGTTAGCTACTGAAGTGTATTGTAGCTATCAATTAATTTATTTATTATTCATCTTGTGACAAACACTGCTTCATGGATGCTGACACTGGTGATACAAGGGGCAAGAAAACCAGATACAGTTTTTGCCTTAAGATGGTTCTCTTATCAGTTGGTTTCCTTATACCACAAATATGAGGAATGAAGAAAAGAAACAATCAGCAATGAGAGGGTCAGAATTTGCACTTTCTGAAGGATGATCTAAGTGAGGAGGCACAAAGATGAGGGAATGAAGGGAACACCCGGAGCTTCCTGGAGTCTTTTTAGGGTGAAAGAGTTCTCTTAGTCTTCGTATTATTGGATGGCATAGGTACTTGTTTATGAATCAGTTTTTATTACAAGAACATAAGGCTACTAAGGCAAAGACTGCATCTCAGTACTTAGCTTAGTGCTTGGCACATCATAGGAGCTTGGTGAACGCTCCTACCCATCTGTCTACACAGTCACTACTCTAGTTTAAGTTATTGTTACTGACTTGAGTCCTGCTAACTTCTGAGCTGCTTGAATAGTCCCACTCTTGCCTCATTCAATATATTCTCCACACTGCCGCCAGAGTGATCTTTTCAAAAAACAGACTCTGATCATGTCTGTTATTTGCTTAAAAACAGATGTCTGGAGAACCTTTGGGCCTGTGAAGGAACAAAAATCCCCACCCTATCTAACAAAGCTCAGTCTGTCTTGACCTCGTGATGTCTCAGCAGCTTCACCTTACACTACAGTCCCCTCATTCTCTGCTCGCTAGCCACTCTGGCTGCGTTGCATTTCTTCCTGTGCACTATGTCCCTTTGCTTCATTCTGAGTCAACTCCTGTTCATCGTTTCATAGTCTCAGATCAATTAGTGACTTTCTTAGGAAAGTTTTCTCTTGCCTCTTTGATTAAGTCAAACTTACTTTTCATATGCTACCACATGTAGCACCTTCATAGAATTGCTTTAGGTGTCATATGGACAATGCTGTTCATATTTATTTTGTTAAAATATTTATTTAAGATATTTAGTTAGTGTTGAACTCTTTCATGGGGCCATAAAGTGCATTAAGGCAAAAACTGTATCTGGTTTTCTTCTCCCTTGTGTCCCCAGTGTCAGCATCCATGAAGCAGTGTTTGTCACAGGATGAATAATAAATAAATTAATTGATAACAAGGACCAGAGAGGGTCATATGTGTTTTTCCCCAATTGCTGAAAAGTTCTTCCTTCCATTTCAATATTTTATGAACAAAAGTTTTTCCTCCAAATATTCTCCTAATAAGACTAGAATCACTGATTCATCTTTTTATTTCATCCCTAAAATCCATATTAGTAGTATAACACTTTTTTTTTAAACTACAAAATGATCCTCATTTTTGTCTTTTTCTCAACTTTTTCACAGTTACCGTCTTTGTACTTTCAACAACTCGCTCCCAGTTGTTTCATCAGCAGCTTTACCAGCATTATTGATTTCAGAAGATGTATAGCTTCCTGGTTTTGGCCTGACTCTCCCTTACTCAAATATCTCTAATGTCTTATTTTCTAATCCATCACTTTCCAGGTGGTACTAATGGTAAAGAACCCACCTGCCAATGCAGGAGACATAAGAGGTGCTGGTTGCATCACTGGGTTGGAAAGATCCCCTGGAGAAGGGAATGGCAACTCGCTCTGGTATTCTTGCCTGGAAAATTCCATGGATGGAGGAGCCTGGAAGGCTATACATTCCATGGGGTCACAAAGTAGGACAAAACTGAGCAAATGAGCATGCACACAAAATGCATCACTTATACCTGTCTGTGTCTGGTTATTGAGAATTTCTATCTTTGTACCCACTTACCAATAAGTGGGTTTTCTACTTTTTATCACTGTTTAGTCTCCTTTCTCCTTGAGCTGATCATGTCATAACTTCATGAATATTCTCACATATGCTTTCACACACTGATATACACACAGGATAATCTAGTCCTTAATTGAATATTAGCTTAAGATTTTTTTTAATGTTTATGACATATAGATTTTCTTGTATCAATTATATTATAAATTCACTGAGTGTAGCATCATATATATATTTAATTTCTTTAAACCAACAGTCAAGAAGTTGAGCACATGTTCTCTTTGACCATACTGCTCACATTTTTACATCCTTTCCCAGGTTGAATCTTCCTGATACTTTTGCTTGAATAACCTTTCTGCTTTTATATCCACCTCCTGATAATTCATCTGAAAAATAATCATTTGTGTTGGGTCTCAGATAGACCAGGAGTGGTTTAAAACTGAGGTTATCAGAATCATATTTCAGCATCGAAAATATATGAGGTCCTAATTATCTAAAATCGTGACGTCCTAACTGTCTAAAATCTCAGCCTCAGATGGACAATACCCTAATATCCTATTGTTTCCCCTCAGCCTTCTTCAGCTACTCCTCCACTTCTCCACTCTTTATGACAGATCCTTCAAAAAGCTACTCGTCTCCATCACGTATTGTCCATTACTCTCCAAATTTGTTATTTTACCTTCCATCCTTTTTATAAACCATCTTCAGTCAAGCTGTTTACCTGAAACTATCACAAACATTGTTAACTGGCTATACAGTAAAACAAAATTAAAAGTTAAAAAGCCATCTGTTTATAGACATTTGAAGTCTGAAACTATAAATAAAAGAATAGGTCCAAAAATGAATAATAAGAAAGAGGAGGAGCCAGACAAAGAGACCAAGGAGCCATGAGTGAGATCATGGCATACCTAGGAGACTGTAAGGATGTCCTGAAAGCCAGCAATAAAGAGTATTTGAAGTAAGAGAAGTCAGATGGGAAAAGTCTTATTGAGAGATCAAGTAACTTAAGGACTGAAAATTGAACTTTGACATCGATGAGAGTGATTTCAATGGAATGTTAAGAGCAATAGGCTGACTGGAGAGGGTTAGACATATACATGTATCCATTCTCCCCCAAACTCCTCTCCCATCTAAGCTGCCACATAACATTGAGCAGAGTTCTATGTGCGATACAGTAGGCCCTTGTTAATTATCCATTTTAAATACAGCAGTGTGTACATGTCCATCCCACTCTAACTATCCCTCCCCTCCAGCAACCGTAAGTTTGTTCTCTAAGTGTGTGAGTCTATTTCTGTCATAACTAGATAACTAGTTAAAAGAGAACATTTAACTAGATATCTTCCAATCCATCTTCTTTTCTAAACTCTAGACTCGTATATTTAACTTCCTATTAGATATGTCCGTATGAATGTCTGTTGGAAGTTTTACTGTCTCAGACATTTCTTACAGCTCAACTGATTTACATATGGATTTAGAAACAGATACAGATGTAGACTTCAAGCACAGAACTTTCATCCACTATGTTCCACTCTGAAGTCTGAGCCTGTTACTCTATTTGTCAAATGCTACCTTCCACACTTATCTACTGGCGTTCATAATCTTCAACCCATGAGTTGATCTATGTGTTCTATCATTTGATATATGTCTTCTATCCAGTGCTCTTATTAAGCAAGTAGGATAGTCCAGAGATTCCAGAATTCTTTGCCTGCATTGGTGAGGTGATGTTCATAGCTAGCAAAGATGTAGCTCAGGAGCTGAGTATTAACAATATTCATGTCTCGGGATTGGAAAGGGTTGGTTAGTATTAGGAATCTTTCTTGTCCTTGGAGACTGTTCCTAGAGTTACTCATTAATGGCAAATCTTGAGGAATTTTCCATAGAAAAAGTTGGCTATAAATGGTGCTGAGGAATAAAGTCAATAATTAAGAGAGGTCTGCTATTAAGAATAACTTGGAAGTAAAATCAGAAAGACTAAAACTCATAATTTCTCTCTGGTTACTGCTCTGCTTCCTTAAGTCAGATTATTTTGAAGAGGTGAACATATGACCATAACATTTCATAACCCTTAATATATGTATATATATATATATGCATATATATATTCACATATTTTGAGCAATCTTTTTTCTGTCTTTTGTATAGAGAGACTGAAATATTAAGACTATCCACATGTCATCTACCCTTGGATATCTGACAAGCATCTCAATTTTAATTCTATCTAAATGAGAACTTTTGTCCCAACCTCTTAAGTTTTCCTTGTTTCTAGTCTGATATTTATCATTTTAATAACAAGGTTTGTGGTATATCATTTCTTGAGTTCATAAAGGAATCACATTCAGCCATTAAAGACTGCCAATATGGACTTATAAACAAGTAGAAGTTCATTCTTCTCTGATGTAAATGAAGTCCAGGTAGGTAGTCTGGTGAGAATGTGGTGAGTCATTATGGCGTAAAACTCTCTGTCCTTAGTATATGATTTTTATCCTCAAGGTCAACTGTTGGAGCTGCATTAGTTTTGGTAAGTAATGATGCTATTTTCCTGGAGAAAAATTTCCACATCTAATTGTCTAGAACTTAACCCCTTATTTCTGGTACTCTCCTTGGTTTCATTGATCTATGCATCCATTTTTATGCCACTATCATATTGCTTTGACTACTATAGGTTTGTAATATTTGAAATCAGGGAGAGTAATATGTCCAGCTTTGTTGTTCTTTCTCAAGATTGTTCAAACCTACTCCACTGACCTGGGGGAGAGTCAGTGCATTCAGCAGGTAGTTATTCCTCTCACCGTTCTAATGCAGTTTGTCTTGGCCTCTGTGGTGCTTTGGCCTCAATTCCATGGTCCATAATTTTCTCAGTGATGTCTTATCCATGAATACTCATTGGTTGTTCTTTTTGAGAGAGGGAGTAAAGTTGAGAACAATCTATGTTGCCATCTTGGTGACATCACTCTTCTAGAGCCATTTGAGATACTTTTATCTTTTAGTAGTAAAGTGACTTAATCACCATTACAATATTACAGTATTCAGAATCTGACTATATTTTTTCCACTAGAATCTACTATTTATGGGACAAAATAGTAGATCGTTGCAAAGATCTGTGCAACAGATCACAAACATCATTTCAATTGTTTCTCAAGGTTAAGTATCACATCCATGTGTTACAGAGAAAACAAAAGTTTCAGAAAAAATAAGCCATTTGCTCATGATTACATTGTTAGGAATAACTGAACCATAATTAGATCCTAATATGACCCTACCAGCCCAATAGCAAAGAAAAGAAATGAAAGTTTTAAATTTTGGACATTAAGAAATAAAGCTCTTCATTCACAGATAACAATGTATAATAGAAATTTAAAAGAATCTATAAAGATCTATTAGAAAGTACATGTATATATGGAAGATCAATGAATATAAGGTTAATGTACAAAAATCTACTGGATTTCTATATACTGATCACAAAAATTAGACAATTAAATTTTTAAAATCACAACTTAAAATATCATCAAATACATAAAGATAAAGCAAATAAAAGATGTCTGAAATTACTATGTTCAAAATTATACATCTTTTCTGACAGAATTTTTAAAAACCTAAAGAAATGCAGAAAAAATACCCTGTTCATAAATTACCCTGTTTATATAAATTAAAAGATGCAAACTTTTAAAGAAGATTGTTCAGTTTGATCTATGGAATCAATGTACTTCAGTCAACACCATAATTGTTTTTTTTTTTTTTTTAATTAAAAGCTTGTTTCTAAAACATGTGGATAAGCAGCAAAAGACTTGGAGTAGACCGTAAGATGTGAAGAAGCAGAGTAAGAAAACTTACAGACTTAATATAAAAAACTGTATAGCTGCAATAATTAATAGAGCTTAATAGAATAAACATAAATACATAAATCAATTGAACAGATAAGAGACTCCCATACATATACAATTACTAAACTTTTTACAAAGGCACCAACTGAAATTCTTTGGGGGGAAAAGTTTGTTTCCAATTAATTATTGTAGTGAATTGGATATCGATAAGTAAAGTGAACAATGACATCCACCTTATGCCATCACAAATATTGTTTTCCACTGGATTATGGAACTAAACAGAAAAGGTAAAATAATAAAGCTTCTAGGCTATAACATTGGTATTTTAAAATATTTTTTCTGTTTTAAGATTTTTAAAATTTCTGTTTTCATTTTTTTATAGGTTCAGAATGATATAACTACATTTATATTCATTTTACTTGTACTTGCCAATTTTTGTTGTGCTTCTGAAACCTGATGATCTACATTTCTATGAATTCTGGGAAAAAAGCCTTTAAAGTTATTTCTCTGAATATTGCCTGTCACACATTCCCTCAATTGCATGGAAAGTAGATCTTTCTGGAACCATTATTAGACAGATATAGAATATTTTTTCATATCTTTTATGAAAACTAAGCTCTTTTACATGCTTTTTTAAAAAATGTTTTTTCTCATTCTGTGAGAAATTCTTGAATCTGTCAGCTAGCTTCTTCTGCCTTTTCTTGCATTTTAGCTGCTGCTTATACTTATACCATCCATTCTTTTACATTTTGGTCACTGTATATTATATTGACATGTTTTTTTTTGTTTATTTTTCAAATGTACTTTTAAAAAACATATTAGTTTAATTGTGCTTGTATTTATTCCTATAAGCATTTTATGAGTCATGTATTGTTTGTATTTTTTCACCTTCTCACTCACATGAAAGACAAGGATGCAACACAAATGATATAACCAGACTTTTCCCTGGTGACCATGTGTCTTACCAGCTGAAGCCCTGTAAGATTAATAGAACATTAGGTGGAAACAGACGAAAACATTGAGGGCCAGATGGTTCTCTTTCGTGCTTACGTACTGTATAATATTCCAAACTTAATTGTAACTCAGAAAAAAGAATGAGTTGTTCTCTTCTTTGACAGAAATGAGCCAGAAAGCATTCTACAGATGCCCTTACAATCATTGTCCTCTAAGAAAAAGAACATATGACAAAGGTGAATGACATATGACAAAGACAACAATAAGAAAATAAGAGATTAGAAGCACAGTAAACAATGGAATAAAAATTAGACAACATGTGGTACAGAAATTTTGAAGGAATTACCTTATTACTGAAGAGGGACCCTTGAGCTGAAACAGAACCAAAGTCTGTCTATACATTATTTAATAAGAGTCTTGACTAAAGCAAAGGAACCCAAAAAAATTAAAAGTGAAGGAAAAGACAGATGTGTACCAAGCAAAGAAAGCATAGGAGATAATAATAACCTGAGATAAAGTATGAGTCAAAGTGAAAATAAAAAAAATTAAACAGGAAAACCAAAAGAGAGAGAGAGAAAAAAAGAAATGAGTCAGAAAGGATAATTAAGTTGGAGTCTTCACAGTTAAAAAATTTTATATTTTCACCATACTTGGCATTGTACAGTGAGATTTAAATCTACTGTATTTACAAGAATAGTTTTTAGATAACTCTATGTATATGTTATTGCTCAGAGACAGTCCATTGGTATGACTTTCCTTATAATGAGTTATATTTAAGCTTTAAGTTCTTGACTGACTCTGCCATATTTTTCCAATATATTTTGATTTGTTTCTCAGTGAGGATGAATAGATGTGACTCAGCAAAAGAGGTAGGCTTTTTTTTCTTGAAAACTATTAGAGCTGCCTTCATGGCTTTGTTTCTCAGGCTTTAGATCATCAGATTAAGTGTTGGAAGCAAAATATTATAAAAAACAATATAAAAATAGTAGGCTTCTCTCAGTTGGTAAAGAATTTGCCTGCAATGAAGGAGAATGGTTCGATTCCTGAGTCAGGAAGATCCACTGGAGAAGGGATAGGCTACTTGCTCCAATATTCTTGGGCTTCCCTTGTGGTTCAGCTGGTAAAGAATCTGCCCGCAATGTGGGAGATTGGGGTTTGATCCTTGGATTGGGAAGATCTCCTGGAGAAGGGAAAGGCTATCCACTACAGTTTTTGGGCCTAGAGAACTCCAATGACTATATTAGTCCGTGGGGTCACAAGAAGACAGACATAACTGAGCGACTTTCACTTTCAAGTAAAGTCTAATGCAGTTGGAGAGTCAGTATGTGGCTTTAGAAACTCAAAAGACACCAGCAGAGACAAACAAATTAGATGATAGCTGGTGGACCAGCAGGTGGAAGAGGCCTTTGCTCTGCCCTCAGCAGATGGGATCCTCAACACAACAGAGACTGTGTGTGTGTGTGTGTGTGTGTGTGTGTGTGTGTGGGTGGGTGGGTGAATCAAATGGAAATGAAGCAAAGAAATGCCATCAAAGACAGGAAGCCAGTAACCCCCAGCTTACTGACATACTCATTGGAACAAGTGAGTTTTAGGAACTGGGAGATATCACAGAAGAGTTTGTAAATGATATTGGCACCATAGAAGTGATGGAGAAAGTAGCAAATGTATGCATAACTTCAGAGATGACCCCACTGATCCAAATGACTAAGATTTCATGAGTACAGATGTTGACATTCATTCATGATGATTTCAGAGCGCAGAGGAAGGCAGACAGACGGCCACGCAGCGATCATAAGGCATCACTGTGAGCATGGCCATCGCAGCAGAACCACAGAGAGGGAAAGCACAGCACTGCGATACGCGTTCCCAGAGGGGAATATCGCTGCTGTGCATAGTCAAGTCGCAAATGAACCTCGGTACAGTCACAGAAACAGAGCATAGGTCCAAGAAGGAGAGATGTTTCAGGAAGAAATATATGGGTAAACAGAGACTGCCAACCATGAAAGCTGCTCTGATAATGAAAATGTTACCAGTTAAAGCCACTAAGTATAAGACCAAGAACAGAGAAGTGAAAGAATATAATAATTTATTTATTCTTAATATTTCTCTTATATTACATCAAGTCACACTGCTTTACAGTTTGTTGAAATAAGGGTAGAATATAAAAGCAAAACAAAAGAGTAGAAAAAATTCTGTAAATCAACATTTTCCATGACCAGAAGTTGAGAAAAAAAAATAAACCACAAATAAGATAGATGTTCTTGAGATGTCTTTTCGACCTGCCTCCATTTTTAATAACACTTCATAGTAATTGAGAGTTTGACCATTGAGTTCTAAAAATATTGAAATTATTTGAAGTTAAATTACTGGTTATTTTCTGTTTATTCATGATTACAATATAATTTTATTTATTATTTTGTCTCCCTGCTTGGATAACAAGAAATGACGTACCTCTTAAAAATTCCCCTTAAATAGTATGTTAAAAGGTGAGTTAACATTTAATTTTCTAACTGAGTAATTATGTCCTCAATTAAAATTCTCAAAATCTGAAAGCATAGTAATTTTACTTCTCACATTAAAATGTGCTAATCTGGAGGGGTCATTTAGACAGGCTTAAAAAACTGTACACGTTACACGGGCAATAGAGGCAAATTTCTATAAATCCAGAGAAGAGTTTGTTGAGATATATAGCAAATCTATTTTATCACTGGTATCTCAAAAACAAACTCAGCATTAGACTTCCATGGTTGATGTTTCATTTGCTCACATTTCCTTTCTATTACCTAAGAATGCATTGTTGAACACTAGACAAGTCTTTTCCAGGTACACATGCATAGATGGGCTTCCCAGGTGGCACTAGTGGTAAAGAACCCTCCTGGCAATGCAAGAGATGTAAGAGACGTGGATTCAGTTTGTGAGTCAGGAAGATCCCCTGGAGGAGGAAATGGCAATGCACTCCAGGATTCTTGCCTGGAAAATCCCATGGACAGAGGAGCCTGGAGGGCTACAATTCAAAGGGTCACAGAGTCAGACATGACAGAAGTGATTTAGCATGTGCGTATATATATATATATATATATATATGTATGTATGTATGTATGTATGTATCTATATCTATCTATCTATATGTATTTATATATTTGATAAACAATTTGAAAAGCAATATAATTTCACATCTCAACTGTCTCATTGCCTGTTTATGCTTCAGAAGATATCATAGACTTCTTCAAGTTAGAGGTTCCTTCTGATCACCCTCCTCAATGCCTCCTTCACTTCCTTGTTCCTCAAAGTATAGATCAGTGGATTTAGTACGGGAGTGACCACACTGTACATAATGGCAATGTATCATTCCCGGTCCATGGTGCTACCCGAGGCACGATGAATGTGAATGAAAAAAACAGGCCCAAATAAAAGAACAACTACCATGAAGTGAGAGGCACAAGTGGACAGTGCTTTATGAAGCAGGCTACAAGAATGGGTCTTGAAGAAAAGATAAATAATAATGTAGAAATAGGAGAGAAGGGTTAGAAAGAATGAGCCCATGGCAAAAGTCCCCGTGACATTATTGAGCAGCCACTGGTTGAACTCAGTGTTCCCACAGGCCAGCTTGAGCAATGGCTTAACATCACAGAAGAAGTGATGGCTGTGGTTGGAACCACAGAAGTTTAAGGGAGATGTCATTACTGAGTGCAGCAGGGCATGGAAAAACCCAATGATCCAGATAGTGACAGCCATCTGGGTACAGACCTGATGACTCATGATAAGAGTGTAATGAAGTGGTTTGCAGATAGACACAAAGTGGTCAAAGGCCATCACGGGCACCAGCATGGCCTCTGTACTACCCAGAAAGTGGAGGAAATGAAGCTGGCTTATGCATTCTGAGAAAGAAATTGCTTTGTGTGTTGACAGAAAGTTCTCCAGCATCTTTGGCAGAGTCACCGTGGAGTAGCAGATATCTAGACATGACAGGTTTCCCAGGAAAAAATACATAGGAGAATGGAGTCTTGAATCAGAGATGACAACCATCAGGATGGCTCAATTTCCAGCCAAATTGAGAAAGTAAATTATAAGGAAAACTCCAAAGAGAACCGGCTGCAGTACTTGGATGTCTGTCACTCCCAGGAGGAAAAATTCAGTGACTGAAGATTGATTCAGCATCACTTAAAAGAAAAAACAAAAATGAAATGCTATCTCCTATGGGCTTCCCTGGTTGCTCAGCTGGTAAAGAATCCACCTGCAATGTGGGAGACCTGGGTTGGATCCCTGGGTTAGGAAGAGTCCCTGGAGAAGAGAATAGCTACCCACTCCAGTATTCTGGCCAGGAGAATTCAAAGAGCTGGACATGGCTGAGCCACTTTCACTTTCATTAGAACCAAAGGCCTCCTGCTGAGGATTTTCCTACCTAGACACTGTATTTTGAGGGAGAGTATTTTTATTTTAAACATTTACAGCACCAGAAGTTGTATAATATTTGGACCATTAACTTCATAAATATTAAGGTTACATGTTGGTAATGGACTGTTTCCTAACCACATTTTTTCTTCATTAGGTTTATCATTATTATTTTTTCCTTCACCCAGAGATTCAGAGCATGTTGCCAGCCTACCATCTTATCTGGCTGTGAACTTCAACATTCTGATACAACTTCCCTTTTGTCATCCCAAGTCAGCTCTAACAGAGGGTAAACTTTTAAGCACTCCTCACTGCTGTCTCTTGACTTAGTAGGAAACCACTTGAAGGGTTTCACTTCAGAAAAATAGACAATGAGAGAATAATAAGAGCTATAAGAATCTGAATAGAGATGCAAACATTAAAGTGCTCCCTATAAAAAGGAAATCATTTGAAGTTTGGAAAATCCCTGAGAGGAGAGACAAAAGATTTTAAGTGACTAAAATAAGAAGATGAATTAGGGGACATTTCTAGGGATCCTGTGGGATTCTAGGCTTTAGAACTAGATAAAGATTTGAGAAATTATCTAACTTTTATTACACCTTTATGAAAGACTGGCTTCAAGGGATTCAGAGTAATTTTCCTTAATCAGTCCAGTTCAGTCACTCACTTGTGTCCAACTCTTTGCAACCCCATGGACTGCAGCACATCAGGCCTCCCTGTCCATCACCAACTCCCAAAGTTTACTCAAACTCATGTCCATTGAGCCAGTGATACCATCCAATTATCTCATCCTCTGTCATCCCCTTCTCCTCCCACCTTCAATTTTTCCCACATCAGGGAAATTAATAATTATTACTAATTTTCCTTAATAGCCAAGTATATTTTGTAAATTGTTAAACTCTGTCACTCCTGCTTAAGATATAATTGTCATGCCAGATATTATTTTTGGTTCTCTACACAAAACAAAATCGTATCAAAAATTCATTTGTAGAAAAACCCTTTTCCTAACATTAAAAAAATAGCAATGAAACTTTCTGTACTAAATGATTTATTTCACTGCATCATAAATGTTTGGAGATTACATATCTACTTTTGAGATTATCTAGAGATATGGCAATAAAATTGGAGGCAGTAAAGAACCTTCATAATCTACAAACACAAGGTTCATTATAAGATAAGAAACAAGTCTAAATCCTTGGCTTGTAAATTGAGTACAGGCAAGAAGACAGATAATATGGACAACTCTCCAGCTTGTCTCCTAGTTCATTTTCCTACCTGGTTGAGTATTCAAATTCACAGTTAAGAAGGATTATTTGGTTGACACTCCTGAAAAGTAAATGGTATAAAAAAACTTGAAAAATAAAGAGTAGAAAAATATTTGACGTGATGCTTTATATTGGGATTACAGTATAAGCTCTACATCTTCTTAAACCTCTTCTTGCTGAAATTCTGACCATTTTTATGATTCACGGATCTTTAAACATATCATCCCTAAGAGAGAGTGTCCCATGGGTTTGTGAAGATTATTATAAAAATTAACATGTTACCTTTCTTTCCTTGCAATATAAAAAAATTCTCCTCAGGGAATTCGTTATCTTGAGAAATAGGAGAGAAGGGTTAGAGAGAATGGGCTTATGGCAATGGTCCCTGTCACAGAATGAAGTAGCCATTCATTGAGGTCAGTGTTTCCACAGGCCAACTCCAGCAATGGCTTAACATCACAGAAGAAATGATGAATGCAGTTGGAACCACAGAAGTTTGAGTGAGAGGTCATTACTGAGTGCAGTAGAGAATGGGAAAACCCAGTGATCCAGATAGTGACAGCAATCTGGGTACAGACCTGATGATTCATGATAAGAGTATAACGAAGTGGTTTGCAGATAGCCACAAAGCGGTCAAAGCCCATCACGGCCAACAACATGGCCTCTATGCTGCCTACGAAGTGGAAGAAATGAAGCTGGCTTATGCATCCCAAGAAAGAAATTGCTTTGTGGGTAGAGAGGAAGTTCTCCAGCATCTTTGGCAGAGTCACTGTGGAGTAGCAGATATTTAGACATGACAGGTTTCCCAGGAAAAAATACATAGGAGAATGGAGTCTTGAATCAGAGAGGACAACCATCATGATGACTCCATTCCCAGTCACATTGACAATGTAAATTGCAAGGAAAACCACAAAGAGAACAGGCTGCAGTACTTGGATGTCTGTCATTCCTAGGAGGAGAAATTCAGTGAAATGATATCTCTCATGGCAACCAGAATTCTGCAGCTGAGGATTTCCCCAGCTGAGGATTTCCCATCTAGACAATAATATTTTGAGGGAGAACATTGTTGTTTTGTGGCTTACCTGGTGGCTCAATGGTAAAGAAGCAACCTATAAATGCAAGATACATGAATTCAACTCCTGGGTCATGAAGATCCCCTGGAGGAGGAAATGGCAACTCTCTCCAATATTCTTGCCTGGAAAATTCTGTGAACAGGGTAGTCTAGAGGGCTACAGTCTATGGGGTTGCAAAGAGTCGGACATAACTGAGCATGTTCACAAAGTTTGGGAAACTCGTGAATGGAGAAGAAAAAGATTTGATGTGACCTCAATTAAAAAATGAATTAACTAGGAAACATTTCTAGGGATCCCATGGGACATTCATCTTTATAGCTAGAGAATATTTTGAGTAATTATCTCACCTTTATTACACCTTGACTGAAGGCTGGCACCAAAGAATTCAGAGTAGCTTTCCTTAATAACCATGTGGATTTTGTATATGGCTCAGAGGTTAAAGCGTCTGCCTCTAATGCGGGAGACCCGGGTTCGATCCCTGGGTTGGGAAGATCCCCTGGAGAAGGAAATGGCAATCCACTCCAATATTCTTGCCTGGAAAATCCCATGGACGGCGAAGCCTAGTAGGGTACAGTCCACGGGGTCGCAAAGAGTCGGACACGACTGAGCGACTTCACCTTATCACCTTAAACTTTATCACTCCTGCTTAAGATACACATGATATGCCAAAGGTTATTTTTGGTTCTCTACCCACAAATAAAAGTGTATCAAAAATTCTTTTTGGGGAAAAAAACCTTTTCCTAACGTTTAAAGAAAACAGCAATCAAACTTTCTGTACTAAGTAATTTATTTCACTACATCTTTAGAGACTACTCATTTACTTTGAAGAATATTTTAGAGTATGGCACTAAAATGTAGGTAGTAGAGAGCCTTCAGAATCCACAAATACAATGTCCATCATTAAATAGGAGATCAACTCTAAGTCCTTGGTATGTAAATTTAACACTAACAAGAAATCAGAGACTATGGGCAACTTTGAGTCTGTTTCATTCTCCTATTTGATTCAGTGTTCAAATTTATAGTTAAGAAAGTTGACCAGGTTTACACTTCTGAAAAATAAACAGTAGAAAACTATGAAAAATAAAGAGTAGAAAAATGTTTGAAGTGATAGTTTATATTGCGATAACAGTATAAGTGCTTCATATTTCAAACCTCTTCTTTCTGAAATGCTTCCTTTTGTTAATGATCCATGGTTCTTTAGATATATAAACTCTGAGAGAGGGTGTCCCCTGGGTTTGAAAGGAGTGTTGTAAGAATAAACAAGTTACCTTTCTATACCTGCAATAGAAGAGAATTCTCCTTGGGGAATTCCTATCTTGAGTTCCATTTTTCTCATTTCTCCTCTTTTCTTTCCTGTTTCTTTCTTAGTTTCAGAACCACAGGCAGTACAATTCTCAGTGGCCTCAAAATTTCTTAAATTATCTTTCATTTCCTGGGACAGAGGTATGGATATACTTTCTCATCTTGGGACCTTCCTTGGAAAAGCTATAAAATGGAAGGAAATTGGGCAATGACATTTAAGGCATGAGGGTCAGTCATATTTCTTTAATCCATACAGAAAGATGATTATCTTTAAATATTCCCCTCATTTATTACTGTGGCTCTATGGAAAATAGAGGAATAGGGAAAAGTAGTAGTGCTTTGCTTCTTTTCTTTTTTTTTTAATTTTTATTTTTACTTTATTTTGGTTTACAATACTGTATTGGTTTTGCCATACATTGACATGAATAAGCCACGGGTGTACATGTGTTCCCAATCCTGAACAGCCCTCCCATCTCCCACCCCAGATCATCTCTCTGGATCATCTGACTTTTCAATGTTGGTATTAACACGAAATTATTTCCTTTAGTTTTGGAATTCCCAAGTGATGGCACCCCACTCCAGTACTCCTGCCTGGAAAATCCCATGGACGGCAGAGCCTGGTAGGCTGCAGTCCATGGGGTCTCGAAGAGTTGGACACGACTGAGAGACTTCACTTTCACTTTTCACTTTCATGCATTGGAGAAGGAAATGGCAACCCACTCCAGTATTCTTGCCTAGAGAATCCCAGGGACAGGAGAGCCTGGTGGGCTGCCGTCTATGGGGTCGCACAGAGTCAGACACGATTGAAGTGACTTAGCAGCAGCAGCAAGCTCACATTTCCCTCTAGGAGAATGAAGCTGGTCTCTCATTGTATATCTTTACTTCTTGATATACCCTTTAGGTAAAAATATTCTATCTGCCTTATCCAAAGGATATCTATATGTGTTCTGACATCTATCCAAGCTTTAATTCCAATCGTAAATGCCATGTACTTTGTCCATCTTTCTATTGCAAATCACTTTTATTTTTACTATGCAGAAGTTCATTGTATATTCATCACATTAATAATTTCTTGTTCTAGTATATGCTATGAATATAATACAAGTGAATAGCAATGATTGTGTGCTCATTGTGTAAGTGATGTTTCTGAGTCTATGTATTTATATTTCCTTCCTTTCTTCTGTATGTATAAAGTGATGCCAAAAGTGCTGGAGGACTTCCTGCAGAAGGCATTCATCTCTATGACTGGTTCCTTGACCCAGTTCTTTATTTTTGGCTCTCTAGGGACAACTGGATGCTCCTGACTGGTGGTCAAGGAATATAATCACTACTGAATAATCGTTACCCTTGCTGCCACTCACTCCCAGACAGTACTTGGGGCTGGTGGGCATAGCCTGGCTCTTTGGCTTCATGGTATATGGCTAGGTTGTGGGCCTGATGGCCTAGCAGAGGTCCAGCGGCCCAATCACATTAGCCAATTTTACTGTGACTTCATGCCTTTTTTAAGACTGGCCTGCTCAGATCCTAAAGTGAGTGGTCCAGGTGACAACATTCATTCATTCATTGTGTGGTTATCTCACTATTCCTTTTGGACTGATTCTGATATTTTATGCCTGGATTGTAGTGATTGTATTGGCAGTTCTTGCTGTGGTCAGCAAGAGAAAGGCTCACCCTCATGGTCCTCTTACCTAGCTATAATGTTCACATGCTGT
The DNA here is from genome assembly GCF_023091745.1 of Budorcas taxicolor. Classification (NCBI taxonomy): domain Eukaryota; kingdom Metazoa; phylum Chordata; class Mammalia; order Artiodactyla; family Bovidae; genus Budorcas; species Budorcas taxicolor. The sequence goes on along the minus strand of NC_068920.1, from coordinate 31,536,430 downwards.
GAAATTCTCATGGTCATTTACATTACAGTCTCTGATTCTCATCCCCATTCAGGTTATTCAGTTCAGTCGCTCAGTCATGTCCAACTCTTTGCGACCCCATGAATCGCAGCATGCCAGGCCTCCCTGTCCATCACCAACTCCCGGAGTTCACTCAAACTCGTCCATCGAGTCAGTGATGCCATCCAGCCATCTCATCCTCTGTTGTCCCCTTCTCCTCCTGCCCCCAAACCCTCCCAGCATCAGAGCCTTTTCCAATGAGTCAACTCTTCGCATGAGGTGGCCAAAGTACTGGAGTTTCAGCTTCAGCATCATTCCTTCCAAAGAAATCCCAGGGCTGATCTCCTTCAGAATGGACTGGTTGGATTTCCTTGCAGTCCAAGGGACTCTCAAGAGTCTTCTCCAACACCACAGTTCAAAAGCATCAGTTCTTCAGTGCTCAGCTTTCTTTACAGTCCAACTCTCGCATCCATACATGACCACTGGAAAAACCATATTACCCTGCTCTATTTGATGGTCACCACCATCTTCAACCCTCGAATCTACCCTCTTTGCAGCAAGTTGGCTCATTAAGCACTGAGGAGGCAGCTCTCATAAGGAAACTGACACACTTGGCTTACAAAGGATGGGGTTGATATTTTCTTTTGGAAGTGCAGATTTCTCCATTGAGAAGTCTTCCAAGAATATTTGAAAAAGCATATCTTTGTTTTTTCTCTTGTTCCCCTCTAATCTTTCCATGGTTCTTCTAAAAGTGAGGCAAGTATGGCAATTTTTAAGTGTTAGATGAATTTTTTTAAATTTTAAATTCTATTATTTCTCTATTGAATAGGTCATGAATATTTTATATAAACCACAAACAAATAGTATCACTAAAAGAAATCTAGAAATGCTGTTTATTTATAGCATTGTTTTACGACATCAGAATTGCATTCTATGTATATGTATAAATAACAGAAGTTGGGTCATTAAGTTTATAATTGGATTTTCCAGTGAAAACTGTTAGGACAATTCTCTTTCTAGATCAACAAATACACACTGGTTTGGCAGAAAAAAAAAAACAAAAACTGAATGAACTTTGTGGCCAATTCAATGTTTTATTCTTTGGGGCTTTATAATATGGCTAAAAACGACATTCTTAAATATTCTTTTGTCATTGGGAATTTTCAGTTGTATTCCATTCTTTCACTGTTGTATTCCATCAGTTGTATTCCATTCTTTCACAAGCACTGTTTATTTCCAAAATTTAATTTAATGTGTTCTTCGTGGTTTGATTGCAATGTCTAAGTATACGGAGATTTTAAAAATATTTAAAGCTGAATGCACTTCACTTATTCATTTTAACTTTTTGCTTTATTTTTATCTTTTTTTTTACTGCAGGTCTTTGTTGGTTATCTATTTTAAATATAGCAGTATGTACATGTCAATCCCATCTGTCCATTGACTGATGAATGGATAAAGGTGAAGTGGAACATACATTCAATGGAATATTACCCAGTCATTGAAAGGAATGAAATAACGCCATTTGCAGCAAAATGGATGGATCTGGGGATTATTATCCTGAGTGAAGTAAGTCAGCAAAGACAAATATCATATAATATTGCATACAGCCTAAAAAAGATGCGAATGAACTTATTTACAAAACAGAGAGAAACTCACAGACGTAGAGAATGAATTTATGGTTATCAGAGGGGGCAAGTAAGGGGGAGGAATAGATGGAGATCTTGGGACTGTCATTTTAGCTTTCTGTTGTAGAAAATGTCAAACATTCAGAGAGGTAGAGTTGGTGATGTAACAGACCCTTATGCACCTGTCATCCAGCTTTGATGTCAATGTTTTGCCAGTATTGTGCCTACTATCTACCATGCCTTTTGTTTTTCCTGGAAAATTTTAAAGAAAACTTTAGACATTGTGTATATATTGTGCAGGCAGATTCTTTACTACTGCACCACCTAGGGAGCCCATATATATTGTGCTGTGTAAGTTATGTAATCTTGTATCCCCAGGACAAATATTTATTACACTTTCAAATTTATGAAGACATTTTTATCCAACATGCCATGATGATATTTCCCACAATTATCAAGATTGCACAAAAACACAAATTAATAGAACATTCTGAAAAATAAGGCATTAAAAGGGGAAAAAGTGCATAGGACCAGTTTCTATTCACTTACTTGTGTGATGATACTGGTGTTACTGGTGGGGAGAGAACTGAAGATGGTAATTTGTATGGTGACTCTGATGACAAAAAGATGATATTGGCTAAAGCTGATGGTGATGATCTTCATTATTAAACTGGTGATACAAATGGCAATAGTGAGCAAAATGTTGGTAATGATGGGAATAGATGATGACATCTCAATAGTATTATCTTTAGAAGGCAATTTAAAGAGCAGCTCATCAAATCAACTCTAAAGAATATTATATATATATAATATACTTAATTATATAATATAGTGTAATGTATATTATACTTCCTTTGACTTCCCTGGTGGCTCAGATGGTAAAGCTTCTGCCTACAATTTGGGAGACTCAGATTCAATCCCTGGGTCAGGAAGATCTCCTGGAGAAAGAAATGGCAACCCATTCCAGTATCCTTGCCTGGAAAATCCCATGGATGGAGAAGCCTGGTATGCTACAGTCCATGGGGTCTCAAGGAGTTGGACATGACTTCACTTTCACTTTTACATATAACTGATATAATATTTTGAGATAATAATATAGATAACAATTAATATATATACCTATAGCTGGAATACATATAGAAGCTTGCCCCTAGAGTGGGACCTGGAAGCTAGTTCTCCAAATTTCTATGTAGTATTATATCCTATATACCTTATCACACAGTGTGACATGTGAAAGCCTTGGTGTTAACTGACTCACTTTATCTGTGTGGTGGTGAAGAGTGTGATTTTTCTTTTCCCTAAAACACGTGTTTCTTGGAATTATTCCTAATGCTATGAACTCTCTATGCCCAGAACCTTTTTCAGGGATCTCTCCACTTCCTTATTTCTTAGACTATACATAAAAGGATTGAGAGTCGGGGTTACCAGGGCATACATGATAGCAGCACCCAGCTCCCTAGAGGCATGAGGAGCTGACGGGGACTTCAGGTAGGTGGCAAAGACCGAGTTGTAAAAGAGGATGACCGTGGACAGGTGGGGACTGCATGTGGCCAGGGCTTTCTTTTTCCCCTGTGCTGATGGGACCCGAGATACAGCAAGGAAAATATGGGCATAGGAGCTTATGATGCAGAGGAGAGCGCCGATTCCTGTCAGAACCATCATCAGGTCCTCACTGAGGTGGGTATCAGAGCAGGAAAGTCTAAAGAGTGGTCCGAAATAACAGAAAAAGTGGGGAATTTCTTGATTAGTATAAAATGAGAGCTAGGATAGCAACAAGGCATGGACAAGAGAGATAGAGTAGGCCACTCCCCATGACCCACCCACCAGCAGTGCACATCTCTCTGCAAGGAGTCATTAGGAGTGCATAGTGCAGGGGATGGCAGATGGCAGCGTAGCGGTCGATAGCCATGGCAGTCAAAAGCAGGTTGTCTGTATCAGCAAAAACTGCGAAGAAATATAATTGGGCTAGACACTCAGAGAAGAAGATTGATAATTGTGGTCCACAAAGTCTCCAGTATTTTGGGGGCTGTGGTGGTAGTGGAGCAGAGGTTGACCAGGGAGAGCTGGCTGAGGAAGATGTACATGGGGCTGTGGAGGTGGATTTCAGCACCAATCTCCAGCAGCAGTAGCGAGTTTCCTAAGAGACTCAATAAGTAGAGGGCCAGGAAGAAACCAAAGAGGACCTGTGGCTTGTCTGGGTCACTGGACAGTCCTGAGAGGACAAAGTCAGGGTTCTTGCTGCAGTTCATTTCAGGTCTTGATGGGCTACAGGAAAAGAATCAGCATAAAGAGGATTCACTTAGTTAGCTACAGATGGACAAAACCTTGGATCCTTTCTCTTGGCAATAGGTTTTACTTATACCACCAATGGAAAGAATGGATAAACAAAATACCAGTGGGGAAGACAAGAGGTGTACCTCACAAAAGATGGTCAAATTAAGGAAACATCAAGGCAAGAGAATAAGAGAAACAACAGAGATTTCCTGGAGGTATTAAAGTGTGAAGAGTTTTCTTAATGATACTTTGTATAATTGGTGATTTAACTACTTGCTTGTTAATCTGTTTTCTTCACAAGACCATGAGTCTTTCAAGGCACAGGCTGTGTTTCAGTACTTAGCTTAATGCCTGGCACATAGAAAGGTCTCAATAAATACCTAACCACCTACAGAGTCAGTATCCTCCTAGTTGTTTTCACAAGGATCATGCCCCCATCCAATACATTCTCCATACTATGGTCTTTTCAAAAAAGAAGATCTCATCATGTCACTTCATTGTGTAAAAAATGGGATTCTACCTATAAATGGCCAGTAGGTGCATGAAAAGATGCTCAGCATTGCTAATTATTAGAGAAATGCAAATCAAAACTACAATGAGGTACCACCTTACATGAGTAAGAATGCCCACCATTAAAAAGTATACAAAATAATAAATGCTGGGTAGAACATGGAGCAAAAGCAACCCTCTTATACTGTTGGTGGGAATGCAAATTGCTGCATCCACTGTGGAAAACAGTATGGAGGTTCCTCCAGAAACTAAAAGTAGAGTTGCCATATGACCCAGCAGTTTCACTTCTGGGCATATACCCAGACAAAACTATGATGAAAAAAGTCACATGTACCCCTATGTTCATAGAAACACTATTTACAATAACAAAGCCATGGAAAAACCTAAATACCTAGTGACAGATGAATGGAGAAAGAAGATGTTGTAAACATGGAACACAATGGAATATTCAGTTCAATTCAGTTCAGTTGCTCAGTCATTTCTGACTCTTTGCGACCCCATGAATCCTAGCACACCAGGCCTCCCTGTCAATCACCAACTCCCGGAATTTATTCAAACTCATGTCCATCGAGTCAGTGATGCCATCCAGCCATCTCATCCTCTGTTGTCCCCTTTTCCTCCTACCCCCAATCCCTCCCAGCAGCAGAGTCTTTTCCAATGAGTCAACTCTTCGCATGAGGTGGCCAAAGTACTGGAGTTTCTGCTTTAGCATCAGCCCTTCCAATGAACACCCGGGACTGGTCTCCTTTAGAATGGACTAGTTGGATCTCCTTGCAGTCCAAGGGACTCTCAAGAGTCTTCTCCAACTCCACAGTTCAAAAGCATCAATTCTTTGGTGCTCAGATTTCTTCACAGTCCAACTCTCACATCCATACATGACCACAGGAAAAACCATAGCCTTGACTAGATGGACCTTTGTTGGCACAGTAATATCTCTGCTTTTTAATATGCTATTTAGGTTGCTCATAACTTTCTTTCCAAGGAGTAAGCGTCTTTTAATTTCATGGCAGCAATCAGCATTTGCAGCGATTTTGGAGCCCCCCAAAATAAAGTCTACCACTGTTTTTATTGTTTCCCCATCTATTTCCCATGAAGTGATGGGACCAGATGCCATGATCTTAGTTTTCTGAATGTTGAGCTTTAAGTCAACTTTTTCACTTTCCTCTTTCACTTTCTTCAAGAGCCTTTTTAGTTCCTCTTCACTTTCTGCCATACGGGTGGTGTCATCTGCATATCTGAGGTTATTGCAATAGAATATTACTCAGTCATTAAAAAATGAAATAATGCTATTTGCAGCAACATAGATTGACCTAGAGATGATCATACTAAGTGAAGTGAATCAGAAACGGAAAGACAAATACCACATGATATCAGTTATATATGGAGTCTAAAACATGGCACAAAGGAACATATCTATGAAACAGAAACAGATTCACAGAACTAGAGAACAGGCTTGTGGGAGTTCCCTGGCAGCCCGGTAGTTAGGACTCATTGCTCTCACTGCCTGCCATGGCCAGGGATCAATCCTTGGTTAGGGAACTAAAGTCTCCTAAAAGCAGGGACAAAAAAGAGCAGACTTGTTGTTGCCAAGGGGGAGGGGGAAGAGGAGGAAACAGGTGGAGGAGGTAAGTATTGGGCATTTAGGATTAGCAAAGCAAAGTATTATGTATAGGATGGATAAACAGCAAGATCCTACTATATGGGACATGGAACATATTCAATATTCTCTGATAAACCATAATGGAAAAAAACATGAAAAATAAAAGATGTATAACTGAGTCACTATGCTGTACAGCAGAATTTAAAACAATATTGTAAATCAACCATACTTCAATTAAATTAAAAAAATGAATCTCCAGAGAACCATTGCTGTTATGAAAAATACCCTGTCACGTCTAGAAAGCTCATTTGGTTTTGACCTCGAGGTGTCTCACTGTCCACTCATCATCTGTTCCCCAGCAACACTGGCTGCACTGCACCACCTTACATACAGCACGTTCATTCTCTGCTTTAAGTCAGTTCTTGCTCATCCTTCTAACCTCTAACTTTCTTAGGAAAGTCCTCCACTGCCTCTTTGTCTAAGACAATGCTTCCTATTCTGTGTTCTCATGGCACCCTGGCGGTTTACTGCAATTGCAATATGGAGGATGTAATCACATTTATTCAAATATTGAAGTTATTTAGTTAATGTTGGTCTCCCTAACAAAATGATAGGTTCATTATGGCTGAGATTGAATCAGATTTTCCTCTCCAGTGCTTGGAATACAAAGTATGGTGTATGTCAGAAAATGAAATAAATGGTAAATGAAGGTAGGAGAGGATGATGGGTTGTCTTCCCCCAAAAGTATTTCTCCATTTCAAGAATAAAATTTCTTTCCTATAAAAGCTGTGCTGGTAACATGGGTTGGAAACATTGATTCATCTAATTCCTTCATCAGGTTGAGACCAAGTACGATAAGTTTTATTTCCTATGAAATGTCCTTCACTTCAGACTCTTTCTCACTTTTTAAATTGTCATTCATTTTTAGCTTTTGCTAGTCAACTCATTCCCAGTTAGTTTCATCAGCAGCTAACAGGCTTCACTGTCTCTACCTCTAGTTGCTAAGTTCCAAGCTGTCAGCATCTGCCATAAATTTTAGGGCTTTCTTCTTTGGGCCTGATTCTCCCTGGTTTACATCTTTCTAATATCTTCTTTCATGTTGCATCACATATCCACTGGTGCCTCTTTATCAAGAACTTCTGCATCTTCATCCTCCTATCAGTAAGATAGGATTTTCCATTACTCAGCAGCATTCATTCTCCTTTTCTCAATTATAGTATAAATTCCTGGGACTAGGGACCATGCATGAGTGCATGCGTGCTAAGTCGCTCAGTCATGTCTGACTCTTTGCAGTCCTATGGATTGTAGCATGCCAGGCTCCTCTGTCCATGGGATTCTCCAGGCAAGAATACCAGAGTGGGTTGTCATGCCTTCCAGGAGGTCTTCCTGACCTAGGGATTGAAGATACATTATATCTTCTGCATTTGCAGGCAGGTTCTTTACTACTAGTGTCCCCTGGGAAGCCCAGTAGGGATGAGGGTTCTTTAAACTATTTTAAGCACCACCTAGGTCATGGGTATATGGTTGTTTCCCAGGATTATTGTTCAGTAGTTGCTCTCAAAACATGAAGCCATCTATGTATTTCTCATGTGTGAGTAGAGGAGAAAATGCTCTTCAACTACTGTGAAGAGATGAACTATACTCTGCTTCTTGGAAATAATCAATTACACCTGAATAAAAGTTTTATTTGTGTCTGCTAATAATGAGTTGTGTAAGGTAGATGCTCTTCAACATTTTTGCAGTGCGTGGCATCTATAATCAAAGCCTTATAAGGAATCTTGTGATAGGCACAGTTACATTTTCTTTTCCACTGATATATCATTTCTCCCTTGTTTCTTTAAATGTAAACTTTAAATGTTCCAGTGTTAACTGACTCAGGATAAAGAGACTTAACACTTTTCTTCTACAAGCCAGTTCAGTTCAGTTCAGTTCAGTCGCTCAGTCGTGTCCGACTCTTTGCAACCCCATGAATCGCAGCACACCAGGCCTCCCTGTCCATCACCATCTCCCGGAGTTCACACAGACTCAAGTCCATCGAGTCCGTGATGCCATCCAGCCATCTCATTCTGTCGTCCCCTTCTCCTCCTGCTTCCAATCCCTCCCAGCATCAGAGTCTTTTCCAATGAGTCAACTCTTCTCATGAGGTAGCCAAAGTACTGGAGCTTCAGCTTTAGCATCATTCCCTCCAAAGAAATCCCAGGGTTGATCTCCTTCAGATTGGACTGGTTGGATCTCCTTGCAGTCCAAGGGACTCTCAAGAGTCTTCTCCAAGGCCACACTTCAAAAGCATCAATTCTTTGGTGCTCAGATTTCTTCACAGTCCAACTCTCACATCCATACATGACCACAGGAAAAACCATAGCCTTGACTAGATGGACCTTAGTCGGCGAAGTAATGTCTTTGCTTTTGAATATACTATCTAGGTTGGTCATAACTTTTCTTCCAAGGAGTAAGCATCTTTTAATTTTATGGCTGCAAGCATTTTTAAATACGTGAGAACAGAGATTCTGAAACCTTAGCATGCTTAAGGATCATTTGCTGAGTCAGTGAAGTCCCAGGTTCCTGGGATCCACCCAGAAGTTCTGATTGAAGAGTTCTGAGGTGGGACATGAGAATGTGCTTTTCTATTATTCCCCGCAGCAGATGATGCGGATGTCATTAATGTGCTATGTAGAATTCAAATATAGCAAAATATATTCTTTTATCATCTGTATTGCTCTTTTTTGCTTTCATTTTCTCTATCCTTTCTCATGGAGAACTGAAAGATTCCCCACTTTACAAGATTAAGTCTTCTTGTACTCCTTTATCTCTTTCAGTTCAGTCACTCAGTTGTGTCCCACTCTTTGGGACCCCATGGACTCTAGCCCGCCAGGTTCCTCTGTCCATGGGATTTTCCAGGCAAGAATACAGGAGTGGGTTGCCATTTCCTTATTCACTTACCGCTTTAGACTATTACTTCTTCAGCTCAGACAAGGCTGTAATTTTCACATTTCAGATGTCTCAGGTTATGTCTCCTTGACTATTACTGAATAGTCTCACTGTTATTATATCCACCTCTAGGTTTATATTATATCCATCTCTCAATTTTAGTATAAATGAGAGAATTATACTATTATATATATGTATATATATTTAGAACTCTAGAGAATATATGGTTTACCTTAGGTCTCAAGACAAGTGTGGCTCAATACTGAAATTACCTAAATACTGTTTTAACATCTCAAAGTAATGAGGGTTTTCTAACCATCTTTAAAATTTTGGCCTCAGATAGAGCACACCCTAAACCTGGTGAGTTCCTGTAGCCTTCTTCAGATGATGGCCCACTTCTCTGATTTTTAAGCAGTCTTAAAAAAGCTCAGTGTCTCCACTACTTATTGCCAATTACTTTTCAAACCATTTGCCTTTAATCTTCTCTTGAACTTAATTCAATCAAACATTTGGTCTCACCATTCCACTGAATTCACTCTTGTCAATGTCAAAGTTCAATTATCAGTCTTTAAATTACTTGACCTCTCAGTAACACTTAACAGACTTGATGCTTTTTTCTTACGTCAAACACTTAAAACAAAAACAAAAACCAAGAAAACCTTGCTTTCAGAATACCCACCCAGCTCTCACTTTCCATTGCAGACTTGTTTTGAGTCTCCTTGGCAGCTTGCTGCTCCTCCTTTTATTCAGTTTTGTGCCTCTCCTCCTTTCTGTCTTCTGTGATTCATATATCTATAAACACATAGCTCTCAAAGTATAACTTTAATTTCAACTTATTTTTCTAACTCTAGACATATATATTTAATTTCCAACTAAACATTTCTACCATAGCAGTTTTACCATTTAAGATATGCTCTTTCAGCTGGTTGATTTATATACTGCCTTGGAAATGGATACACAAATCAAAAGAGACTTTCTATGTTACGTAGCCCACCAAGTACAGAACTTGAACTCTATAGGTCCACTTGAAATCTGATCCCATTACTCCATTTGACACATGACATCTTCAACCCCTGCCTCCGGTTTCTCTAATCTTTACTCCATAAGTGATGACCTTAGAAATATTCATTCTATCCAATGTTACTGGTAGGTGGATGGGAAAGAAGAGAGAATTTTAGGGCCTTGGAATACTCTGATGTACCAGCTAAAGACAATGCATTTAGGAGCTGAGCATTATCAATCTTCATTTCTCTTGGACCAGAAAGTGTTTGGCCACAAAAGAAATCTTTCTGGCCTTAGAGACTCAGTTCCCAAAGTTACTCATTAGTGAAAAACCTCGAGGAATTTTCTGTGGAGAAAGTTTCCTATAGATAGGGTTGAGGATGAAAATTAACAATTAAACAGAAGCCTGATATTGATTTGGAATTAACTTAGTAAAATTACTTAATAGCAAAACTTCTACTATTGCTCTGTCTCCTTATGTAAGAATAACTTGAAGAGACTGATATGCAGCTGCAATAGATCATATGTGTCCTTTTATTTTCAGTGCTCTGAACTTTTGTCATAAAACATATTGAAGTTTATAAAATTATTTTCATACATCTACTGATAAAGTCATCTCAGTTGAGACCTGAAATATATTAAATGGAGTTAGTGCCTCCCTACTGTACTCTTCCCAATTTCTGAACCACAGAATAATGCAGCTTAATTGAATGTGTCTAAACGTCTGTGTTTTGGGTAAGAGTGTGTCATGCAGTGGTAGGTAACCATGTGCTCCTCTATAGTTTAGTCTCCATGAAGGTTAGATTATGTAAAAAATTCTGATCCATAGAAATTCTGGTCTGAGATAGTTCAGGGTTAAGATGCCTTCTCCCCATACACTTTCTTTTATAAACAAAACTGGAATTGTCACTGTTTTGTCACTAGAACAAAACTGGACCAAAGAAGGTAGAGTTGGAGAACCATGTGAGTAAGATTAGGACCAAATTCTTTGGATCTACAAAAGTGAACGTAAACAGTGTGAACGATCAGTCCATAACCTCAAAATATTCTCCAATATTCTAACCTGCATATATCTCTATTTTACTTATTTATTATTATTATTATTTATCTGTGGTTGTGCTGCCCATCTTGTGGAATCTTAGTTCCCTAACCAGGGATTGAACCCCAGCCCTTGGCAGTGGAAGTGCATAGTCCTAAGCACTCCAGGGACACCAGGGAATCCTGTATCTCTAATAGTTGTAAGTGCTGGCACTCCCCATGGTTTCAGGTCCAGCGACACTTCTAAGAACTTAGAAAGTGAGGAACATAGTAATTCTTGTCTATTAACTCCGAAAATACTTCAGCAGTTACTATTTAATAGTTTTCACTTAGTATAAGCTTGATGACAGGTAAGGAAAACAAGAGAAATTTTGGATGAGTTCTTCATATTTCACTGATATTACATGATATTATATCACACTGTAATCTGTGAAAGTAAATATAGAAATAAAAAAGAAAATATATTAAAAGGGAAAGTCTTGAAACTCAATTTTCAAGAGCCCCAAAATTGAGGGGAAAATATACCAATGGGCAAGGAAGATATACCTGAGATTTTTTTTTAAACTTATAAAATATTTTACAATTATAGCAATATTACTTATATTGTTATAAGTATTACTTATATTGTTATACTTATAACAATAGTATAATTTTAATTACAAATATTACAATTTTAATTTTAATTAATTGTAAATATTTTGCGATTATAACAATATTACTTATATTGTTATAAGTATTACTTATATTGCTATAACAATATTACTTATAACAATATTTTACAATTATCTTTGACAGGTGGTCCAACTGACTTATAAAACATATTTAGAGCCAGAGTTCACAAAATTCTTTAGATAAACCATTGGTTATTTTATCTCTATTAATTATACTCAAAATATTTTTTTGCTTTCATTACTTACTTGCTTCCGGATTGGAGAAAAACAAATCATGACATATATGATTTATCACTTAAAAATATCCTTTGGCTCATATGTGAGTTACCATTTATTTTTCTGGTTTAGTTATCAGGGCCATTAATTCAATACCTTAAAATATTACAGCAAAAATCTTTTATTGTCCACATTTTGATATGTAAACTTATAGGGAACACACAGGTAAACAGATCTTAATACTATTCAACTACAGAGTACATGGGTAACTAAGATAAATTTCTGTAACTAGTTTTATTCAGAACACGAAAGAATAAATAACAAATCAGTTTCATCAACTGATATCCCTGAAACAGATTCAGCATTAAGATTCCATGTCTGTTTGTTTAAGTTTCCATTTTATTATCTAGAAATGCATTATTTAACAAAATGTACTGGACTTACCCACTTACATTTCCTTTATATACTTCCTTCTGTTTTTACAAATGGTAAACAATTAGAAAAGCAGTATGACTTCACATATCAATTTTCTTTTTACCCCTTTATGCCTCAGAAGATTTCTCTCGACTTCAGGTCAGAGTCTTCTCCAGATCCCTCTCCTCAAGGCCCCCTTCACTTCCTTATTCCTCAAAGTATAGATCAGTGGATTTAATACAGGGGTGACCACGCTGTACATAATGGCAATGATCCGTTCCTGCTCCACAGAGCTACCTGTGGCAGGATGAATATAAGTGAAAACTACGGGAGCGTAGAAAAGAACAACTACCATGAAGTGGGAGACACAAGTAGACAGTGCTTTATGGAGCATGCTGCAAGAGTGGGTCTTGAAAAAAAGATAGATAATAACGTAGGCATAGGATAGAAGTGTTAGAAAAAATGGGCCAATGGCAAATGTCCCCGTGACAGTATTGAGCAGGCACTCATTGGCCAACTCCAACAATGGCTTAATATGACAGAAGAAGTGTTGGATATGGTTGGAACCACAGAAGTTTAAGCTAGAAGTCATTACTGAGTGCAGCAGGGCATGGAAAAAACCAATAATCCAGACAGTGATAGCCATCTGGACACAGACCTGATGACTAACCAAGTGGTTTGCAGAGAGTCACAAAGCGGTCAAAACCCATCATGGCCGGCAACATGCCCAGGAAGTGGAAGAAATGAAGCTGGCTTATGCATCCCAAGAAAGAAACTGCTTTGTGTGTAGAGAGGAAGTTCTCCAGCATCTTTAGCAGAGTCACCCTGGAGTTGCAGATATCTAGACATGACAGGTTTCCCAGGAAAAAATACATAGGAGAATGAAGTCTTGAATCAGAGATGACAACCATCAGATGACTCCATTCCCAGCCACATTAACAATGTAAGTTGCAGGGAAGACCACAAAGAGAACAGGCTGCAGTACTTGAATGTCTGTCACTCCCAGGAGGAGAAATTCAGTGACTGAGGTTTGATTCAGCATCACTTGAAAGAAAAGACAAAATAACATATGGAATGCAGTCCCTGATGGGAACAGAGTCCCACAGCTGAGGATTTTCCCATCTAGACAATAAAATTTTGAGAAACATTGCTATTTAAATAAGGTCATGTGTTCGTTATGGACTGTTACTCAAACATTTTAAGAATTAGATTTATCATTGATATTTGTCTTTCATCTAGGATTTAGCCAGATTATCATCTTCTCTGATACAACTTGCCTTTTATCATCCTAAATCAACTCCAAAAGCAGGTAAATTTTTAAGCACTCCACCACAGTGCTATCTCTTGACCTAGGAAGAAACCATCTGAAGTTTTTACTTAAGAAAAATAGACAATGAGAGAATAATAAGAGCTATAAGGAAATCTGAATTGAGATGCAGACATTGGAGCACTTGCTATAAAAAGGAATCATTCAAAGTCTGGGAAATCTATGAAAGGAGAAAGATTTGATTTGACTAAAATAAAAAAGTGAGTCAACTAGGGAACATTTCCAGAGATTCCATGGGATTATCACGTTTGTAGCTAGAGAAAATTTTGAGAAATTATCTAACCTTTATTACATCTTTGTTGCAGCCTGGCAGGGCAGATATCAGAACCTGCCCCATGACAGGAGTGTGCGGCACACCGCGCCCCCCCCCCCCCCCCCCCCCCCCCGAGATTGCCCTAGTAAGCATGCCCAGTGGGCAATGTGGAGCTGGATGTGCTCTCTGCTGCGCTTCACTGGCTGCCCCTGTGTCCGTCCTCATGGAAACAAAGCAAGATGTTCCTGATTAACAGCAGAGCCTTAATTTTATTCCCTCTTGATGGTGCGCTGGTCAAACCCCCCAGTATAGCTATTTCCTAATGATCGCATGGACTGCAAGGAGATCCAACCAGTCCATTCTGAAGCAGATCAGCCCTGGGATTTCTTTGGAGGGAATGATGCTGAAGCTGAAACTCCAGTACTTTGGCCACCTCATGCGAAGAGTTGACTCATTGGAAAAGACTCTGGGAGGGACTAGGGGCAGGAGGAGAAGGGGACGACAGGATGAGATGGCTGGATGGCATCACGGACTCGATGGACGTGAGTTTGAGTGAACTCCTGGTGTTGGTAATGGACAGGGAGGCCTGGCGTGCTGCGATTCATGGGGTTGCAAAGAGTCGGACACGACTGAGCGACTGAACTGAACTGAACTGAATGATCACATGTGACTTCTGCCAATAAAAGTGAGAGCTAAAAGGAGATATTTTGTCTTCCTGCCGTGGAGAGCAGGAAGACCCCCTGACTTCCAGCTTGCCAAATTATATATATCTATCTTTCATTACGCGCTCCTCCCACCCCCGCCAACCCCGGGTTTCAGGTCTTTCTCACCTGCTGTGCTGGACGCTGCACATCTTTTTTGTAAATATGGCTTCAGGAATTCAGAGTAGCCTTCTTTGATAGCCATGTATATTTTGTATACTGTTAAACTTTATCACTCCTGATCAAGATACTCATATGTCAAACATCGTTTTTGATTCACTACTTGCAAAACAAAATTACATTAAAAAAATCACTTGGGGACAAAATCTTTCCCTAACATCTAAAGAAAATAGCAATGAGATTTTCTGTACCAAATATTTATTTCATTGCATCTTGAATATTTATTGATTACTTATTTACTTTGGAGACTATCTAGAGATATGGCAATAAAAATGCAGGCAACAGAGTCTTCATAATCCCCAAAGACAAGGTTCATGGTAAGATAGGAAACAGGTCTAAATCCTTGACTTGTACATTGAATACAGGCAAGAAGACAGAGGATATGGGCAACTCCCCAGCCTGTCTCCTGGTTCATTCTCCTACCTGTTTATTGAGTGTTCAAATTCACAACTAAGAAGGCTTATCAGATTGACACTTCTGAAAAGTAACTAGTAGAAAAATTTTTGAAAAATAAAGACTAGAAAAATATTTGATGTGATAGTTTATACTGGACTTACAGCATAAGCTCTTCATCTTCTGAAACCTCTTCTTTCTGAAATTCTGCCTGTCTTTTATGATCCACAGATCTTTAGATATTCAAAGCCTGAGAGAGAGTGTCCCTGGCGTTTGGGGGGATTACTGAAAGAATAAACAAGTTACCTTTCTATACCTGCAATATAAGAGAATTCTCCTTGGGGAATTTCTATCTTGAGTTCCAGGTTTTCCTTTATTTTCCTTCCTTACTCTGTTTCTTTCTTAGTTTCATAACCACAGACAGTACAGTTTTCAAGGGCCTCAGGATTTCTTTAATTACCTTTCATTTCCTGGGACAGAGATTTGGATACACTTTCTCATGTTGAGGACTTGCATGGAAAAATGGAAGGAAATTGGGCAAGGACAGTTAAGGAATGAGGGCCAGTCATATCCCATTGATCCATACAGAAAATTGATCATCATTAAAATAGTATACTCATTTATTGCTGTGATTCTATGGAAAACCAAAAAGAGGAATAGGAAGAAGTAGTATTGCTTTGGTGCCTTCTAAATCTGACTATTCACCTCTGGTAGTAACATCTAAATATTTTCTTTAATTTTGGTATCCTCAAAGCTCACATTTATCTCTAGGAGACTGAGGCTGGTCTCTCCAATGTGTATCTTCACTTATTGCTGTACCCTTATGGCACCCCACTCCAGTACTCTTGCAGGGAAGATTCCATGGATGGAGGAGCCTGGTAGGCTGCAGTCCATGAGGCTGCAAAGAGTCGGACACGACTGAGCAAGTTCCCTTTCACTTTTCACTTTCATTCATTGGAGAAGGAAACAGCAGCCCACTCAAGTGTTCTTGCCTGGAGAAACCCAGGGACGGGGGAGCCTGGTGGGCTGCCGTCTGTGGGATCGCACAGAGTTGGACATGACTGAAGCGACTTAGCAGCAGCAGCAGTAGTAAGGTAACAATATTCTTTCTGCTTCATCCAAGAAATACCTATATGCAATCTGACATGGATCCAAGCATTCTAATTATTGTTGTAAATGCCATGTACTTTGTCCACCTATCACAGTTCATTCTTGTTGCATTGCAGTTCATTATATATTCATCACAGTAATTGCTTGTTATAGTATGCCATGAATATAATATAAATGAATAATTATTGTGTGCTCATTGTTTAAGTTATTGTTCTGATTTCACATGTTTGTATTTCTGTCCTTCCTTGACAATCTTTACATCTTGAAAGGGATGCCAAAATTGCTGGAAGACTCCCTCTCTACTCACAAAGTTTCTTCAGATGCATAAGCCAGCTTCATTTCTTCCACTCCCCAGTGGCCTGGGGACTTCAGGTAGGTGGCAAAGACCGAGCCATAGAAGAGGATGACCATGGAGAGGTGGGAGGTGCATGTGGTCAGGGCTTTCTTTTTGCCCTGTGCTGATGGGATCTGAGCTACAGCAAGGAAAATATAGGCATAAGAGCTTATGATGCAGCAGAGAGGGCTGATTCCTCAGAGTTCTGTCAGAACCATCATCAGGTCCTCACTGAGGTGAGGCATCAGAGCAGGAAAGCCTTAAGAGAGGTTTAAAATCACAAAAAAGTGAGGCATCTCTAGATTAGTATAGAATGATAAGTTAGCATCAAGCTTTGGGTCAATGAGTCAGAGTGGGCCTCTCCCCATGACCCACCCACCAGCAGTCCACATCTGCAAGGAGTCATTAGGAGTGTATAGTGCAGGGGATGGCCAATGGCAGTGTAGCAGTCAATAGCCATGGCAGTCAAAAGCAGGTTGTCCATGTCAGCAAAGTGCAAAGAAATATAACTGGGCCAGACAGAGAGAGAGACGGATCTCTACCACATGGATCGCTGCTCAGTGCTATGTGGTAGCCTGAATGGGAGGAGAGTTTGGGGAAGAATGAACACAGATATATGTATGGCTGAGTCCCTTTGCCTGTCTACCTGAAACCTACATGACATTGTTAGTCGGCTATACTCCAATAAAAATAAAACTTAAAAAAAAAAGTGAAAGCTGCTCAGTCGTGTCCGACTCTTTGTGACCCCATGGACTATATAGTCCATGGAATTCTCCAGGCCAGAATATTGGAGTTGGTAGCCTTTCCCTTCTCCAGGGGATCTTCCCCAACCCAGAGATTGAACCCTGGTCTCCTGCATCGTTTGCAGATTGTTTAACAGCTGAGCTACAATCGAAGCCTGAGAATATTGGAGTGGGTAGCCTATCCCTTCTCCAGCAGATCTTCCCAACCCAGGGGTAAAACCAGGGTCTCCTGCATTGCAGGCGCATTCTTTACCAACTGAGCTATGAAGGAAGCCTTACAAAATAATAAATAAATAGAAATAAATAAAAAGAAAAAGGAAAGGTATATAATAATACAATTCTCTGTCTATACAATGTATCCTTGTTGCTTATCCATTAAAAAAGAAAAGAGAGAAGCAACAAGGATACACTGTGTAGCAGACAGAATTATAGCCATTATCCTGTAATAACTTTTAATGGAGCATGATCTGTAAAAATAATGAATGACTATGCTGTACACTTGATAGTAGGATAATTTTGTAAATAAACCATAATTCAATTTTAAAAAGATAAAAGTTATTAAACTTGCTAAGAAACTAGATCTCAGTTGTTCCCACAGTTACTCATTAGAGAAAAAGCTGGAGAAAATTTTTCTTGAGAAAATTTCCTATAGATAGGGTTGTGGAATAAAATCAACAATTAAGCAGAAGCTGAATATTGATTTGGATATAAAATTAGAAAGATTCCTTAAAACTTCACGAATTCTTCCTCATTACTGCCTTGTTTCCTTAAGTAAGAATAGTTGGAAGAGGCATAAACTGTTACATATGTCCTTTCATTTTTATTGCTCTGAGAATTTCTGTCATGAAAATATATTGCAGTTGATTAAATTATTTTCATACATCTATAAATAAAGTCATCTCAGTTGAGACCTGTAACATCATTAAACAGAGTCAGTACTTCCCTGCTGTACTCTTCCCGATTTCTGGATCACAAAATAATGCAGTTTAATTAAATAAGTGTTTAACCTTCTGTGTTTAGGGTGACAGTGTATCATGCAGCCATAGCTAATCATGTGCTCCTCTATAGTTTACAGCCTCTATGTAGGTTGGATAACGTCAAAAAGTTTGTTCACAGAAATTTTGAGACAGTCCAGAGTGTAAGATATCTTCCCCTTACATACATTCTTTTATTAACAAAACTGAAATTAAGAGGCCAAAGAAGGTAGAGTTGGAAGACAAAAGAAACGTGAGTAAGATCAGAACCAAATCCTTTGGATTTACAAATGTGAATGTAAACAATTTGAATGGTCTATCAGCTCAAAAGATTCTTTTACAGTCTTATTTGTCTGTACTCTGTTCACTGTATTTACTTATTGGCTGTGCTGCCTGGCTTGTGGGATCTTAGTTTCCCAACCAGTGACTGAGCCCGGACCCTCGAGAGGGAAAGTGCAGGCTCCTCACCGCTGAGCTGCTGCATCATTCTGCATCTCTCAGTAGTTTTAGGCGCTGCCCCACCATGGTTTCAGGTCCAGTGGCATTGCTAGGAATTTAGAAAGTGAGGAACATAGTAATTCTTGTCAGTTAGCTCCAAAAATACTTCTGCAACTACTATTTAATAGTTTTTACTTGGTATAAGTTTGGTGACAGATAAGAAAAACAAGACAAAAAATGTTTATCAATTCTTCATATTTCATCAGAGGAGGCAATGACACCCCACTCCGGTACTCCTGCCTGGAAAATCCCATGGATGGAGGAGCCTGGTGGGCTGCAGTCCTTGGGGTCGCTAAAAGTTGGACACGACTTAGTGGCTTCATTTTCCCTTTTCACTTTCATGTATTGGAGAAGGAAATGGCAACCCACTCCAGCGTTCTTGCCTGGAGAATCCCAGGGATGGGGGATCCTGGTGGGTCACCGTCTATGGGATCGCCCAGAGTCGGACACGACTCAAGCGACTTAGCAGCAGCAGCTGCAGCATATTTCATTGGTATTACATCATAATATACCATGTTACAGTCTGTGAAAATAAGTGTAGGAATGAAAAAACTAAATAAAAAGGAAGAATTTTGAAACTCAATTTTCCATGATCAGAAATTGAAGGGAAAATCACATAATAATGAACTAGAAAGGTATTCCTGAGATTTTTACAAGCGGACTCCACTTTGAACAATATTTTACAGTAATCCTGGACAGGTTATTCAATTGAATTATTAAATATCTTTGGGGTCAGAGTTCATAAACTCTTTAGCTAAACCATTAGTTACACTATCTGTATAAATTAGAACTCAGACTACTATTTATTTTAATAAATTGCCTCTCTGCTTAGAGAAAAAGAAATCATGACATACTGCTTAAAAATGTCCTTTAACTCATATGTGAATTTACATTGACTTTCTTGTGGAGTCCATGACCCTAAATTAAAGTCCTTAATGTGTACCAGTTTAAGAAAACAGTTTAAAGTGTAATGATTTTTAAAAATTATTTTATATTTTGGCTGTGCCATGCAACATGTGGGATCATAGTTTCCTGACTAGGGCCTGAACCTGTATCTTCTGCACTAGAAGCTTGGAGTCTTAACCACTGGGCCACCAGAGAAGTCCCTGAAACAGTATAATTATATTATTCACATTATGATATGTTAACTTGCAGGGAACACATAGGTAAACATACTTAAGCATTATCCAAGTATACAATGTATGAGTACTTGAGGCAAATTTCTGTATCTGATATTATTCAAGAACACAAAAAATAGATAACAAGTCATTTTTATCAACTGATATCTCCAAAACAAATTGAACAATAAAATTCAATGGACAGTGTCCCATTTATTCAAATTTTCCTTATATTATGTAGGAATGCGTTATTTAACATGACTTACTGGACTTTTCCATTTTTTATTCTTTAATACAGTTCCTTTTGTTTCACAGATAGTAAACACTCTGACAAGCAGTATAATTCCATATTTCCAGTTCCTCATTGCCTATTGATTTATGCCTGAGAAGAGTTCTCTAGACTTCTTCTAGTCACTGACTCCTTGAAATCACCCTCCTCAAGGCCCTCTTTACTTCCTTGTTCCTCAAAGTATAGATCAGTGGATTTAGCATAGGAGTGACCACATTGTACATAATGGCACTGATCTGATCCTGGTCCATGGAGCTACTTGAGGCAGGATGAATGTAAACAAAAACACCAGGGACGTGGAAAAGAACAACTACCAAGAAATGGGAGGCACACGTAGACAGTGCTTTATGAAGCATGCTGCAAGAGTGGGTCTTGAAGAAAAGATAGATAATAATATAGAAATAGGACAGGAATGTTAGAAAGCATGAACCCGTGGCAATGGTGCCTGTGACAGTATTGACCAGCCACTGGTTGAGCTCAGTGTTCCCACAGGCCAACTCCAACAATGGCTTAACATCACAGAGGAAGTGATGGATACAGTTGGAACCACAGAAGTTTAAGCGAGAGGTCATTACTGAGTGCAGCAGGGCATGGTAAAAACCAATGATCCAGACAGTGACAGCCATCTGGATACAGACTTGAGGATTCATGATCAGAGTATAATGAAGTGGTTTGCAGATAGCCACAAAGCGGTCAAAGCCCATCACGGCCAGCAACATGGCCTCTGTGCTGCCCATGAAGTGAAAGAAATGAAGCTGGCTTATGCATCCCGAGAAAGAAATTGCTTTGTGTGTAGAGAGGACGTTCTCCATCATCTTTGGCAGACTCGCTGTGGAGAAGCAGATATCCAGACATGACAGGTTTCCCAGGAAAAAATACATAGGAGAATGGAGTCTTGGATCAGAGATGACAACCCTCAGGATGGCTCCATTCGCAGCCAGATTGACAATGTAAATTGCAAGGAAAACCACAAAGAGAACAGGCTGCAGTACTTGGATGTCTGTCACTGGCAGGAGGAGAAATTCAGTGACTGAGGTTCGATTCAGCATCACTTGAAAAAAAAGAGCAAGTAAGGTATGGAATGCTATCTCTGATGTGAACCGGAGTCCTCCTGCTGAGAATTTTCTCACCCAGACAATAATATTTTGAGAGAGAGCATTGCTATTTAAATAGTCCCAGCATCACAGGTTGTACGATATTTGGACCACTAGATTATTAAATATTAAAGTTACATGGTGTTTGTGGACCGTTACTCAAACACTTTTTAAAAGTTAGATTTATCAATATTTTTCTTTCTTCCAGGGATTCAGAGCATGTTGCCAGCCTATCATCTTCTCTAATAACACTTGTGTTTATCATCCTAAGATCTAATAGAGAGTAAATTTTTAAAAACTTCACTTTGCTGCTTTTTCTTAACAAAGTAAGAACTCATTTGATTTACTTAAGAGCAGTCAACAATGAGAGAACAGTAAGAGCTCTAAGGAAATTGAAATAGAGATGCAAACCGTGGAATGCTTTCTATAAAAAGGGAACATTTTACTTTACAATACTGTATTGGTTTTGTCATACATTGACATGAATCCACCACAGGTGTACATGAGTTCCTAATATACTAAAGTAAAAAAAAAAAAGAAGGTACATTCAAAAAAATAAATAAAGTCCCATTGTCAAAAAAAAAAAAAAAAAAAAGGAAACATTTTAACTTTGGGAAATCCTTGAAAGGAGAAGAAAATGATTTGATGTGACTAGAATTAAAAAGTGAATTGAGTAGGAAACATTTCTAGCAATCCCCTGGGATTCTCACCATTATAGCTAGAAAAAATTTTGAGTAAATATCTAACCGTTAATTCACCTTTATTGAAGCCTGGCTTCCAGGTATTCAGAGTAGCTTTCCTGGATAACCATGTATGTTTGTATATTATTAAACTTTATCACTCCTGCTTAAGAGAGGCATGATATGCCAAACATCATTTTTAGTTCTCTACCCTCAAAACAAAACTGTTTAAAAAATCCTTGGGGAAGAGAACCATTTCCTAACATCTAAAGATAATAGTAAACAGACTTTATGTACCAAATGATTTATTTCACTGCATCCTGAATATTTAAAAATCACATATTTACTCTGGAGAGCACTTAGAGAAAGGCAATAAAAATGTATGTAGTAAAGAGCCTTCATAATCCAAAAACACAACGGGGAGTCCATCATAAGATAGGAAACTAGCCCTGAATCTTGGGCATTCAACTTGAATACTCGCAAGAAGATAGACAATAAGTGCAACACCCCAGCTTTTCTCCTGGCTCATT